>NC_088919.1:51283796-51601620 GCF_963576675.1 Euphorbia lathyris
ATAAGATTTCAGGTTGTGAGTTAGCACAGGAGATCTGGAAAAAGCTGGAAGTGACATATAAAGGCACCAGCAAGGTCAAGGAATCCAAAGTGAACCAACACATGCGATTGTATGAGCTGTTCGAGATGACTGGCAATGAGGACATCTCAGCAATGAATGCCAGGTTCACCAACATAATAAATGAGCTTAAAAGACTCGGTAAGAATTTCACTGAAGAAGAACAAGTGAAGAAGATCTTACAAAGTCTTCCCAAAAGCTGGCAAGCTAAGAAGACAGCTGTAGAGGAAGCTCAGGACCTGACCACATACAAATATGATGAGCTGATCGGTTCCTTGCTGACCCATGAAATCTCCATGAAAAATTTTGAAGCTAAGGAGAAAATTGAAGACAAGAAGCAGAAATCGTTAGTGATGAAAGCTGACTCCACTGAAGCTGAGTCAACTGATGATGAAGAAATGGCCATGTTTACTAGAAAAATGAAGAAGTTGTTCAGAAGAAATGACAGAAACGGCAAAAGGTCATTCAGAAGAAGTGACAAATACAAAGCTGAGTCGAGTGACAAATACAAGAAGGACAGCTCTAAGTCTGTCACATGTTTTGAGTGCCATCAAACTAGGCACATCAAGTCAAGCTGTCCCAACCTTAAGAAGGAGAAGAAGGGAAGCAAAAAAGCTATGGTAGCAACATGGAGCGATAGTGATGAGTCAACCTCATCTGAAGCTGATATAAATGAAACAGCCAACATATGCTTCATGGCTGACGATGCTGACCATTCTCAATCTGAGCATAATGACCTCTCTGATGAAACTGACCAGGAAGTACACACTAATGAGGTAACACCCTTACTTTTGTTTAGAAATGAGATGGTAAATGCCCTGGGTGATTTATATAAGCTAACTAAAAAATGCAATAATAAAATAAAATCACTCAGCAGGCGATGTGACGAGATTGAAGAGGTCAAGCTGAGTGACCTCCGATATCTCCTCCAGGACAACTCAGATTTACATACCAATATGCAAATCTTGCATAAGTTTGTCACGGAGGTTCAATCTGAGTCAAAGAAACTTAGAAAGGATGTCACAACCTTGCAGAGTCAAGTGAAAGGCTCAAGTAGAAATAAACCCCATGGTGAGTACGCAAGTACTAGTCAGCATAAGCAATTCACTCAATGTGAGTGTTGTGGAAAAAGGGGGTACACAAAAGATGTGTGTTGTTTGTCACGGAGGTTCAATCTGAGTCAAAGAAACTTAGAAAGGATGTCACAACCTTGCAGAGTCAAGTGAAAGGCTCAAGTAGAAATAAACCCCATGGTGAGTACGCAAGTACTAGTCAGCATAAGCAATTCACTCAATGTGAGTGTTGTGGAAAAAGGGGGCACACAAAAGATGTGTGTTGGCATAACAAGCGGATTGTCCAATGTGACTTCTGCGGAAGAAAAGGGCATTCCACAAAAGTATGCTGGCATGCCCAACACAACAATACTGACCATACTCAGTACAACCCTCAAAGGGTACCTTTTTGTGACTTCTATAGTAAGCCTGGCCACACTATAAAAGTATGTCGTCACAAGTTGAAATATGACTCTGCATCTGTTTATACTAACAAGAAAGGACCCAAAAGGAATTGGGTACCTAAAGATGAATAGTTTAAAATGCAGGTCAGCTTGACATGCGTGGAGAAATCAAAACTTTGGTATATAGACAGCGCATGCTCAATACACATGACAGGTGATGAAACGCAGTTCATCACACTAGAGCTTAAACGAGGAGGTAGTGTAAGCTTTGGAGACAACAAGAAGGGCAAGATAGTTGGCTCAGGAACTATCGGAGGTAACCCTAAAATTGAGTCAGTCTCTTTAGTTAAAGGTCTCAAATATAATCTTCTAAGCGTAGCTCAGCTTTGCAAGAGTGGAAGAAAGGTTATATTTGATGATACTAAGTGTCAAATAGTCGAGGGAAAAACAAATGATTTGATTTTAACAGCCCCTCGTGTAGAAAATGTTTACATGTTGAGTTTGGAAAAACAATTTTCAAAAAGTATATGCTTGGTATCTAAAGAGGACAACTCCTGGCTATGGCATAGGAGACTTGGGCATGTCAGCATGGACCTCCTTGCCAAACTAGCTAGAAAGCAATTAGTTGAGGGATTACCCAAATTAAAGTATGAAAAAGATCAACTTTGTAATGCTTGTCAGCAAGGTAAACAAACCAAAAAGTCCTTTCATAGCAAAAATGTTGTCTCAACCAAAAGACCATTGGAATTACTACATTTGGATCTTTTCGGACCTATCCAGCCACTCAGCATGGGAGGTAAGAAATTTTCCTTAGTTATTGTAGATGATTTCTCTAGGTATACTTGGATCATCTTGCTGAGTAGAAAAGATGAAACATTTGAGATGTTTACTACATTAATCAAAAAGCTTGAAAATGACAAAGACCTAAGAGTAGCTCATATTAGAAGTGATAATGGTGGAGAATTCAAAAACCAAATGTTTGATGAATTATGTGAAACTAATGGTATTGACCACAATTTCTCTGCCCCTAGAACTCCTCAACAGAATGGAGTTGTTGAAAGGAAAAATAGGACAATAGTAGAAATTGCCAGGACAATGCTGAGTTAAAATAGGCTTCCGAAGTATTTCTGGGGAGAAGCTGTCAACACAGCATGTTATATATTGAATAGGGCTTTAGTTAGACCCATATTAAAGAAAACTCCCTATGAACTTTGGAAAGGACGAAAGCCCAACATTGGCTACTTTCGTGCCTTTGGGTGTAAATGTTTCATACTCAATACAAAAGACAATTTGGCAAAATTTGATGCCAAAGCTGACGAAGCAATCTTTTTAGGGTACTCAACAAACAGCAAAGCATATAGAATTTATAATAAAAGAACTCAAGTTGTAGAAGAGTCAGTCCATGTAGATTTCGATGAAACTGACCCTGCAGGTAAGACAACTCAACCCATGGAGGATGAGCCGAACTCAGCTCATACTGACCTAATTGGAGGTGCTGAGCCATCAGCACAAGAGCTGACCAAAGGTAAAATTGAAACTGAAATTACCTTTGCTGACAAATCTGTCCCTGCAGAGATTGTAGAAACACTTGTTCCAAACAACTCAACATTACCTAAGGAGATAAAAATTCCAAGAGGACATTCAGAAGAGTCCATCCTTGATGATGCCAACAACAAAGTAATGACTAGAGACCAGCTTAGGAAATTCCTTTGCAACGTTGCTTTCGTATCAATTCATGAACCAAAGAACTTTGCTGATGCTGAGCATGATGAGTATTGGATCAATGCTATGCAAGAAGAGCTTGACCAATTCACGAGAAATGAGGTATGGGATTTAGTACCTAAACCTAGGAATCAAAAATCCATAGGAACTAAGTGGGTTTTTAGAAACAAACTAGATGAGCATGGAAATGTAGTAAGGAACAAAGCCCGACTTGTAGCCCAAGGCTATAGTCAGCAAGAGGGCATTGATTATGGTGAAACTTTTGCACCAGTTGCTAGGTTAGAAGCTATACGTATATTGTGTGCATATGCTAGTTTCATGAACTTTAAATTGTATCAAATGGATGTTAAAAGTGCATTTCTTAATGGCTTTATAAACGAAGAGATATATGTTAATCAACCTCCGGGTTTTGAAGATCCAAAATTTCCAAACCACGTTTATAAACTCAAGAAGGCCTTATATGGCCTGAAGCAAGCTCCAAGAGCTTGGTATGAAAGGTTGACCAACTTCCTGCTGACCAGGAATTATGTCAGAGGAAAAGCTGACACAACCTTGTTCATTAAGAAAAAGGGTAAACATACCCTACCTGCACAAATCTATGTAGATGACATAATATTTGGTGCTACTGACGAATCCTTGTGTCAAGAGTTTAGCAAACAGATGCAGACTGAGTTCGAAATGTCTATGATGGGAGAACTCAGCTTCTTCCTTGGACTTCAGATCAAGCAAGGTAAGAACGACATCTTCATTAGTCAGTCCAAGTACACCAAGGAGATGTTAAAGAAATTTGATATGGAAGATTGCAAGCCCATATCAACCCCTATCGGTACTGATACTGTCCTATGCAAAGATGAGAAAAGTAAGTCAGTAGATAGTAAACTCTATCGAGGTATGATAGGCTCCTTACTTTATCTCACTGCTAGTAGACCTGATATACAGTACTCAGTATGTTATTGTGCAAGATATCAAGCTGACCCAAGGGAATCTCACTTAATTGCTGTAAAAAGAATTTTTAGATATTTGCAGAGCTCAGTTGATGCAGGTTTGTGGTATCCAGCCTCAAATGACTTCACACTCATAGGATACACTGATGCTGACTATGGACGGGATAAGCTAGAACGTAAGAGTACTTCAGGAGGATGCCATTTCCTTGGAAGCTGTCTAGTATCTTGGTTCAGCAAGAAGCAGTCATCAGTTGCTCTATCTACAACTGAAGCTGAGTACGTTGCTACTAGAAGCTGTGTAGCCCAAGTCCTATGGATAAAGCAACAACTTGAGGATTATGGAGTAAGAACTGAGACAATAGAGATCAAATGCGACAACAAGAGTGCCATTGATCTATCCAAGAATCATATCCAACACAGCAGGATGAAGCATGTCAGCATAAGGCATCACTTCATCAGAGATCACGTACTAAAGGGTGAGATCAAGCTGATCTATGTGCCAACAAATGAACAGCTTGCAGATATCTTCACCAAGCCTTTGGCTCGTGAGCAATTTAACATACTAAGGGAAGCTATCGGTATGTCTAATCCTCTTCAATAATTCTAAGTATTTGAATAAATGTTGAGTGATTGTCATGCTGACTGATATCAATCTAGTAACTACTGCACATTGAGCTTAATAGTCTATGCTGAGTAGATACAAATGTTGAGTAAATATTCTGTGCTGAGTAGATAGACATATTGAGTAATCACCTTATGCTGAGTAGATGTATATGATGTGTGATTAACGTATGTTGAGTTAATAAGAGATAGGAAATCCTTCTACGTAGAATTAAATACTCAGTATCATAAACGACTCATATTCTGGCAAAACTGAGTAAAAGCCCACTTGCACCGATAAACAATGACACGTGTAACAAATCATACCTAGGAAAACGCAAGTAATAATGAATACCCATGCACCGAACCTGTCATAAATGGCAGAATCTTTGTCGATTAAAGTCCCAAGATGAAAACGGCTAGTTCATTAATGACTCAAAACTCTATAAGTAGTGGAAGGATCCCCACTCATTACTCTTTACGCTTACGATCTTCTGTAATCGAACCCCTCTCTCTCCCTAAACCTCAAAACCTTCATTTGTAACAATGGCTTCTGGCAAAACCGAAATCCCTAACCTCACCACTCAACTTGGCCAAACCTCTGGCAAACCTACTCAAGCTGACCCCGCTGGTTCTTCGAAGAAAATAGAAAGGAATATGATCAAGGTCCACAAAAAGGTCAACAACTTGGAGGTTCTGAAGTGCAGATGGTTCTCTCTAGGATTCGTCACTTCTGAGAAACCGTTTTGTGACTGGATCGAGAAGAACAAATGGACCGATCTCTTCTCACTCGCCGGAAAAACATTACCCTAGACTGGTCAGAGAATTTTATTCCAACATGTTTGTTGATGAAGAGGATGCTGACTATTTGGAGACTACAGTCAAAGGTCAGAAAATCACCATAACCCCTGCCTATCTAGCTACGTTGCTAAATTTACCAGACGAAGGAATAGAATTTAGGACAACAAAAGAGAAGGTACCAAAGGAAAAGCTTGACAAGATCAAGGGGTTCTGTAAACCCAAGAATCATAAAGGTGAAATACCCAGCACGTGTATGGGGCAAGACCAGAAGATGGCACACTACATACTGACCAACTTCATATTCCCCAAACTCAAGTCAGCCTCATCCGCTTCCAACTTTGAGCAGTGCTTCATATGCCACATGCTGACCTACACTCCTCTCAACCTTCCAGTCTTTCTAGTTGGAGCTCTTCAACGAGGAGGTAAGAAACTTCGATTGGGCTCTCTCATCACAAAAATTCTGGAGGACAAGCAGATTGAGACCGTGAATGAAACAGACAGTTTGGGAAGCGAAATCACTGCAGCTCTGCTGGTTGGATTATTATACAATCAACCATTGAAAGGATATGAAGAAGTTGAAGATGCTAAGGAAAATGATGAAGCTGAGCTAGCAGTTGAACCTGAAAATGAGTCTGAGAAAGAAGTGGAGGCTCATGCTGAGTCCCCTAAGGAAAAGAAGAAGAAGAAGAGAAAGGCCATTGAAACATGCTCCAAAGACATCAATGTTGTCCCAAAGAAAGTGAGACTAGTGTCTCAAGAAAAAGTTAAAGCTGACAAGGCTAAGGAGAAAGATGAGTCGGCAGAAAAGAGAAAGAGGCCAGAAGAGCCTGAGGATGAAGAAGAGGGAACTCCGGAATCCCCTTTGATGAAAAGGAAGAAGGTTAATACCTTAAAGACAGTTGAAGCCGGTCCCCTAGATTGGGTTGTATCTTCCAAAGGTCATGGAACTGACCTAGAAAAGGAAACTGAGAAAGAAACTGAGCAAAAAGTTGAGAAAGCAAATGTTGAAAAAGAAAGGGAAGCTGAGAAAGAAACTCATATTGAGGAAGACATCCATACTGAGCAGGAAGAACCTGCTGATGTTGAGCAATCTCAGGGTGATGTTGAGCAAAGAGTTGAGGAAGAAGAAAATGTTGCTGTTGAGGATCATGTTGAGCAACATGAGCATCCAACTATGGTAGAAGAGACAATTGATACTGATGAGGAGAACATTCATGCTGACCCATCTCCTGCTAAAGAAACAAAGTTCAAGCGGCTCAAGAAGAAAGCCCATAAAACTCAAGTTATTGATCTCCTTGCAGACTCTCCTCCTTAAGATATTGATGCTGAAATGTCCAAAATTCAGTTCAAATATTTCTCTCATGATGCTGAGCCTGAGTCTCCTCCAACGGATCTTGTGCAAAACCAAGCCTCTGTTACTCATATTGAGGAACAAGCCAAGACTCCGGAGAATCCAAAAAATGCTCAAGATGGAACAAATCCTGCTTCAACTTCACCCACTCAGGATAAGCAGGTCAACATGACTAACCAAACTCCACCTCCAACTCAGCATGTTGACAACTCAGCTCCTGAAGCTAATCTGCATCAAAGTCCAGTCACCAATCAAGGTGATCAATCTGGCAAACAGCCAACTCCTCCACCATCAAGCTCAATTCCAGCCTCTGAGACAAATGCTGCCCAATTCCAATACTTGAATGCTACTGAGTCAGGACGACGAATCATTGCCTCAGCTCAGTCCTTGCTTCAAGATTTGAACCCTTCTCAAGCTGATGCTACTAGATCGTCTCATGCTGAGTCCTCCCACCTATCTGGCATCACTCAGCTTCTCAATGAACTAAGAGGACTCAAGGATCTGGTAGGTATTATAACCACTGTTCAAACTCAGCAACCAAGCCAAGACCAAATAGCAAAGCTGACTGAATTGGTACTCACAATGGTGAACCATCTGAAATCGTTTGAAGGCAAAATCCAACAACCATCAGAAGTTAATCCAGGGTATGCAACTTCTACTGAGCTTCAAGGCCATTTTGCTAAGTTAACTGCAGAACTGTCCAAAACAAGCGCAACTAGCAATCCTGAGTATGCTACCTCTGCTGAGCTACAAGACTGCTTTGCCAAGCTAACTGCCGAACTGACCAGTGCGCGTGAATTAGTCTCCTCCTCCTCCCAGTGCACAATTGACCAACTGAGTGAAGCAGTAAGTTTACTCAACATCAACAAAGCACAAATGGATGTTGATCCAGTCTCAAACAGTCAACTCTTGAGCTTTTCCCAAGCAATTATGAAAGCAATGCGCATCAACAATGCTCAGCGCATGTTTTATGACTCTGCCTTGCTAAAGATGTACCATCAATCTTTTGGTCAGCTCACCAGCTTGCTCACCTGGCTTAGCAAATCCCATGAATGCCTACTCAGCATGATTAGCAACTCTCTCCGGGTTCCTCGCCATGTCCAAGATGACAGTGTTCCCATAATTGATGGCTTGCCAGAAAGTACTAAGAGGCTCCAGCGTTACTCAAATCACCTCTCCACTCATGCTCGCAACGATACCTTCCTTTATAAACCCGATGATGACAAAACGGGGGAGACAAGCCAAGAAGGAACTCAGCTTGTGGGTGATGCCTCAGGAAGTAAAAATAAGGGCAAAGGAGTAGCTCGAGATGTTTAGAACTAGATATAGTCTAGTCTATGTTTAGAACTTAGCATAGAATCCTTCCTTCCTCATATGCTCATATGTTTTTTCTTGCTTAATCTGTGACAAGTAATATTTCCTCAATCTGATCGATAAAATTGAACAAACAAATTAAGAAGTAAAATATACTCAGTATACATTAACACTAAAATACTTATGTAATAAACTGAGTAGCAACATACTTCTAATATTTTTGAAAACTGGCTTAAATCAAATTAGCTCAGATCTTGAAAAATCTAACATTAAATTAAGTCAGTATACACAAATGTCTTAAGGATAATTCAATTAAATCTTGGAAGGTTTAGAATTAAGTTAAGACAATATGTGCAACCCTTAAGGGGGAGTCATTTCAAAAATAAATCAATCATGGGGTAACTTATAATTGAGTTCCATAATTATGTATTTTGCCAACATCAAAATGGGGGAGTTTGTTGAAACACCTTTCCACAAGATTTTGATTTGACAAAATCATCCATGATTAAGAGGCAATTAAATTTAAATGCTTTGATTTAATTGTACTAATGTGTTTGTTCAATATTGAGTGCAAAAATATATATAAAGTTAAACAGGACAAAAGTTAGCATGAAAGAATACAAGCTGAGTGGAACGGAACTCAGCATAAAAGAATTGAAGCTGAGTGGAGTAGAACTCAGTCTTAGAAGTCTTCTTCAAAGTTGCCAGAACGAAGCTGACTAAATTAGAAGACTCCTTCAGAATTGAATAAACAGAACGGAGCTGACTAAGAAGGAACTCAACATGGAAGTTGAACATTCGAAGATAACGAATGAAGCTGAGTGACAGTCAGGACAACATGAAGGATCCGTTCACTAAAGGACAAAGTCTGCCAATCTTCTGCACCAATAATTGAAGTCTCGAAAATACACAGAAGACTAATTCCAAGAAACATGGGACAATGGATTATTGGTAAAAGACAACTAGCACAAAAAGACAAGTTTGATGCAAGAATACAAAAACCTGACGCCTGAAGAAAACAGAGGAAGGGAATGGCGGAACAGTCTGAAGCTGACCAGAAGCTATCTGCTAAAAGAGCCGTTTTGGCATCAACGGACACACCAAATTCAAACGGTCTAATCTCCAGAATTCATCTATAAAATGGACAAGGATTTCACTTGGACATTTGCCGAAGTATCAAAAGAAAAACACAAGAGAGAAAATCTTCAAAGCACTCAAATACAAAAAGATCTTACACCAACATTTCTATTCTCTGTGTAAATGCTAGATTGATTGTTTTGTAATCATCTAAGGTGTTCTTTACTTGAAAAAGAACAAGTGTGTAATCAATAGGAATATTGAGAGTGTTGAGCTGAGTACTTGGTTGTAAGTATTCAGTGGTAGAAAAATCTAAGTGTTGGGTTGTAGTACTTAGTAGGAGCTGAGTAGACGAATAGAGGACGTACTCTTGCATACTCACTGCCTTGTAAAGGGTTTGTGCTCTACCTTGAAAGAGCTCAGTATTGGATTGAAAATCCCAGGAGGAACTGGGGACTGGACGTAGGCAGAGAGGCCGAACCAGGATAAGTCGTGCTGAGTAACTTCTAAACTCTTTCTCTCAATATATATATATATATATATATATATATATATATATATATATATATATGTGTGTGTGTGTGTGTGTGCATGTGTTGCTTGTGAAATTTACTCAGCTTATAAATTGTTAAAACTGAAACTGAGTAAATCTGAGTGCTGAGTTGGAAGCTGACCTTTCAAGTGTCAATTCCCAACTCTCAGGTCAAGCAGTCTTAGTCAGCATAGAACTAAAGCTGTCTGACTAATCAATCGGCTGTGCTGACCAACATGCTGAGTTATCAAACTCTTAAAGTAACATTAAGTCAGCATAATTAAAAGCAAAAAAGTTACATTAGTTCCTAACCCCCCCCCATTGGAACTAATTACTAGGGACCAACACCTCTGATCTCCCTCTATCCGGCTGGAGACTAACAAACGCCGTACCACATGAATGGCGTATCTCTTTTCATCCGCCTCATCATCATCTTCTCCCAAGGGTTCACAAAATACTTCATCCCCTTCGTCATAGTCATCTTCATACCTCTCCACCATGTTGGTGCTCTTCCTCCTAGGACATTCGTTGGATTTATGGCCTGGCTCATTGCACCAAAAACATTTAAAAGGCGTTGGCCTCGCATACGGGTTGTTGCTCTTAGGTGGTATAGGTGCTTCCTTGTACGGCCTAGTATCTCCGACAGATCCCCTTCCCACACTGTTGACCTTGGCCCCACTGGCACTCGCCACCTGCTTGCCTTTGTCATAAGACTTCATGTTATCTCTTCCTCCAGGCGTATACTCAGTAGTGGCGGATCTCCTGGATCTCTCGGTTAGTTGAGACTCAGCCTTGAGGGCTAAATTCCTGGAATCTTGTACCCGAACCACCATCTGTGTGCCAATACGATCCTGGATGTTGTATCTCAACCCTTCTAGATACCTAGAGGTCTTTTGGCTTTCAGTTTCGGACAAGTTGGCCCTTGCCGAAAGCCTCAAGAACTCGGAGGTATACTCATGGACACTTCGGGTCCCTTGAGAGCATCCCCTGTAGGAGCTGTAAATATACTGCTCATAATCCGGTGGTAGGAACCGCTCCCTCAACATCGCCTTCATCCGTAGCCAAGATCGAATCGGATCTCTTCCCCCTCTTCTTCTCTCTTCCCTCATCTGATTCCACCAAACTGATACGCCAGCCTTCAAGCGATACGCCACCAGCCTTACTTTCCTCTCATCAGGAATCCCAGCATACTCAAAGAAACGTTCCACTTCCGATAACCAGTCTAAGAATCCCTCTATATCCAGTTCGCCTCCAAAAGACGGTAAGTCTATTTTTAGCTTAAAGGCATCATCTCTATCAAAGTTTCCTAGACTTGGGTATACTCTAGCAACCTCCACACGTCAGTTGTCAACAGGCCCAACATCCCTCATAGTCCTAACGGTATCATCATTCTCGATACCCTCAAAGTCATCACTATCACTATCAGCGTTATGCACAAGGACAAAGTTGGGTCTTCTTACCTCATGATCCCTAGGACCCATTTGTGGAAGCTGTTGTTCAGGGACTCCTTCCTTTCTCTGGGTTGATCCTCCCGCGGTTGGTCGGATTAGAGCCAGAACCTCCAGTTTGAAGTTTTCTAGGGAGGTGTCTAGCTCCAGGAACCGTTGGTCGGTTTGCCTCTGCCGCTCATGGCTGGCTTGGATCTGCTCCGCGAGGTGCTCCCCCAGCTCCTCATATCTCCGGTCACTGGTTTCCATGGAATCTTGCGGTTGTCGGGGTTGAACCATTGCCAAAAGAAGTTTCGGGTCAGGAAACGATCGGCTCTGATACCAACTGATACAGATTGAAAGCGATAAATGAAGGTTTTAATCGTAAACCAACAAAGAGGTTCTTCTCTAGCTAAACTAGAAGGAGTGAATCCCAATAACAAGGTATAAACCTTAGGTTCTCAAAGAGAATGATTTTTGATTGATAAAAAGTTGGTTCATCCTTACAAAATGAGGGTTTAAATACATCCTCCTAATGATAATAAAAGACAAGGACTACCCCTACTAGGGTTTCAATAAGGCTATCCATAAAAGGGTAAAATAGGTGATATGCCCCGACAATCAGTACAATGGTACAGGTACAGATTGTCGGGTTGTTGGAGAATTACTTCGGAAGGAAGTAAACCTAGAGATCCGCCCAGGGTAGATGTTGATACGCCTCTTTGTGTACTCCTAGAGAATTACTTCGGAAGGAAGTATAACCTCCGTGGGTTTGATGTCTGAGGATCCGCCAGAGCACGCGTGATCAGTGCTATCAGTTAGGATGTCCGCATCACTAAAAACAAGCAAACCATATCACAAATTCTATAAAAAAAATCATAGATTTGCAGAAAAGAATGATTGAAGTTTATCACACAACTTAGCACAACATTGTACAAATGAAATAAGAGGATACAATTGAAGCTTTAGCAGCAAAAGCAAGCACTTCTTTGCTATTATTTCAAGATGGATGATAGATAAATGGGAGATAGATAAGATCATACTCTTTTAACTTATTGCAGCTTCCATATAATTAGGATGAACCACCAAAGCAAATATCAACACCATTTCCACCGATTCCAACGATTAGACATTGGAATCCGCTCAACTCGAGTTCTGCAATTACCTTATCAACAACTGTTCCTGGTAGCACTGGTTTGCATATAGTCAAGGTAACATATAATGAACGTTTCAGGTATATTCATGACATTGTTGGACGCTAAAGTATTCCACATTGGCTAGTTAAAAAGCATAGATGGAATTAGGCTCAAGTTTTTTAAACAGAGCCACCTAGTCCATCATTGAACTACCCCATGTTTGGACATTCATAGATATTCAGTCTTGTATAGTGTTCAAGTATCTCTTTAGCTAGTTGTAAAAACATAAAATAATTTATATATGTAACACAATCCTCCTCTTTGCGGTACTTTTTTTCGATGCAAATTGCCATTAGTTAATACCTTCTTTCACCTATATAAACTAAAAACAGTAGACCACATAGTATGTAAAACCTTAAGATTTCCCTTAACCCATCAAACTTTCCTTAGATGTTGGGGATTTCCCTAAACCCATTCAAAATCCCTAATCACAAGCAAAGACTCATCCTGTATAAAATACTATCATATTCAAGCAAACTCATTCAAAATCCTTAAATCCATTTAAAATTGAGAATTAACACACCTCAATTGGAGAAACATTTGGAGCTTGCTGCTGCGCTGTCCAAAAAACGAAACAAATAGTCAGAATCTAACAGCTATCGATCAGGGTGGTTCAATCGGTGATGCGATGGCGTTGTTCCATACAGTTAACCTGATGAGTAAATTGAACTGATGAGAGAGGACGGGAGTGGAGAGACAGGGGTGAGGGAAAAATCAAGATCGATCGATCGAGAGAGAGAGAGATGCATACACCTAGAGAACATTTGTTAGGGAAAAAATGGGAGGGAGAATGATATGTATTTCCCGCCTCTCCCTTATAAAAAAATATATAATATTCAAATGAGCGGTTAAACTAAAACTTCAAAGTTAATTAGAAGTTTAAACTCTGATGCTGTTTTTTCTGCTGTCTTTGGCTCTTTTTGTTGCTGTGTTTTTCTTGTTCTTAGTAAAAAAAAAATAGAAATTTAAACTATTAAAATCGTTAATTGGGTCTCTGAACTAAGAAAAATTTATTAATTGAGTCCTCATCTTATCTTAAAATCAGAAACCGTGACTCTATTACATGAACCGTAATGATCTCTGTATTGGCTCCAGATTTGTTTGGGGAATAGGGTCTGAAATTGTTCAACGGAATGATTTTCGATGAGGACGCAATTAATGATTTTTGGTTAGGATGGGGACTCAATTGATAATTTTTACTTAATGTAGGGACTTGATTGATGATTTTGATAGTTTAATTAACTTTGAAGCTTTAGTTTGATAAGCAAACTGGGTGTCATGCCTATAAAAAAGTTATGTTTATTATTATTATTTTACTTACAAAATGTCATTTTATGTAAAACTATCCGCCGGTTATTTCACTGGGAGATTTTATTATCAACCGTTCGACTCGTGAGGTTACAACTCAGCAACGATTAATTAAATATACTACATAAAATTTTCATTATAAATATATTAATTAAATTTAAAAACTAAAAAGATAAGTTTTTATTTATATAAATAATGGAAATTTTTTACTCTAATATGCAAAATTTATATATATGAAAGGACTAAAGAGTTGATTAAAATAAAATATAAGTGCCTTAAAATATTCATGTGGACTAACTAGTATAATATGTTAAAACACATAACTTTTATATATATATATGGTTTTATGAATAATAAACTATTTATCCTAAAACTAATTAATTTTCTTGCCATGAAATAAATTAGTCGTGGTATAAGTAATTTTATGCCACGAGTAAAAAATTTATGTGGCATAAATAGATTTAGCCACGGAAAAAAAAACTTATTGTGGCAAAATTCGTGGTATAAGTATATTTTTTCCACGAAAAACAAATACCCGTGGCATAAATTTATCAAGTAATCTAAAGTTTCTGCTGGAATCTCTTTTTCCCGTGGCTAAATAGAAATATGCCACGAATTTTGAATTCTCGTGGCATGATTTGTGGCGTAAGTGATGATTTGTTGTAGTGAAGGGATTTCACTCTTACGCTCAAACTTTGGTGGGTCGGTGTTTTAGCACTCTTCTTTGCACTTACTCGAAGTCACTTTGAGTTTGCATTTTCATCCGAGTTTTTCCTCCTATGTTATGGTCCCGGCAATATTAAAAATGAACCCGGAGGGGGTCGTAATGTGGGTGGCTTTTTAGTGGTTAATTTTTGGAAACTCGAGTTTAAATACCATTTTGGTGATCGTACCGTATTTTTATTTTGGCCTTAGCGAGTTCATAAGATATACTCGAAATTGCTCGGGTGGAGCTTGAGAATGCCTTTTGCTCTTTATTGTATTTTTCTTTTCTTTTTATTTTGAGAGCGGCACAAAAACGATTTCGAGGGTTTAAGGTGTTTACTTATCAAGGCTTTGGCTCATTTCGGGTGTGACTTGATTTTTGTTGGTATTTAATCAAGAGAAAAAGGGTTAAATGTTAAAAAGGGTATTAAAAACAAAGACGTTGGTTAATAGGCTCAAAGGGGGTTTCCTAGAGGTTAATGAAAATGAGAAAAATAAATTAAGAAAAGAATTAGACTAAGTGAGTTCGTTTCATCATCTATTGCCATTTTAACCAAAATAAGTGTACTAATCCCGGCATTAGGTGCAAACTCTATGAGTCGAGTGAAGTCAAAGCTCTCGAAAATTGTGAAAGAAATAGAGTTCTCGTACGAACTCCTTTAGGCTCAAAATTACCTCACAAAATTTCGGGTTTAAATTGTGTATTATCGAGTCTTCGCTAAACTTTCAAACATCCCGTTTTTATTGCCTTTTTAAGTTTCGTTATGGAGATGACTTATGGGTTAGGACTCGATGCTTTTGTTTAGTATCACCTAGTCTTTTCACAAATTCTATAACTTCAAAATTAAAACTAAAATTTCTTAATAGAACCGATCCTTTGTGGTCCGATAATATTTACATTTAAGGACAAATAACGGAACATTTAATTAATTCCGAGGAAGGTTATTGTGTCGGGAAAAATTTTAAGAATCAACAAATTAGTTTAATTATTTTTTTTTATCTTTTTCTATTTTTATTTTTGTTTTTGTTAGTGCAAAACAAACTGAAAGTGCGGGGTTGCACGACCCTCCGCGTTATTAAAATGACGCCTATTCCAAGGGCGTCGCAAAAGAAGAAAGAAACAAAAACAAAAATGAGACATCGAATTTAAAAATTAGGCTCTTCAAAGTTTGGGTCCTACGCGAGGCGTGCCCTAGGGGGCGCCCCACGTAGGCATTGCATTTTGAGCTCATTTTGGGCAGAGACCCAAATACACGGGGCGCAGGAAGTGGGGCGCCCCGCGTGTTTGAGTTTTTGGGCATTTTATATACGAAAAATGGTGATCACGCGGGGCGTAAAAGCGAGTACGCCCTGCGTGAATGTTATTTATGGCAGAGAAACGGTGAAAAATAAACACGAAACATGAACGAAAACCATAAAAATACATTAGATATTAAAACAGAAAGCAAAGTACATTACAAGAAAACAAAACGAACTAAAACAAAACGAACTGAAATGAATTGAAATAAACACGAAAACACAAAACAAAGGAAAACATAAGAAAAAAGAAACTATGGTTGAGGCGGAGGGGGATTTCCATGGATGTTGAAGTGGGTGTAGAAGGCATTGGTGAAGGCGTCGAAGTTGGCCCTATCCGCTTGCCTTTGAGCCTCGGAGGCGTCGAAGCGAGCGTCAAGGGCATCGAAGCGGGAGTCGAAGTGAGCCCGATCATGACGTTGGTTATCCTCCAAGATATCCAACCGGGTATAAAGAGCGTTGAAGTCGTGGAGGGGTGGAGGACTAAAATTGAGGTCCATATCCGAATCCGAACCCTCCTCCTCGTGTGAGTGGGCCGCCCCCGAGGTTTCACCCGGGCCCGAAGTGGAGCGCCTAAGAGATTTGAAAGCATTCTTCTCCAAGGGCCGAGGTTCAAGACTTGGGAGGCGATCAAGGGCATCCTCGCCAAGAGCGGAGGTGGCGAAGAGAGTGACGAGATGTCCTAACCCCATCTTGCCACGTTTCCGGGTGGAAATGTGGTGGAGTTGGACTGCCACAAGATAGGAAAGGTCGTAGGCGCGGTTGTTGGCACAACAATAGAGCGCCAATAGTTCATCCTTGTTGACCTTAGTGGATTCCGACTTCCCCAAAAAGTAGAAGGAGATGAAGCGGTGGAGAAGTTGGAGGATGGGATCACGGATGAGAGAGGGGCGGAGGTTGGAGACATCGTAATCCTCGGACCCGGTGATGGAGGTCCAAAACTCACGAGCGGAAACACCCTCGGGCCAATGGGAGATGCCACCCTCTGCTTGTTTGGTGAAGTTATTGCGGAGCCATTGGGTGTCAATGGTGAAGGGGTGATTATGAAGGCGGAAGTTGAAGAGGGCGACACCGGGGACGTTGTTAGAGGTGAGGGTGGTGTAGAACTCAAAGACCAAGGAGGGGTAGACGTGTGGCCGGGCACGAAAGTGATCAAGCCAAGAGAGGGCATGGAGGCAATCCACGAACGCCCCGCCAAGGTCGAAGCGGTCAAGAGTGCTCCGCTCGATGTAAGGGAGCTCCATAAAGTGGGCGGCGGAAAGTGTTTGGTAGTTTTGGGCCTCCTCTTCGGTGAGGAGATGGAAAGGAGCCCGGTATTATCGGTTGAGTGGTGGTGTCTCCTCCCGTTCGGGTGGTGGTGGTTGTTGTTGGTTTTGGGTGCGGGTGGTACGGGCCCGAGTGGACCGTGGGGGTCGCATATCGGCGGTTTGCTTTCGCCTAACCATGGTGATAATGGAGGATAGAGGAAGAGTAGAGGAGGAGGAGGATAGTATATGATGGTTGTGAGGAAGAAGTAGGAGAAAAGGAGTGGTTTATATAGGGGAGAAGTGGGGAATCCAAGTAAAACTCGGATTCCCAGAGGGGTACGCTGGGCGTGAAGGGGCCACGCCACGCGTATCCCTCCCCCTGAACTTATTTTCCGCAAAAAATGGTGCGTTACGCGGGGCGTGAAAGGGGGCACGCCTCGCGTATCGCACCTCCTGCCCCTTTTTGATGGAAAAAAGGGCGAGGACGCGGGGCGTAAATGGGGATACGCCCCGCGCAAGAAGGGGAAGTTGAAGGATTTTTTCAGTTTTTGATCAGTTTTCTGATTTTTAATTATTTTTTTTTTGATTTATGAGTTTTTAATGAGTTTTTAATTGATGTTATTAACTCTTTTTAATATTTATGTGTTATTAAATTGTAATTAAGGGGGTAGTTAATACAAAATTTAGTGTGGAGGGAAGTTGAAAATTTTGAATTTGAAAAGATGGAGGTTGATTGGATGGAAGGGGAGGTGGAGTGTGGAGTTGAAAAACATTTATAGTACATATAAACAAATGGTTCGAGAAATTTAAACCGATGCTATGTTTTGAGTCGAAGTAGCTCGACTTTCTCGTGTGGCGGCTCAATGTAAGTTGCCCGAGTTGGAACTTGACGGGTCCGAACCTCCATTATTCATGAGCGTTATCGCCTGTCCGGATTCCTGATTTTTGCCCCGCGGATTTTGTTCGGTGTTCGCCGGTAGGGTTCCTAGTGGCCTTTCTTGTTGTTGACGGTTCAGATGGGCTACTTGGCGGCTAAGATCCCTGTAAAACACCTCGCTATCGGAAAGATGGGTTAATATATCCTTCAACAAAGACGTGACCGATTGGTCGTGTACATTGTTGGGAGATAGAGCATTCCGATTACCGGGCACGGCTTGTGATTGCCCGATCCCGTTTTCCTGATATTCTTGCTCAAAGCCGGGTGGGGGCCTCAACACATTATTATTATTGCCATATGACAAGTTCGGGTGTTGGTACCGAGGCCGCCAACCGTTGTTATTATTACTGTGGTGGTGATGGGAGTTCTGATTAGGATTATACCTTGGATTTCCTCCTACGTAACTTACACTCTCGATGTCGCCGGTGAAAGGGCTGCCGGCTTGGCAATTGAGTCCGTCGTGGCCTCCGCCATAGTGATTGCACATCAGGACCTGTGCACTTTTGTTGAGGCTTAACTGGGCAATTAACGAGTCAAGTGTCTTATGAATTTCTGCTAAGGAGCTTTTCGGAGCCTCTTTCTCCACAGCAAACATTTGGTGTCGCGACGGGTCGGCAAGCCGATCCTCTTACCATTGCACGCTTTTCCTCGCGAGCTCATGAATGAGCTCATAGGCCTCACTAGCTGACTTCCGAAATAGATCCCCACCTGCAGCGGAATCAACAGTCGCACGGTTAGTGGGGGTTAGCCCGTGGTAAAAAGTGCTTACCAAGTTGTGCTTCGGGATGTCATGGTGGGGGCAGTTTCGGAGCAACTTCCGGAAACTAGCCCAGGCTGCATGAAGGGCCTCGCATTCCAACTGCCTAAAGGATGTGATATCGGTCCGTAACTTGACTGTTTTGGACGGTGGAAAATAATAGGAAAGGAACTCCTTCTCGAGCTCCTCCCATGACGTGATGGATCCCGCCTCCAAAGAGTGTAGCCACTCCAAAGCTTGCCCTGTCAAAGAAAAAGGAAACAGCTTTAGTCTAACAGCCTCAACGGGAACACCATTTTGCCGAGAGGTGTCGGCACACATAAGGAATTTATCGAGATGTTCGTTAGGGTTCTCGTGGAGTTCCCCTCCGAATTGACCGCATTGTTGTATCAGATGGATCATGTCGGTCTTTATCTCGTACGTGTTGGCCGGTATTATGGGGGCGACAATTCCGTTACGGTTTTGGGGACGGTGCGGAGCAAGGATCTCCATCATCGAACGTGTGTCGTTGCCCCCGCGAATGTTGTTCACATGTGGCCTTTGGTTTCCTTCGGGTTGGTTGACCTCAGCGTTGGGGTTGGCCATCTTCTCTTTTCGAATCCTACAAAGAGTACGTTCAATTTCGAGATCAATAGGAATAAGAGAATCACTCCGAGATCGGGTATGCATAAAATAAGTAAAATAAAATATAATATCAACAAGAAAAGAATGTTGTTAGTAAAAGTATATATAAACAATTTATACAAAAAGAATGCTTAAACTAACAATAAAACGTTTTTGTCTAATATTGCAAGATGTTATAAATCCCCGGCAACGGCGCCAAAAACTTGATGCGTGTCGTCTAGTGGTGTTTTCTACGACAAAATGTATATCACGATGATTGCGCTATGACTATGGATATGGTCTTTCTAAGTGCTTTGTATCTACTAGACGTCACTACGTAGGGGCAAGTGTACCCCGTCGTATCAAGTAATAATCCGGTTAAGACCGGGTATCGAATCCACGGGATTTATAACTACAAGTATTAAACGACTCGGTTTTATACGTTATTTAAGCGGTGAATACTTTGAGGTTGGTGTGAGACACAACTACAAACTACTCCTAACTATGTGTGAGGCGAATTTATATAACGAAACTCTATGGAGTGATATGAATGCGATAAGTTATAACTATGACAAATAATGACTTCTAATGTTTATACGGTTGATGGTTTGCTCGTGCAAAGACGACTACGTGTAGAGAAACCGACCCGTGAAGTACTTAGACTACGTGGTTCCTAGTCAAGGCGTGTCTAATGCTTGGGACCAGAAATTACGGCTTGTAAGTTCCGTGGTTTGTCAATTCCTACGGTTTCCGGTTTGTCACTTCCGGTAAGGCAACACCTATATGAATCCCTAAAAATAGCTCGAATGGCGTCGAAAGTCGCGTTCTCCTACACAACAATCAATTATAAATATCAAAACAAGTAACAAACATCAACACATATATAGAAAAGAAGATTATGAATCATAAATTATAAATATGGAAAGTGTAAATATGGATTACAAACAAGCCTAGTACATAGGATGAGATCAAGCTAATTAGCAAGTGTAAAGGGAAGAATCCACCCTCGGAACTAGCTAACCGGACTCAAAAGCCGTCTCTAAGGACTTGAATGGTGGAGCTCTCGACCTTGGTGTGCGGAGATGGAGCGGGACTTTGATGAAATGCCGGGAGCAACGGACAAGCTCTCGAGATGGAAGAGTTTAGTTACACAAAGCCTAAAAACAAATCTAAACTACAACAATCAAAACAAGTATAGTTTTTGCTCTTTCTAATGGTGTGTGTTTGTGTGTATCAAGAGCTGCCTATTTATACATATCAAGCTAGGGCAAAATTGTAACTTTGCAAGGTACAAGTATGGAGCAACATTATTTGTGCAGAAATCCCATAATACGCCCCGTGTATGGTGGAGTACGTCTCGCGTGTATGCCCATTCCGTCGGAAATCTCCTGCATGTGGACCAATTCCGGATCTTGATGTCTCAAACACGCCCCGCGTAGGATGGACTGCTCCTTGCGTGTTTGAGTCTCTGACTTTTTATTGCTTGATTTGGTCCTTTTACGCCCTGCGTAAATGAGTTTCTGATCTTTTTGCATTGAAGAATTCCCTTACACGTCCTGCGTGTAAGCTGGTACGCCTCGCGTATGGATCGTTGACTCAGGGATACCATGCAGTCTGACTTTTCAGGATTAGGCAATTATTTCTGACATGTGTTTATACGCCTCGCGTAAGTTGGCGTACGCCTCGCGTATGCTGACTAGATTCCACGTGGTGTTTGTGGATATGGCAATTATTTCTGACTTTATGTTTCACGCCCCGCGTATGGGATGATGCGCCTCGCGTATTTGAGTGGATTTTCACTCCTTGCTCGTACCTGAAATACAAATCTCGGGACCGAGTTAGCTTAATGTTTTTATTTCCTAAATTACTCAAAAATAAGGGAAATTAACTGAAAGCACGGAATTTATCTTTATTCCGTTATTTTATTAAAACACTCTATTTTTGTAATTAAACTTATTTGTTTCTTCTAAAATTAACCCGTAAATCACGCTAAAAGATAGGGGTAAAAATACCCCTATCAAACCTCCTCGGACTTTAAAGTTTTACTTGTCCTCAAGTAAAAGAAATCAAAAGACAAGGGATTGAGATTATTAAGAAACAAACCGACGGTTGGTTTTA
The DNA here is from genome assembly GCF_963576675.1 of Euphorbia lathyris. Taxonomy (NCBI): domain Eukaryota; kingdom Viridiplantae; phylum Streptophyta; class Magnoliopsida; order Malpighiales; family Euphorbiaceae; genus Euphorbia; species Euphorbia lathyris. The sequence goes on from NC_088919.1 coordinate 51,305,245, forward strand.
CCAATTGCGTGATTTCAAAGTTAAAGTTTTATGCAAAGTTTTCGACGAGTACCTACGCAAACAATCGAGCCACCAAAACTTGTTTGAAACCTCCATAATTAAAATTAATAGGCAATAATAATGGGGGTTGATTATCTTTTGAGAACCCGATAATACCTCACCAAGCACTACAACAAATCATCATTTACGCCACGGTTAAAATCGTGGCACAAGTGTACTATTTCCGTGGCTATGCTATTTAGCCATGGAAATTCAAGATGGGTACGCCCGTGGCGCAAGTGAGCGTGGCTAGGTAGTTGCCACGGAAAAATAATGGTCGTGGCATAAATTGATTTTTGATGAAATGCCGGGAGCAACGGACAAGCTCTCGAGATGGAAGAGTTTAGTTACACAAAGCCTAAAAACAAATCTAAATTACAACAATCAAAACAAGTATAGTTTTTGCTCTTTCTAATGGTGTGTGTTTGTGTGTATCAAGAGCTGCCTATTTATACATATCAAGCTAGGGCAAAATTGTAACTTTGCAAGGTACAAGTATGGAGCAACATTATTTGTGCAGAAATCCCATAATACGCCCCGCGTGTATGCCCATTCCGTCGGAAATCTCCTGCATGTGGGCCAATTCTGGATCTTGATGTCTCAAACACGCCCCGCGTAGGATGGACTGCGCCTTGCGTGTTTGAGTCTTTGACTTTTTATTGCTTGATTTGGTCCTTTTACGCCATGCGTAGCTTGAGGCACGCCCTGCGTAAATGAGTTTCTGATCTTTTTGCATTGAAGAATTCCCTTACACGCCCTGCGTGTAAGGTGGTACGCCCCGCGTATGGATCGTTGACTCAGGGAGACCATGCAGTCTGACTTTTCAGGATTAGGCAATTATTTCTGACATGTGTTTATACGCCTCGCGTAAGTTGGCGTACGCCTCGTGTATGCTGACTAGATTCCGCGTGGTGTTTGTGGATAGGGCAATTATTTATGACTTTATGTTTCACGCCCCACGTATGGTATGATGCGCCTCGCGTATTTGAGTGGATTTTCATTCCTTGCTCGTACCTGAAATACAAATCTCGGGGCCGAGTTAGCTTGATGTTTTTATTTCCTAAATTACTCAAAAATAAGGAAAATTAACTGAAAGCACGGAATTTATCTTTATTCCGTTATTTTATTAAAACACTCTATTTTTGTAATTAAACTTATTTGTTTCTTCTAAAATTAACCCGTAAATCATGCTAAAAGATAGGGGTAAAAATACCCCTATCACTCTACACATAATTTTCATTGAGTTTTTCGACAGTCTGTCACTGGTGAAAAAGGAGAGATACACGGAAGTTTTGTTGCACCCTCAGCTACTGAATGTACCTTGAAAAAATGGTTGCAGTTTCACCCTTCACTTGAAGAAAAGTTTAAAAATGATTCAATTGTATCCGAAAACCCTCTTCTCTGAGTCCCCCACTAGTATAAATTAGGGGTGGCAACGGAGCGAGACAGGAATCGATGCATTGCCCTCAATATTTTTGAAGGTGGTTTTGGAAAATTTTAAAATAAAGTTCAAGAATTTTTTAACGCCTACACGGATGTCTACGAGTGACGGAGAATCCCCAAATGGTATGGGCGCCGAAGGATAAATTGGGGAAAAGGAAGCTACTGAAATTGCTCAATTTTCCATATTTGATGTGTTCTCTAATACCATGTCGAAAGAGAGAATTGCATATTATATGTTGATAATTTATCAAAAATATATTAGGGTAGTTTTATCAACACATTAAACCAATGTATTTAACCTGATAAATTACATCCATGGCCGCTGAATTTTATCCATTTTAACATTATTGCTCAATTTAAGAAGTTTTAGTTTAGGATGAAATATTCATGCCTAGATTCAAACTCGTGGAGATCTCTAAGACTAACTTAACTACAAGTAGCTGTATATTTACCAAACTTAAAATTTTCTTCTTGTTTACTGCTAAAAGAAAGCCAATGTACTGCATTGGGAAAATCTGTACAAGGTTGTATGCAATATTATACACAATAGGCGATCCGGCTATATCAAGTACAAGGTCGTATGCAATATTATATTGCAATATTATATACAATAGGCGTGATCGCCGGCTATATCATTCTCCGTCGTCGTTTTACATGATGGAACAAGCATGAGGATTGTCGTCGCTGAACATTTGTGCTGGATCCACTGGTGGATGGTTGTACACTGGTTCAATATTATTGTATATCGGAATCTGGTAACCTTGATTTACCGGGTTATATGCATAACCGTATTGTGGATGTTACGGGTAAATAATGTAGCTCTGAGCAAATATCCCGTCCATCCAATGAGTCGGAAAATATGCCGGATAATAGTCCATTTTATTTATTACCTCCGGCATAGCACCAACGTCACCACTAGCTGCCGTCGCGGTCGCAGTCGCTGGAGCAGGAGCAGGAGCAGGAGCTTCTTTGTTCTTCACCTTTGCTTCTTCTCCTCTTTCATCACCTTTCTTATCATCATTCTTTTTCTCTCCTGCTCCGGCTTCATCTTTCTTATCATCATTCTTTTTTTCTCCAGCTCCGGCTTCATCTTTCTTACCATGGCTCTTTTTCTCGCCGGCTTTGGAGCCAAAGCCTTCTTTATTGTCATCCTTCTTTTCCTCGCCTCCTCCATACACTTTCTAAGCATCATTCTTTTTCTCGCCTTCTCCGTCTACTTTCTCAGCATCGGTATTTTTCTCGCCTCCTCCTCCGTCGCTGCCGCCACTGACTTCTTTCTTTGCCTCGTCTGTCTTCGGCTGAACGACCTCAACAGACGTCCGGAACTTCTCCGACAGGCAAGGCACGAGATCCTTTCTGTCGTCGACTGCCACGCTCTCAACTCCTGTTAATCGGTAACGTCAGTTATAAGTTGAAAAAATATTTGTATAATCGCAGAGATTAAAATATTCTGAAAATTTATCTACCTTTGATTTTTCTGATGATCTTCTTCATTTTGGTAATGCAATCATCACAATGAGTTCTGATTTTCAAAACCACCATAATCTGCGTCGATTAATTAAATCCAAACGAGTTAATCACTGTAATAAAAAACGAATTTAAATTAATTATTTTATTCTTATACCTCTTCAGGTGGTGGTTTCTTCACCTCGGGTTTCTTCTCAGCGGCTTTCTCATCCGCTTTCTTCTCACCACCACCGTCGGCGTCTTTCTTCGGCTGCGGAGATACAATCTGTACTTCCTTCTTCATTTTCTTTTCCAGACTCGCTTTCACTTTCTCAGGGTCAACCTCCCCGGTCACCGTCAATTTGTTCGATTGACGATCCTTCTTCACCGACTCCACACCTTCAACAACAAATCACAAATTTCAATTGGCAATCCAAATTGATGATCCGCGAAGCCAAACCGGGCCGAATCATAAATACGGGCCTAACCTATACTTAGGCCCATGGTTCAAGATCAAATGGTCTCCTAATAAAGGAAGCGGGTAAAGCAGATAACCGCCCCGAAATCCTAACAGGGCATTAAACCTCCCACTCAAACAAACGAAACCACGTTGGTGGCCACGTAAGGGACGTGGCATAGAAAGAGTAACCGCCCTCGGCGGTTACCTAGAGATACTTATAAAAGAGACATGAAAGAAAATGGGGAGGTAAGTTCACATTTTTCCCCTCAATACTATTATCAATCTACTAGCCTTCCCCATAAAACTGACTTGATCGTCGGAGAGTTTTCCCGGAGATCCTGTCTCCGGTTTTGTTTTGCAGGTAACTACGACGAGGACCATCGAATTAAATCCGACAAGTTATCATTGGTGCGGTGAAGGTGGACCTTTTTTACCAACATCTCGGTAAAGGTACACAAAGAACATGTCAAAACCATCACGAACGACCGGAGTTACAACCAGATCAACTAGTATGAACTCAAGAGGTCCACGGACTGTGAATTCGCAGCCTGCGAGTACACAGCCTGTGGTACCCAGCTCGTCGAGTCCTTCGGGACAGTTGAGTCCATTATTGGAGGTCCAAGTGCAAACTGAGAGGGAGATGTCCAATAGCGATTCGTACAGATGGCAGGACAAGTCTTGGCTTCGAATATGAGCCAAGCGGCTGGAGATCGAATGATTAGTTTGTTAACTGCAATCGTTGATCACAATACCGTCGTAGCGGCTGCTCCTCAAGAACCCGTTGTCATCTCGATACAATCACCGACTATTCCTGCCATATCTGCGCTTCCGCAGCCATCTCGAGAGACAAATCGGATGGGTCAGAGTAGTCGCATGAACCCACACAGCCATCCAGGAAACTACTCGCACCAAGATCCTATTATGACGATCCATCCGACCTGGCAAACATCCCAGCCGATGTCAGGAATGCAAGGAATTCTTCCGCTACAACAAACGGAGCCCTTTGTCCACAGACATTCAGAGTTGATGACGTCTGGAATGAATATGTCTGGGCAGGAGCACACTTGGAACTTTGATCCTATAACTGGACAGCGGTTAGACCCACATCGAGAACAAATATCGACACAGTATGGCGGGTGGATGTCACCCAGAATTCACCAGCAGCGGATGGAAGAAGTTCGGCGGGAACCCAATACTGAATTGGAAGATCAACTGCGAAGCATGATGGAGCAAATGAGGTACACACCTAGGGCGAGAGCAGTGGTGCAGAGTGATTCGCCTTTTGCCCCATCGTTGCGGGAGTTTATTCCAGATCACAGAATAAAAGCGCCGGCGATACCTAAATACTATGGGGATCCAAATTCTGACCCTGAGGCACATGTCAGAAACTATAGGGAGTTGATGGATGTTGCAGGAGCAAGCGAAACCATAATTTGCCGATTGTTCTCGACCACTTTGGGCGGTGCAGCATCCGATTGGTTTCAGTCTCTACCTACTGAATCTATTCACAACTGGACTCAATACAGTCGTGATTTCTGTGCAAAGTTCGTGGGCTGTAAAGCAGCAGATGTGACGGATAGACAGCTGAAAGAGATCAAACAGAGAAATTACAATTCCCTAAGGGAATTTGTTGTAGCCTTCAATGATATTCTGGTGCGGCTACAGAACCCGGATATCGTAAGCATCCGCAACATAATGGCGGATGGAACCACAGATTGGAGCATGCGGGAGGAAATCATCCGCAACAAGCCACGCACAGTGGCCGAACTCATGAAGATAGCAAAGGAGTTCATGGAAGTGGATGATGTCAAGAGGGAACATAGAGCTCAAACCCGGCGAGAAAGAGATGCCACTAGATCCGCTTCGGACAATCGGCGCCATCAAAATCAAACCCAGTCCAAGGGTAATTTTGTTCAGAAGGGCGATCGCTCCTTCCAGGGAGGGGGATATCAAACGCCATTGAATACGACTCGCCATGAGGTGTTACTTTGGATTGAAAAGAACCCCTTGAAGAAGGATGTGCAGTTTCCTGAGACGAAAGGTCGAACTAGTTTGGGGCGATATCCTAACAAATATTGCAGGTTCCACAGATTGAACGGCCATGACACGAACGATTGCTATGAACTGAAGAAGGAGATTGAAAAGCTGATTGAGAGAGGCAAACTGAGTCAATTCGTTAGAAAAGAAACGATGGATGACAAGGTAACACTTCCGCGTGAGGTAGAAGTAAGACCAGAAAAGAAGCAAAAAAAAGGAGTGATTAACGTGATAGCAGGCGGGGTCTATGAGCCTCCAACAAAAAGGGCTCGTCGTGAACAGCGAAAAAGCAACACGAGTAGGGAGGATGCCCTCAATTACTCATTTGCGCGAATCACGGAGCCGTATGCAGATGCGTTGGTGATTACGGTGGCCATTGAAGGATGGGACATTAAGCGGGTCCTTATCGATACAGGCAGTTCTTGCAATGTTATTACTCGAACTGCATTCAACAAATTGGGAATTAACGACGAGCGAGTAGAACATACGTTCATGGATGTAACTGGTTTTGGAGGTCAATCATCTCAAACAAGTGGACAAGTGGTGTTGGAGACAGAAATGGGCGATAAAAATCTAAAATGGCGAGGTGATCTAGAGTTTGCAATTGTTGATCTCCCATTGGCTTATAATATAATCCTGGGGCGTCCGTTCCTATCAGAAACGGAGTCGCTCATTTCAATGAAGCATTTGACATTGCATTTGCCAACACACCAAGGGCGAGTCGTTGTTGAGGGAGATCAACTTATATCTCAACAAGCTTATACATTGTCACTTGAACCAAAGCCAGATGAAGAGGATAAAGTTGATGAGAAGTTGCCGGTTGAAGCGTTAGGAGAAACAGAACTATTCGCCATCTCAAATGACAAGAATGTACGGATAGCGGCAGGACTTCCAGAGGAAACGAGGAAAGCCATTACCGATGTGTTGATCCAGTGCGAGTCGGCATTCGCCGCTCCAAATGAAGTGCTGAAGGGGATAAGCCCAGAAATAGCGACACATCGTTTGAATGTGGACAAAAGTGCAACCCCAGTGCGACAGAAAAAGAGAGGACATGCTCTAGAGAGGTAGAAGGCGATTGAAAAAGCAGTGGCGGATTTGCTAAAATCAGATGCAATTCGAGAAGTCACCTATCCGGAGTGGCTAGCCAATGTGGTGCTAGTCAAAAAGCCAAATGGAACGTACAGAATGTGCGTAGACTTCAAAGATCTGAATAAAGCTTGTCCGAAGGATATGTATCCGCTACCTAACATTGATATATTGGTAGATGGGACTGTGGGATTTGAAGCTTTATCGTTCACCGATGTGAAATCCAGTTACCACCAGATAACAATGGAGAAGGCGGATGAGATCAAGATGTCATTCATAACTCATCAGGAAACTTATTGCTTCAAGGTGATGCCCTTTGGACTGAAAAATGCTGGAGCAACCTATCAACGGATGATGAACAAAATATTTTCAGACAAATCAGGCGAGAACTTCTCGATCTATGTAGATGACATGATCATTAAAAGCAAGAAGATGCAAGACCACCCGCAGGATATTAAAGAAATCCTGGAAGTGCTGATCAAATATGGCCTCAAATTGAACCCAGAGAAATGCACGTTTGGAGCAAGAGCAGGGAAGTTCCTGGGTTTCATTGTTAGTGGCAATGGAGTTGAGGCGAATCCTGAGAAGGTTAAAGCAGTGATGGAGATGAAGACACCGAGGAATATAAGAGAAGTACAGCGACTCAATGGGCGGTTGGTGGCATTAGGGCGGTTCATATCATGCTCGGCTAGAAGATGTCTACCTTTCTACAATGCCATCAAAAAATCTAAGTCCTTTGAATGGACACCAGATTGTCAAGAAGCATTCGAGGGGATAAAACGACTACTATGTTATCCGCCCTTAATGAGCAGGCCAGAGGATGGAGAAGATTTATTTCTTTATGTATCCGTCACCAGCACGGCGATATGCACCGTAATGGTACGTGAAGAAGAAGGGCAACAATATCCGGTGTACTACGTGAGTAAAGTCTTGAAGGACGCAGAACTTCGATATTCGAGGTTAGACAAAATGGCCCTCGCGGTGATAACCACGGCGGCTAGGTTAAAGCCATACTTTCAGGCGCATACTATCATTGTGAGAACTGGAATTCCAATGCGAAAGGTACTACAGAAACCTGACGCATCCGGCCGATTAATGGAGTGGTCAATTCGCTTGGGAGAGTTCGATATTCGCTACGAAGGAAGACCAGCTCTAAAAAGTCAAGTACTTGCCGATTTCGTGAATGAGTTCACATGGGATGAAGACGAATGTCCAAAGGCACAAAAAGAAGAGTGGAGTATGTTCACAGATGGGGTATTATCCACAGATGGAGCTGGACTAGGAGTCGCCATCAAGGGTCCGGATGTTATTCGCCTGTACTATGCGGCACGGTTAACATTCAAAACTACCAACAATGCCGCGGAGTATGAAGCAATGATATGCGGATTGAAGTTGCTTAATGAACTTATGCCAGAAAGAGTGGTAATCTACAGCGACTCTAAACTTATGATAAATCAGATCACAAAAAATTATCTGGTGAAACAGGAGGATCTGGTCAAGTACCATCAGGTTGTCGGCAGATTGATGCATGAGTTAACACATAAAGGAGTCGTCTGGGAGATGGTGCATGTTCCAAGAGGCCAGAACACAAAGGCTGATGAGTTGGCAAAGGCAGCAGCGAGTAGAGACCCATGGAGTCAAAAGGCATGTAATTTGGAAATAAGGTCGTCACCAGCATTCGAAGCCGATCAGATTATGGTCATCGAAGAGCTAGAAGACGATGAAGATTGGCGGATGCCCATCCGCCACTATCTAGAACATGGAAACTTGCCGGTTGATAAAAGTTTAGCTAGAAAGCTACTCGGGCAGTCAGCAAGATACTCAATTCGGGATGGAACTTTATACCGAAAATCATATACATGTCCATGGTTGAAATGTATTAGCCGCAATGAAGGAGACTACGTGCTGCGAGAACTCCATGAAGGAATTTGTGGCGCACATGAAGCATCCGCGGCGTTGGCAAGAAAAGTCAAGTTGATGGGTTATTATTGGCCAAAGGTGGTGGAGGATTCCCAGAAGATGGTAGCGGAATGTCACAGCTGTCAAATCCATGCAAATGAAAAGCACGTTCCCGGAGCCGAACAAGTCACTATAATGACGGCGTGGCCATTCGCGACATGGGGAATCGATATAGTGGGTCTGTTCCCAGAAACAACAAAGAAAAGGAAGTACTTGATAGTCGCAGTTGACCACTTCAGCAAATGGGTAGAAGCGGAGGCAGTAACCGCTCAAACACCTGAGCGAATGATCGAGTTCTTACGAGAGAACATTATCATGCGGTTTGGAATCCCACAAACGCTTATAACCGACAATGGCACCCAGTTCAACTGTGTCAAGTTCAAAGCATATTGCGAAAGCATGGGGATCAAGAATCATTTTTCTTCCGTAAATCATCCCCAGTCGAATGGTATGACAGAGGTTACCGACAGGGCCATGATTCAGGGAATCAAGAAGCGACTAGGTGATAAGAAAACAGGTTGGGCGGATGAGATACCTCATATGTTATGGGCATACAGAACCTCTGTAAAAGCAGCAACAGGCGAAACACCTTTCTCGCTGGTTTATGGAGCCGAAGCAGTCCTACCTGTTGAAATCAAGTCGCCTACAGATCGGGTAATTTATTACTGCGACACCCAAAATCCTATCAACATTAGAGATGCATTGGATTCTGTTGAAGAACGAAGGGAAAAAGCTTACATGCGAATGGCAGTATATCGCAATAGAATCAAGAAGTATCATGACAGAAGGGTGCGAAAGGTGATAATCAATGAGAGCGACTTGGTCTTGAAAAAAGCAGATAAAATACAGTCCAGAGAAGGCAAAGGAAAATTAGGCGTCAACTGGATCGGGCCTTACAGGGTATCCAAGAAGTTGGGACCATCAACTTTTGAAATAGAAGAAATGAGCGGCAAAAAGCTCCCGCGCACCTGGAATCTAGAGAATCTACGCCTATATAAACAGGCCGAGTAGTTCAGGGAAATGACGAGTACTCTTTTTCCTTGTATGAGTTTTTTCCCACTGGGTTTTCTGATAAAAGGTTTTAATGAGGCTTTGATCCCACACAGTTTAGGTACCCATGTAACAAGAAGTCTTTTTTCTTTATCAATAAAGAGGTTCATTGGTTACAATTATTCAGTATGCTACGGCTGAATGCAGGTCATTTTCAAACTGCTAATACAAACACATAAATGTGTTGCCTACAAAAGAAAGGCGGATGCATGATTACGCATCATTCGCAAAACCTCATGGTTAACCTTAAACACATAAATGTGTTGCCTACAAAAGAAAGGCGGATGCATGATTACGCATCATTCGCAAAACCTTATGGTTAACCTTATGATTATTTGAAAAATTATAAGGCATAAAATTAAGCGAATAAATGAGTACTCAAAAAATTGCAAAAAGGGTCTGGCCACCCTAATGAAAACAAAACTAACTACGAAAAATTACAAGTATGAAGTCGGCAAGAGGCAAGGGTCGCATACGAAAATAACCGGCATTAAAGCGAAGAAGAATAAAACAATAATTGCACATATATGTAAAGCGGCGGCAAAGTCGCTCGGTTGATATATATACTGGCAGTTTGTTACATACAACAGTTCGGATATAAATAAAATTATACTACAATTTCTTCTCCTTCGCCTCTATTGCCCCCTTCGCCTTCAGCGGCTCCTTCATCTTCTCCTGTGGGGTGATCTGCTTCAAGCGAATCCCCAACAGTCAAATCAGTAACCGCATCAGAGCGAGGTACCTCTTGTTCAACGTGAGAAACATCTTGTGGTACCCCTCCTTCTACGTTCTGATTTGGGATCTCATAGCTAATTGGAGAGTCATGAAAACTCTGCCAATCTAGGAGAAGTACCTCATCCATATCGGCATCCTCGGCCTCCAACTTGTCCCATTTTTCAGCTAAATCCTTTTCAGGAATGGGAACCTTGGGGCGATTAAGTACATGATCTGGATGTCCATGCTCATAAGCCGCATGAATCCGCTCTCCATACCAATAGATGCGAGCACCATCTTCAGCGGTGATCTCCTCGGCCCTCCTCTTTTGCATCTCCAAAGCTTCCTTGGACGAATTCAGATCATCAATAACCTTCTGAAGCTCATCGGACTTAGCCTGGAGGGATTTGAGAGCTTCCTCCTTCTCGCTGATGGCCTTCTGACAAGCACCTTCAAGGGCCTTTACTTTGCCTTGGACATCATCAAAAAGCGACTTCTGAGTCGCCAATTCAGTGCCAAGGCTTTCCAGCTCTCTAGCTCGTTCAGCATCCCTGCAGAGAGCACCCTCCGCGAAATTGATAATCTGCATATAGGACGATACGTGAATAAAAAGAGCGAATGGAGACATGCATTTGAGGGATGGAACATGAGTAGAAAGCAATATACCTCTATAGCACGCTTCTCAATCCCCTCCATGGCAGTCGGAAGCGGCACCTGTTTGTGCACACGAGAAGCGGAGGGAAGTCGCCCAAGGACATTGCATATGGAAGAAACAATGTCCCTACAGGAAAAGCTCACGGCTTTACCAAAGGTTCTGGTCCACCATCCGCTGATATCAGGAATCGGCTATGGATACACAAGGAGAAGGGTCAGGAGAACAGCGAAAACTGATAAGAGAAAATAAATAACGCAAGAAGAGCGAATAAATTATGATACCTCATGAAATGGGGTACCGCCCTTGGCTTTGGATGGAGTGGATGTAGATGTACCACCGACAGGCAAGGATACAGAGGTATTCTTCTTCCTAGGGCGAGAAGACTCCACATCCACATTACTCTTCCGCTTCCTATTTAAGGGAAGCTCCTCAGAAACAGAAGCAGGGCCCTGTGAAACGGAAGCAATTGTGGGGGAAGCCGCCTCAACAGAAGTCGCCCCCACAGGAGAATTCGCCCCTGCAACAGAAGTTGTTCCCGCCATCCGCTTCTTCCTTCTCGCCAGGGCTTTCGCTTCCCGATCTGCAGCGAGTTGAGATAAAGGATCACCCCTGCAAAGGGTTAAAAGAAATCATCAACTTGGAAATAAGTTAATAGTACCTTGTACAAAAACGTGATAAGGGATATAGACAACGCGATCTCCCTCGCGGTAGGCAATCGCTACTCGGCTTCTTAGCATATGGAATGCCTGATCATATGTCCATACAAAAGGAGGAGTACTCTTCAAGAACTTTATAATAGCGGATTCTTCCTTGCTGGGGTAACCAAAGTTCAAACTCTTTACATTGGGTCGGCCCCAGCAGCGAAGAAAGTTTGGATTCCCTTCATGGAACTTAATGAAGAAATAGGACTTATCCCACTCACGGATTTTGTTCGACTTCTCATCAAAGCCGTAGTAACCGCTCTGTCGGATGAAAGTAAAGTACTCCCCCGAACTCTTGAAATGATGAAGCTTAGAGAAAATCTTGAGCGAGAGGGGAACCTCCAGACAATCCGCCAGAAACTTATCTAGGGTTAAGTCGGCCCATCCATTGGGATGCAGTTGTCCAGGTGCGATTCCATAACCACCAAGGATGGAAGCAATCTCATCCGCCAGCGGATATGTGAAACCGCAGATAATCTGGGCGACAAAAATGGTAAAGTACCCCTTTGGGTAGTCGCCAGGCCCTCTATTTTCCCCGGGATTGCTTGTCTCGAGGCCTTGAAGCCAAGGATACTGCTCCCGTAAGTCGTCAATCGTCTCGCGGCAAACTAAGCTTCCGGACCTATCCTTTTTCGGTAATAAACGGGGAGTTGGGACAAGTGGTGGAATCAACTTCTAGGGGTCGAAACCTAGGGCCTCATCAGTTGTATTCGCCAAATGGAGAAAATCGGCGGGATGAGAGTCCGACCTAGGAGAGCTAGTTGAAACTTCATCAACCATCTCCTCGACCTCGTGAGACACCTCGCGATCGTAATTTTCATCGAAAAGTGCGAAATCAAGTTCAGGGTTCGACATATCAGGGAGGGGAACGAACAGAAATAAGAAATAGTTGAACGAGATGCAAGTTATAGAAGGGGAAAACTTACATGTGAGAAAGAATACAGAGAAGAACGAACGCAAAGATGTTGACGCCGGAGAGGAAATGACGGAGAACGAAGGAACCACTTTCGAATTTTGAATATCCAGACAAAGACGAAGAGTTGCCTATAACATATGAAAAGACCCTAAAGGGCTCTTGCCAAACTAAGGGGGAGGCATGTGATGATCCGTGAAGCCAAACCGGGCCGAATCACAAACACGGGCCCAACCTATACTTAGGCCCATGGTTCAAGATCAAATGGGCTCCTAATAAAGGAAGCGGGTAAAGCGAATAACCGCCCCGAAATCCTAACAGGGCATTAAACCTCCCACTCAAACAAACGAAACCACGTTGGTGGCCACGTAAGGGACGTGGCATAGAAAGAGTAACCGCCCTCGGCGGTTACCTAGAGATACTTATAAAAGAGACATGAAAGCAAATGGGGAGGTAAGTTCACATTTTTTCCCTCAATACTATTATCAATCTACTAGCCTTCCACATAAAACTGACTTGATCGTCGGAGAGTTTTCTCGGAGATCCTGTCTCCGGTTTTGTTTTGCAGGTAACTACGACGAGGACCATCGAATTAAATCCGACAAGTTATCACAAATCAATCAAACCAAATCAATCAATCCTATTCAATTCTCACCTTCTAAATGCTTCATGACTCTTCTAATTTTCTTACCACAGCCTTCACAATGCATGTCGACTTTGTAAACAGAAACAAGCTTCGGTTCATCCTTCTTTTCGCCGCCGTCGGCAGTGGCGGCAGCCGCTTTATCTCCTTCACCTTCTGTCTGCTCATAAGAAAAACAAAATTAGATTAGAGAGAAACTCTTAATGAATATTCGAATCAGTAAAGTGTGATTCAAAGCCAAACCCATGGATTAAAGATATACGGTGTTAAAAATATTGGTAGAGTAATTTTAATTTTAATTTCAATTACACTTAGTTCAGCCAAACTTTTAATTTTTCCAAATTTATCCACCTAAAAAAATAATGTTTTAATCAATTTTAATTTTTCAATTTTTTTTTATTTGAAGTTTTTTTAATGAGGGAGAAAGTTAATGTTTAGAGAAACAAAACTTCAAAAATGATAATTTTGAAAAATAAAAAATATGATTATTTAATTTTTTAAAATTTTTATTTTGAGATCGATATTGGTCAATTTGAAAAAATAAAAATTTTACCAACTACATATACCGATCTAAAAAAATATGAAATCACGTAACATTTATTTGAAATTAACTCAGACAACTCACTTGATGTGGTTGAGTAACAAACTCCATCGCTATATCTATGTCGCCGGAACACTTTCGAAAAGCTAGTTTGCTCTTTGCATACATAGCTTTAATCATTAGATAATCTTGGAGGTCCTCCATCACTATGGCCGCACTTTTAAAATGTTTCCACATTTAGGTTGATCTTCGTTCGGTGTTTGTCAAGCACTTCAAATGGGTGAGATCGATGGCCTAAAGATTTAATATAAAATGGTTTGTAATGACTGAAAATTCAACTAATTGAACAAAATTAACTTTCAAATAAGGGATGTTTGATTACCTACTTTTCTCTTTAGGTTTGCTTTTTTACTTTAAAAGAGAGACTTTTATGGGTTGGGTTAGAATCCTTTGTTTGTCTTTTATAGCTGAAAAATCAATCTTTTTAATCGTAACAGTCAATTCCATTGAATTTTCAGTTTCAAATTTATTTACCTTATAATCGATTAAATTTAATTTCATTGAATTTTCAAAATTGATTAAATATAGTCAAATATTGATGACACGTGGAGAAATTCTGATTAACTTCCGTCCCTGTGGGGGCGTCGTTGGGTTCGACGGGGGAAAGCTCCGATGCCAAAGTCAGTAAGGAAGAACAAGAGGGCAAACTGAATTGACAAAGGGTAAGAATGAATGTGTACCTTGATAGCCTGAGACGTAGGCTATATATAGCTAGAAAGTTGTAACTTCCAGTAACTAGAAAGTCTCCATTAATGTTCCATTAATGGCGATTACAAGTTACCTTTAAGCCGGCGGTTAGCTAATTGATAGCTCATTAATGGTCGTTATGGTCGGGTCGGTCCAACCGTTCTAATGGAGGATGAGTGTTCAAGGAGATTCGCCTCATAGGTTCGTTGGCGGGTCTCCTTTAATGGGACCTTGGTGATCCGCCAGTCGGATCTCTTTGGAGGATCAATACGCGGCGTTCTTTAGGTGAATATCCCTTTTGGTCCTCGGGATAATATCTCAATGTTATCAGAAGCCCCCCCAAAGTTCCCTTAAAGTCCTTTAGGGCTTTTGAGCTTCTGCGCGCCGTCACGACTACCTGCATTAATGAGCACTCTGTTCGATGCCAATCGCAGAGTGACACGTGTAACGAGCGCACTGTCCAAGGAAAGAGAATATGCCTTCTTCTTCCTTCTCTTTCTCTCTCTTCCCCATTTCGTCTTCATTTACTTTTTCGTTGCTCGAAGCTTTTTCTGGGAGTTTCAGAGTTCCTTCAAAGCTTTCGCTTACATGTAAGTTCATCTTTTCCCATTCTATTTTTTCTGAATGTTTAGGAGTTCTTCTTCCTCTTCTGAATCTACGTCCGAGCTATTTGATTTAACCTCATCTTCCGAACCCATTTTTAGCTGGACTTCTTCTTTCGTAGAGAATTCCTCTTCTTCTGAGGATTCTGTTAGTTGTAATTTAGCTGAGTTGCGTGACTCGGCGTGTAATAAACGTCGAACTCGTTCCGGCGAGGTTCAAAACCCTCCCGTCGTCATTACCCGCTGTATTCCGGCCACCGGTTTTAGGTCATACTTAGGGATGGAGGCTTCTTCGTCAGTTCCTCCTAGGAAAAAGAGACCTCGTGCCGAGTCCACCTCATCTCGTATGAGCTCTGCGGATCTAGCGAGCCTGGCGAATCGCTTTCCGTGGATTAAAAATTATGAAACTCAACTGGCGGATGCCCATCAGTGACCAGCCTGTCCGCCACGCAGATATCTATCCGTGTATTGTAGTCATGTAGAGAGGGGATTTCGTCTACCTCTCCCAAAGATGATGGCAGATATCCTTGCTTATTTTGATATCACCGCCTGTCAGTTGCACCCTAATGGCTGGTTAGATCTGGCTCTAGATTGCTACTTAGCTTCAAATCTAGGTATAGTGTGTACACCTCGCGTCTTCCGAACCTTTCATAAACCCTCTCAACGAAAGTCTGAGTCGTTTCTTACCTTTGCCAAATTTGGAGTTTATTCGCCATTTAGTGGCAAGATGTCGAATGTCCATTCCTAGGACGAGAGGTTCTTTTATGTGAAGATCAAGGAGAATGAGCCGTTAGGCTTTCCATCATATTGGAATGCCAGACCTCTACACATGGCGGGTGACATGCGAATAATGACGGATAGCGATGAGGCTGTGGCGGATCTCATGAAGAGCGTTAAGGCGAATGCTTGGACATACGCCGATGCTTTAGACTTTATGATGAACGACATTCCCTTGATCCGCCGGGATGGAGACAAGTTCACTTACTCCAAGATTGCTCAATTTGATCAAGGTAACTTTAATTTTCTTTAAACCTTGATTATTTGATTGTTCTTCTTGGACAGGGGTGTATCTAAGGCCAATCACGCTCTTGTAGAGATGCGTAAGAAGATGAAGGAGGAGGCCCATAGGAAGACGCAGGCGATGGAGCCTCAAAAGAATGTAGGAAAACGTGTTGCGGATCCAGCAATTGATCCGACACAGAAGAAGAAGAGATACACTGCTCCGGCCGGGAAAAAGTTGATGGCCGATGCATTGAGATCCGCCATACCTTCGTCGAACAAGGAACAGGTAAATTGCACTACTTGTTTTTCCTTTCTACATTTTAATTTTAGGTTTTGACCTGGTGATTATGGTGTAGATGGCGAGACCTGATTTGGGCGGTTATTGGGCCGCTAAATATGGAGATGAGGGATCCCTGGAGAATGAGTCGGTAATCAACGATCTGGATGAAGCTCTTGGGCAATTAGGCAGGGTTCGAGAGAGTCAAACTCTAATCTCAGGAGCTGCCAACATCCAATTTGGGAAAAAGGAGCTTTTGTCCGTAAGTGCTTTCTTAACCATACGTTTGATTTTTAGGCAATTTCTTTTGGGGATAAATATCGACTAAGCTTTTGTTTGCTTTCGTAGGCGTATACTCGCTTACGAGTTGTAGAGGCTGAGCTTCTTCAAGGGGTGGCGGATAAGGCCACCATAGAAAGGTTGGAAAAAGAAGCTGTGGAGGTGAAGGTGAATGCCGAATCAGCTCTTGCTCTTAAAGATGCTGAATCCGCCCGTAAGGATGCTGAGATTCGATAGTTGAGGGAGAAGATTGAAGCGGATGCTAAGGAGCATGAAGAAGCCTTAGTGGATGCCGAATTTATGGCTGGAGAGCAAGCCTTCTTCTATGGTGAATGGCTTATGGCGTACTTCCAATTGGAATATCCTGAGATCGATTTTACGGATCCGGAATTCGCTGTTCCCGATCCGAATGTAGTTGTTAAATATTGCGAAACTCCAAATGTCAAGGACTACATTCGGGATCGCGTTCGGGAATGGATGAAGGGACCTGTTGAAGAAAGAAAACGTGCCACCAACGTCCAGCTAGTGAATCTCGAGGAAGTTCCTCCGAAATCTGGTGAGGAGCTGATAACCGATGGCACCTTTCTTCCTGGGGAAACACCTTCCGTGGAAAAGGAAGTCTCCTTGGCGGGCGTATCCGAGGCTGTCGAGAAGGAAGCTTCTCAAGCAGGTGCTTCTGGTGAGAAGAATGTTAAGGAGGATGCTCCTGTGGTTACTTGATGTTTTATTTTGTTTGTAAAACTTTTTTAAGTACAATTTGTTTAATCTTTATGGTAGCTATTTATTTTACCTTTACGTTTGCGTAAGTAGATATATAAGCGTCTAGGATTTATTTTGGAGTAGGTGGCCAGCCGTACTCTATTGTGCGAACCTTTGTGAAGGTTTGAAGCTGTTTTATTCCCTTAGAGGAAGTAAAGCTGCCTTCAGGGATCATCTTGCGACCTATCTTTGAGGTGAAGTGATTCACCTAGAGGACTTTGTGGACCCTTCTTCGGGAAGGGAGTAAGAGAGTGTAAAGACCTTGCGTCCAAGGATCGTTTTAACTCTATCTCGAATGGGGATCCTCTAGAGATGGATCCGCCCATGAGATTTGTTCTCCTATCTTTGAGGAGAAAAAGTAGCTATGAGATAGCAGTACTTTTTTTTTAATGTGGAGAGCGTTGGATGCCCCCCTTCTTTTTAAGACTGGAATATTGATATTGCTGCAATAAAAACTTTAAAAAGAACATAGATAATAGAACAATTGATGTTTATTGATAGGAGAAATGCTTTATTACAGCAAGCAGGTCTTACATGTGAGCCTCGTTAAAACCTTTAATAAGAAAAACCACATGGAAAAAAAGCTTACTAAAGGAAAAAGAGTACTCAAGACCGTATGTACACTTTATTTTCTGACAAAATATTTGCGGAGATTTTGGATGTTCCACGTGCGTGGCAATGTGTTCCCCTCCATGTCTTGAATCTTAAATGTGGCGAACCCAATCTTGTCCACTATTTGGTATGGACCCGTCCAGGTGAGCCCTAGCTTGCCCTTCCCTTCTCGAGACTGGATTTTGACGGCTTTGCGGAGCACGAGATCTCCCAAATTCAATTCTACAAGTTTGGCGTTTTTGTCATGATAAGCGGCGATCCGCTACTTGTATGCCGCCATACGTACATAAGCCTTGTCTCTTCGATCTTCCACTTGATCAAGACTTTCTTTTAATCTGCGGCTGTTGTCTTCCTCGCAATAGAATGCAACTCTATCACTTGGGACCAGTATTTCAACTGGGATTACAGCTTCTACACCATGAGAGAGGGCGAATGGTGTTTCTCCTGTGGCCGTTCTAGGAGTGGTGCGATACGCCCATAAGACGCTCGTCAACTGATCCGCCCACTTCTTATCATGCTCCCCCAATCTCTTCTTTATTCCTTTTACGATCGTCCGATTCGTAACTTCAGTCATACCGTTGGATTGAGGATAATAAACGGAGGCGAATCTGTTCAAAATGCCCAATTTTTCACAAAAAGTTTTGAACTCGCCGCAGTTGAACTGCGTTCCATTATCAGTGATGATTGTGTGAGGTATGCCATATCTTCCCACGATATTGACTTTAACAAATTCCACCATTCGTTCAGCAGTGATGGAGGAGACAGCTTCGGCTTCTACCCACTTGGTGAAGTGATCTACTGCCACTACCACATACCTTCTTTGTCTACAAGTAGGAGGAAATGGTCCAACGATGTCAATTCCCCAGAGGGCAAAGGGTCGCCCTTCAATGATGGGCCTCTAGAGATGTTTGGTAGTGTGTGATTCATTCGCATGAATCTGACAACTATGGCAAGATTCCACCAATTTTTGTGCATCAAGCTCGGCAGTGGGCCAATAAAATCCTGCTAACCTGGATTTCTTTAAGATGGAGGCGGATGCCTCATGGGCCCCACATGATCCCTCGTGCAGCTCTTTGAGGACTTGTTGTCCCTCTTCTGGTAGAATACATTTTAACTAAGGATGGCTAAAAGACTTTCTGTAGAGGCAATCGTTGATTATGAAGAAATAGGCCGCTTTCCTGACGATCCGCCGAGCCTCCTCCTTATCGATGGGTAGAGCTCCATCTGACAAATACTGGCGAATGACTGTCCGCCAATCATCCTCTACTGTTGTGAGTAGGGATACTTCTTCGGAGGCGAAGGCCGAAGCAGCTTTAACCTCAAATGGACATTGCGGATCTGTCCAGTTCTCTTCGCTGGAAGCCATTTTTGCTAGGTGATCTGCTTCGGTGTTTGATCCTCGGGGCACATGGATCAATTCCCATTTAGTTTCTTTAGCTTCGAGGTGATCCAGTAATTTTTTAACCTCGGCCACGTATTTGGCCAAAACATCATCCTTTACTTCGTAATTTTTGATCACTTGATTGACCATCAACTTGGAGTCACTATAGATCACGATTCGCTCGGGAGTGATTTCTTTTAGCAGACGCAACCCTAATATTAGAGCCTCATATTCTGCGGCATTGTTGGTTGCATGGAAATCCAACTTTGCTGCGTACCGTAGTTTTATGTATTGGGGGCCATTGATCACGATACCTATACCAGCTCCATCTGCTGAGGAAGCTCCATCCGTGTACATCGTCCACTCCTCTACTGGAGATTTAAGGAGATTCACCCCTTCTTCGGTGAATTCATTCACAAAGTCTTCCAAGACCTGACTCTTCAAGGCGGACCTGCTCTCATATCGCACATCAAACTCTCCCAGGCGAATTGCCCATTCCATCAATCTCCCCGAAGTGTCCGGCTTTTGCAATACTTTTCTCATAGGTATATTCGTGCGAACTATGACAGTGTGGGCCTGGAAGTATGGCCTAAGACGGATTGCCGTGGTGACAACGGCCAGAGCCATTTTATCAAGTTTAGAATATCTGGTTTCAGCATCCTTCAGTACTTTGCTCACGTAATAGATTGGATACTGCTGGCCATCTTCTTCTCTTATCATGACTGTGCATACAGCTTTATCTGTGACCGAGACATACATGTAGAGATTCTCACCTTTTAGGGGTCTGCTCATCATGGGCGGTTCTGAGAGAAACCGTTTAATTCCTTCGAAAGCCTTTTCACAATCCTCATTCCACTCGAATGCCTTTTGCTTCTTGATGACTTCATAAAAGGGCTGACACCTACGAGCTGAACAGAAGATAAACCTGCCCAAGGCCACGATCCGCCCGTTAAGGCGTTGCACTTCCCTGATGTTCCGCGGTGCTTGCATTTCCAGAACAACCTTAACCTTGTCAGGATTCGGGCTCACTCATTTCTCGCTAATCATGAATCCTAAGAACTTTCCATATGTCGCACCAAAGGTACATTTTTTCGGATTCAGCTTAATATTATGGCGTCGAAGTACGACCAATACCTCCCTTACATCATCTGCATGTTTTTCCACAGTGGTGCTTTTGATGATCATATCATCCACATAGACAGAATAGTTATCACCTTTGCTTTCCGCGAATATTTTGTTCATCATCCGTTGATAGGTGGCACCTGCGTTCTTAAGCCCAAAGGGCATGACCTTGAAGCAATAAGTGTCTTGGTGAGTCACGAACGAGGTCTTGATTCTATCTGAAGGCTCCATGGGGATTTGATGGTAACTCGACTTTACGTCTGTAAAGGAGTACATAGCATGTCCGGCGGTTCCATCTACGAGTATGTTAATATAGGGCAAAGGATAGTTGTCTTTGGGACAAGCCTTGTTGAGATCCGTAAAGTCAATACACATGCGGTAGGATCCGCCTGCCTTTTTCACTAGAACAACATTCGCCAACCATTGTGTATAAAGTACCTCTTCAATGGCGTCCGCCCGTTGGAGCTTGGTGATATCTTCCTCTATCACCTTCTGCCTTTCAAGGCCATGGTTTCTCCGTTTCTGAGCTACGGGCACTGCATCTTTGTCAATGTTAAGTTTGTGAGTGATCACGTCTGGACGGATCCCTGGGAGGATCTCATCTTTCCATGCAAAGACGTCTTCCGCTTCATGGAGAACCTTGGTGATTGCTTCTTTAACTTCACCTTTGAGCCCTTTAGCCATTCGCACCTGCTTCTCATCCGCCATGAGGTACATTTCTATCTCGCCCAAGGCCATTGTGACGAGCTCCTCTTCATCTTCGTCTTTAGATTGGGGGCGAATCATTAGTGATGCGGAATACATCTCCTGAGCCACCTTTTGGCTCCCTCTGATCATTACACCTCCCTTGGCCGTGGGGATGTAAAGAGTTAAGTGGCGTATAGAGATAAGGGCTGCTGCTTCGAAGATAAAGGGCCGTCCGAGGATAATATTGTAGGCCAACTGACCATCCAAAATAGAAAATTCCAGATCGCCTTTCCAGACTTGATCCTCATCTGCTAACTCACAATCCAATGTTACCTGGCCTTTTGTCTGGACGGTATATCCTGTCACTCCCAGGATATCCACTACGGTTGGTTCCACTTGGATTGGATCAACCATGAGTTTAGCGAAAGCTCCTCTTGTGATGACATTACACGAGCTCCTAGTATCGATCATCACTCTTTTCATCTCCCAGCCTTCCACCATCATAGTAATGACCAAAGCATCTGCATGAGGAGAGATCTCTGGACCTACGTCTGCAAAGGAGCGATTCAACGATGCCTTGTCAAGAGCAGTGGTCTTTGTCTTTTTCAGTACTGGTTGATACCCAGGTCCGCCTGCTATGACATTGATGGTCCCCTTTCCTTTCTTCTTTGGGTCATCTCTGGGTCTATCACCATCTCCCTTCTTTCCATCATTTTGGATGAACCGATCCAATTTGCCCCTCTCAATGAGACGCTCTATTTCCCGAGCTAACTCCCAGTATGCATCTGTGTCGTGACCATTTTTCCTGTGATATTTACAATAATTTTTAGGATTTTTACCAGTATTGGTGTACTCCCCCCTTTTGGTTCGGGGTATGAAATGCTCCATTTGTGTTGACTGTTCTCGATCCACATAAGCACTTCACTTTTAGAAGCATTGAGAGGTGTGAAGGAAGTGACAAATGCCGATTTGTTCTTAGAACCCCTTCGCCGGCTTCTAGAGGAGGAATTCTGGTGCTTGTCCTTTTCTCTATCCCGATGGCGAGATTCACTTTTGTCTCTTCTAGGCGGAGATGATGATTCACGGCGAATGTCATCTACCTCCATAAAGTCTTTGCAGCGCTCCATCAATTCTGCCATGCTGCTGGGCTTCTTTCAAATTAGATCCTCCTGTAAACTCTTACAAGTGGTGTTTTTTACCAGAGATTCCACTGCCATGGAGATATCCACATCAACAATTCGTATACACAATTTGTTGAAAGAGTTTACATACTCTTGAAGGGATTCGTTTGCCTTCTACTTTAATTCAAAAAGCTTCATTGACTTGACCACTGGAGGGATACAGCCGGCGAATTTAGCACAAAATTCTCTGCTTAGTTGGTCCCAACTGTCTATCGAGCCAGGAGGTAGAGATTGGAACCAGCCATAAGCGGGACCTCCTAACGTGGTGACAAACATTTTGCATAGCACTGGTTTAGTTGCACGGTTGAGGTGAAGCAGTATTCGGTACTTTCTGATGTGGGCTTCTGTGTTGTCAACACCTGTGTATATAGGGAGATTAGGTATTTTAAAATGCCGATCCGTTTCCTCTGCCTCGATCCAAGCCGTGAAGGGAGAATCTCTATTGGCGAATGGGTTATGCCTGGCATTCTCCTCATTCATGCGGAGCACCGCAGCTCGAACTCTGTCGTCAAAATTCTCTGGACCCGCTCTTGGGCGGCCCCTCCGTGGAGATCTTCTTGGAGAAGATGAAGAGCTGGATCCTGAAGATGGATCCGAGGGTGATCGTCCGCCCCTGCTTCCACGTCCGCCTCCATTTCCACGTCCACCTCCTCCTCCACCTCCACCTCCTCCACCCTGTCCGCCCGGGGGAGCTTGACCGCTACCCCCTCCAGAGCCTCCTGAAGGAATGTGCCCATCACTCCCTTGGTGTGGTGGTGGCAGTGGCCCATTTGGACGTGGTGTCTCCACGGGCCTTTTGCTCTGTCTATATCCAGTAGACGGGGGTGATCTGCCTTTGCGGGAGGATCTCGGTCTTCGGGGCGAAAATGATTCGGACCGCCTACTTTTCTCTTTTCTACGCTTTTTGTGTTTTCGCCCTTGCGATCCGCCCAATGAGAGATTCGACCGTGGTCGCCTTGGGATATCTAATCCGCCTAGATTGATCCCATGGCTTACAGATCTGCCAAGAAGAGGCTGATCGCTCCTTTGACTTCCTCCTACGCCAGCAAGGAATAATTCCCGATTGATCGGTCGTTCTCCAAACGCCGTCGTGGTAGTTACTATGGATTCTGTATTGTGAGCTTGGAGAAATGAAGAATTGAGGGCGTTTGGTCCTAGAGTCATCTGGGGCCAAGAAGATATCGTAGATGTGGGCGCCATGCTCTAAAACGGAGGAATGGTCATGAATGACCGTAGGCGATTACCTGTCTCAGAGCCAAACTTCTCTCCTATTGCTTCTGCACACATGTTGATGAAAACATCCGGGGGCATACTACTTTCAGCTTGCGTTGTGGGAGCATTTGAATCAGCGCGCCCAGCACTAGTTACTGGTTGACTCGATGATGTTATTAATGGTGTTTCAACCCTTGAGGAGGGGTTCTGCTCTTCGTTTGTCATATTCTTTCTAACGTGAATGGAAACCCTTTATTTGATTTAAGGATTCCACGTTCACCGTACCAATTGATGACATGCGGAGAAATTCTGATTAACTTCCGTCCCTGTGGGGGCGTTGTTGGGTTCGACGGGGGGAAGCTTCGATGCCAAAGTCAGTAAGGAAGAATAAGAGGGCAAACTGAATTGACAAAGGGTAAGAATGAATGTGTTCCTTGATAGCCTGAGACGTAGGCTATATATAGCTAGAAAGTTGTAACTTCCAGTAACTAGAAAGTCTCCATTAATGTTCCATTAATGGCGGTTACAAGTTACCTTTAAGCCGGCGGTTAGTTAATTGATAGCTCATTAATGGTCTTTATGGTCGGGTCGGCCCAGCCGTTCTAATGGAGGATGAGTGTTCAAGGAGATTCGCCTCATAGGTTCGCTGGCGGGTCTCCTTTGATGGGACCTTGGTGATCCGCCAGTCGGATCTCTTTGGAGGATCAATACGCGGCGTTCTTTAGGTGAATATCCCTTTTGGTCCTCTGGATAATATCTCAATGTTATCAAATATACATCTTACCATTTTTAAGAAAAATGCATTCCAAAATTTATTACATTATAACTGTCCAAATTTTTCAGTTTTAAAATTGTATTCTAACCTATTAATATTCAATTAATTGTTTTATAATGGTTAAAATACATTAATAGCTTCTGAACTTATCTCAAAATGTTGATTGGCCCCCTAAACTTATAAAATGTTTTGTTAACTCCCTCCACTTGCTTAAATTAACCTATTGGCCACCTAGATTTGTTTAAAATGAAATATTGGTCTTCTAAACTCGCCTATAGTGATTAATTAGCCTATGAACTTGTTTAAAGTGATATTCATTTCAATTTGTTTAAATATATAAAAATAAAGTCAAAACTTAAAAAATAAAGGTCTGATTCGTAATTCTATATCTTTAAAACAAATTAACTTTCTATTTTTTACACCTTTATGGTGTTTTTGTAAGATTTTGAGACTTAATCATTACAATATAAGTAAGTTCATTAGCCTAATGAGACACTATGTAAGTGTCGGAGATAATAAAGGTTTTTGAACAAATTCAGAAAGCAATTGATGTATTATACCATAACTTTACAAAATGTAAGTCGTCCAGGCTATCTCGAAAAAAAATAATATAATACTCATGTTGATTAATAAACACAAAATGGGAACAAGAAAAGAAAGTAAAGAGTAGAATTTGTTCAAATTATACCTACAATGGGATTTGGTTTTAGAATTTGTGTCACAACTAAGAAGATGTTAATTTTTTCCTCAATACATACAATTAAATTGCATAAGGATGAGACCACATTATGAACAAATGAAAAGACAAACCTTTGGGCAATATGTTCAATATCCTCTTTCTGAACGACTTTAGGATCATCAAACCCAACCATATAGTTGTCTAAATCAGCAGACACAACATCGGCAATACACTAATTCGTGGGAAAGACCATGGAACCACCTGCAGCACCTATATCAGCAACCCACCCAAAGCCAAATCAATCCATAAACTAATATCAGAAAATTGAGATGTAAGATTAAGAGCCATAGTTCAAATAGTTTCAACAATACAATTGAAAGACGATTGTAAACCTTTAAAATGGAGACGATTCACTCTTGCTCTTCTACTTCTTCAAAATGCGTTCTCCATCGGTCCTAATCCCGCTTTTCTTTAGCCCTATATTACATCTCATCCCTCTTCCCAATCCGAGTAGCTCCATCTTTTCACCTTGGTTCGAAACATTTGGATCGATCGTCGATGAACTCATCCCACATAGAGATGGAAAGTCAGAGTTGAGGGTGCGTACAAAGGAGAGCCAGGAGAATATTAGGGCTGTAAAATGAAATTATTAGGGGGAAAGCATTTTTGTTTTATGGAAAGATCCCGCTTTTTTTCCAATTAGTAATATATAGTAGCGTAAAATTGTAATTTTTTTTGTACGCACAAAATTTTAATTTTGATCATTAGTAAGGAATGTGACATTTATTAAAACTACTAAAATCATACACTTAATTAGAGTATTTTACTATCTTTATTAAAAGTTTTTTTTAATGCTTGTTATTTTTGTAGTCATATATGTTGATACTTTCTTTGATTTTTTTTAATCATATATGTTGATACTTAAAATTTAGGAGGACTAATTTTACAATAAATCTTCAAAGTTTATGTTTTGTTTTTTTAAAATTCAAATTTTATGTTTGCTTGTTATTTAATTAAGCCAACATTATTGAATCATATTTGAAAATAATTATTTTTGAACCATAAAAATAATTTTTAGTGTCTAGTTAAAAAAAAGTACAACTTGTAAATTACTAGATTATAAAAGGCATAAATGAATAAAATGATGTTGAATTTCTTAAGATGAGATAAAATAAAAGTGTTTTTAAATTAAAAAGTACTAGCATATTTTTTTTGTCAATGCAATATTTAAATCGTTTTTAATTTTAACAAAAAAAATGCTATTTCTTAAATATGTAATTAAATTTTTAGAAATGCCAACAATAAATTACAAATGTGAATTATAAAAAAGTCACATAAATAGATAAAAAACTTATGGTAGAATTTTTAATTATAGGGACAAAAAAAAGTATTTTCAACTTTAAAAATATTGGAAAATTGTCCATGTTTTTTTAATCTAAAGTAACGAAGTTTCAATTTTTTTAAAATGTTATTAAGTGATTATAAAACACGAGACAAACGTAATTGAATTTTTTTTTGGTAGAAAAAAGTTTAGGTAAGGGTAGGTCTACCCACTTCCAAGGTCATGGCAAACCACAGACCTCGATGAGGGTTTACAGTGGAATTTTTAATATAAGGACAAAAGAAAATGTGTTTTCAAATTAAAAAAATTACCTTAACACTTTTTAGGGATATAAAATTTCACATGCTTTAACTTTTAAAAATGCCGATGCTTTTTCCAAAATAGCGCCATTAAATGATTATAAAAGGGGACACCAATTAAAAAACGTGGTTGATTTTTAAATACGGGGATAAAAATTAAAAAAATATTCAAATAAAAAATACGGAGACACTTATTCACGGCGCAAATTCTAAACTGTTTTTAATTTTAAAAAAGTGTTAATGCTTTTTTCAAAAGCGTAGTTAGTTTTTTAAAAAGACCAACTTATAAAAAAAGTGTCTTTAAGAGACGGTAAAGACCGGCATAGATACAAAAGTGTCGCTAAATTTTAAAATATAGAGACATATCCTCAAAAACGTCGCG
The DNA here is from genome assembly GCF_963576675.1 of Euphorbia lathyris. Classification (NCBI taxonomy): domain Eukaryota; kingdom Viridiplantae; phylum Streptophyta; class Magnoliopsida; order Malpighiales; family Euphorbiaceae; genus Euphorbia; species Euphorbia lathyris. Next base: position 51,332,270 of record NC_088919.1, read on the forward strand.
AAAAAAGTATCGTAGTAGACCTTTTTTTTTGTAGTGTATATAAAATAAAATTGTAGGTGAGGAATTGTCTTAATAATTGTTCACTGCATTTTTTTCACAAAAATGGCAAATGCCTTATCCGTAAAAACTCACAAGATTTCATCAGTGCTTGCATAATCTGATGTGGTGATCAGGCCGATGTAAAATTGGTAAAGCTCAAGCTCGCCCAATTTTTGGCGGGCTTATACGAGCTTGGGCCAACCTGGGTCTGACAGCATTTTTATGTGTCCAAACCCGGTTAAATGGGCATTGGCCTGGGCGGGCCGGACGGCCGAGCTCGTTGACCCATGCCCAGGTCTATATATAAAAACTTAGAAATTTCTCTTATACTGTGTGCCTCCACATCACCTCAAAATCTGATGTGGTGTGTCATGGCAAATAGAAACATGACACCAATAAAAAAAATCTAAATTGAGTTTTTTCGTTGGATAAGTATAATTTATCTAACAAAACCAAATAACTTTTATCTCTCTTCTGAAGATTCAACTCCGGCAAGATTACAACTCTAGACGGTGCTGCTAATATTTTTCTGATCGTTCTTTTCCGACAATCACCACTTCTCTATCCATTTTCTTCTTCCACCACCTTTGATCGTTTTTCTTTGTCTTTTTTTTGGTCGCCGTGACAATAACTCTACTAAAAAATCATTCAAGTTTTTTGGATCTGAATTTTTATTTTAAGTCTAGAAAAAGAAAGATGTTTTTTAGTAAACCCATAAAAGATTTGAAGTTTTTGGATCTGAATTTTAATCTTTTTTAAAAGTTTTAGTTCAAAACCAAATTGAATTGAAGTTCATACAACCACCACTGATGAGTTTTAATTGGATTTATACATATTTTAAAATGTTTTTGGATCTGAATTTTAATTTTTTAAAAAGTTTTAATCCAAAACCCAATTGAATTGAAGTTCATACAATCATATCTGAGTGTCTTTGAGATGAGTGAAACTCAGGTAAAAAAAAAAAAGAGGAAAAAGGTTGAAAGTGGCGGTTTCAAGAGGAAGGTCATGACAAAGGCAAATGGAAGATAAGCTAAGTCAATTAATGGTTGTCACGTCCAGGTTTAAAAAAAATATAATAATTTTTAATCTTTTATTATTCAACATAAATTATAATATATCGTTTGAGAGTGTTAATTAATTGGGTTTAATTTAATGGTTTAGTTGTAAATAAAAAGTTTTGAGTTAATTTTATAAAAACGTTATAAATTAAAGGGGCTAAAATTAATATTTTTCAATTATTAGTACAATAAGTTGTAGTTGAAAAAATACTTATTAAAAAGAAAAGGTAAAGAATAATTAAGAATAATTAATTAATTATATTAAAGTAAGTGGAGTAGTTTTGTATTCATAAATTCATACATGCATGTAAATATATATGTGTCAATTAGATATATACACATGACTTTTATATAGGTGTATGTATCAACTATTTATAAAGCATGGTTTTTACATGTACATGTATCAATTAGATAAAAATCGAAGGCTTAATACATCAGTTGTTCCCTAAACTTGTCCAAAAGAGTTGATTGGCACCCTAAACTTACATGGTGTTCCATTAACTCCCTAAACTTTCTTAAAGTGTCATGATTAGGTCCCTAAATCTATAAAAACGCCATAAAAATGTACAAAATAACAAGTTAAGTTGTTTTAAAGGCATATAATCACGAATTAAGCCTTGACTTTTTAAGTTTTGAATTTTTTTACGGATTTAAACAAATTGCAATGTAGGTCACTTTAAACAAGTTCAGGGGGCAAATGGATTACTATAAGCAAGTTTAGGGAGCCAATAGGTCAGTTTAAACAAATTCAGATGGTCAATAGGTTATTTTAAGCAAGTTGAGGGGGCTAACGAGACGCTATGTAAGTTCAGGGAGCCAATCAATCTTTTTGGACAAGTTCAGGGGGCTTTTGATGTATTAAGCCAAAAACGAAAGTTACAATAATACAATAAGGTGTCAATCCATTTATATATATATATATATATATATATATATATGAAAGAGGGAGATTTTGGGTGTTGCCCAATATATGTATAAGTTTATGCCTTGGTATTATACTAATTGAGGGGGGAAAGGAAATATAATTATGGAGAAAAGGAACTTTAAGGCTTCTCAAATTAATGGTAATTAATTCCTCACATTTCCTTTCTTTTAATTTAACTTAAGATTCAAGCATACTAGATTTGCTTAATTAAGGTATATATTTGATTGCTTAGAGTTTTTAATGAGTTGTTTTAATTAAAAAATTGATCCTTCCAAAGTTTTGATTGTACTCAATTAACCATGTGGAATTAATTAGGTCATTAATTAAGATTTAAAGTATAAATTGAAAGTATATAAAATTTTATACTAGTTGTCCTTTGGATTTAATAATGTGAAATTCGGTATTAATAGACTCTTAGCATTGCACGACTTTAAATGTATAATGAGTCAAAACACAACTAAGTCGGTTTAAAATTAATATCTCAGCGACCGAAAATAATCCAATAAGAATATTTCGATTATTTTAAATTCTATCAATAAAATAGTTTGAGCAACCTTAATTTATGGAGTTAAAATAGAAGGATTAATACTGATATTTACCAGTTAGAGTCGGTATATAGTAGAATATAAAATTTCTACAAGAGTTTGAATATAAATTAGTACAAGTAGACTTACGACCCGTAACGAGTCTAACTGAATGAACCTTGTGGTTATACTTGTTTTCGATTGCAGCCTTATGGTTTAAAAATTTACAAAATGATACCTTGAGGTTCATTCCATTAACAAACACATACCAAATTGACTAATGGTGTTAAAAGTCAAAGGAAAAAGAGTTAATTTGGTCCTGATATTTATTTATTTTATAAATTAACCCTCTTATTAACTAATTAGCACAAACAAACCCCAAAAAGAAAAATAAAAATCAAATACACCTTCTTCTCCACGTCTCTAATTTTTTACTTTTTTTCTTCTTTCTCTCTCTAAAAATGCAAAACCCCACGAAGCTGTATCACATTAAAGAAACAAAAACCTAAACTTCTTATTATGAAATTAAAAAAGAAATTGAACTATACAGAAAGTAAAATCTAATGTTTATAATATTGAATTCATGCATCAGAAATCAAAGAGTTGTTATAAGCAAAGAAACAAATAAATAATTAATAATTTAATATACATCACAAGACAAATAAAAATAAAAGATTAACTCCAAGGTCAAACAACAGAGGTTGTGCCCAGTTGAAGAGGTTAAAATACTTCATTCCAAATCATATTTGGAAGAAGAGGTTTGCTCGAGAGTTATCATAATCTTAAAAAATATGGATTTTTAATAGATTATGAATTAAAAATTAGTTTTAAAAATATTAGTTTTTAATAAATTATTATAAAATGAGGATTAAATATGTAAGATTATGACATGTCAAAATTATTATTAACTGTTACTTTAACCCTTCTAAATATTAATTATGTCTAAGATATTTAGTGTATTACTGATACAAATTCTTTTAAAATGCTAAAATTAAATATGCTGCCTATAAGTTAATATAGTTACAAAAAAACCAGCAAAAAAATGTACGAAACTGCTTCAATTTATCGACAAACTTGTTTGGAAGGTCCAATGTAACGGCTAAATAATAATCAAACTAATCTTTTCAAATTTTCGATATTGAGGACTTAAATTGATCTTATTTGAAAACGTTAAGGATAAATTTACACAATGTTTAGTCCCCCTATTTTAAAAAAGACATTATAATGTGACTTCTTTTGTTACTGTTAAATTTTTGGTCCTTTTATCTTTTTTAACCGTTATATTCGGCATAAATAGATAACCAGAAAATACCAGAGTAATATGGTCATTTTGTACCACACCATGATTGTCCTGAAAGCTAAAACATATTAGGTTAAAAATCTAAAAAAAAAGACGAAAGACTAAATGTTAACAGTGACAAAAAAAGACCTTATAATATGTTTTTTAAAATAAAGTGAGACGTAAAAAGGCAAGGACTAAATATATATTTAATCATTGTTCATATTAATTTATTAAAATAAAAAACAAATTTTTAATCTTTTAATAATTACTTATAATAAAAAAAATATCTACATACATATTTACTTATTTAATATATCAATTTATATATATATATATATATATATATATATATATATTGTTAGGATTAATTTGGTATGGATCTAATTAATCTGACCCGTCCGAAATGGAATAGACCAAGCGTATCTTAAGAGATGAAGAATTAGGGTTTTAGCTTCCTATAAAAAGGCTTAACCCTAATCACAACACAAGGTTGAAACATAAAAGAAAAAGGTTGCCTCCCCTTGCTTCATGTGCCTTCTCTCTCTCTCTCTCTCTCTTCACTTTAGTATGTGGATTATTCAGTCTTTCTTGGCTAACGTTGTGTGCCACTACAAGAAATCGTTTATTTTGTGGGGAAATATTTCGCCACTAAATACTATCTTTTCGCCACTAAAGGCTTTCGTGGCGAACTTAGAGTTCGTCCTCGGTTCGCCATCCTATAGGCGCCACAGTAGGTACTTATGGCGAATTGCACTTTCGCCACAATTGGATATCATATTATGGCGAAATATATATCCTCACCCATCTCATTTATTTCCCCACTGATAAATATTTCATTGGGTTTAATATTTAGTTTTGTGGGAAACAAATTCGCCACTAAAAAAATCATAGTTATCGCCACTAATAAGTGACAATGTGTGACGAAACATTTGACATAATTGATATATATATTATGTGAAATACCTATTTCGCCACTAATAAGTGACATTGTGTGACGAAATATTCATCACAATTGATATATATCTTATGTGGAATATATATTTCGCCACTGGTGAGTTACATTGTGTGTCGAAAAGTTCTCCATAATTTATTTATATTTTATAGGGAATATTATAAATTCGCCACAATAAAAATGTATAACTGTGTAAAAATCGCCATAAAACATATTAGTCATTTTTATAAAAATAAAATTCCCATAAAATATAAAAATATATATATTAATGAGAATTTAATCTCAAATTCATTAATTGATTTTGATTAATTTAATTTGATATTTCTAAAAAAATATGATATCTTAACAAAATTATAATAATAAAAGTTTATAAATTAAACAATAATAATAAAACAAAATTCATCATTAATTAGCATAAAGTTTGAAATTGTACAACCAATCCTAAAAAGCATTTAACAACTTACAAAATGCACTAGCTAGTTATAGCCACGGTGTGTCAAAAAAATTACATCAAATTCATCTTAATATGTTAAGATAATTACAAAATACCAATGTATCCATAAATATTTACTTTGAACCGAAAACCTGTAAAAAAAAACAGCAAATCAAATAAGAGAAACACTTACTAGAGTCTTGTTTTTTCATGCAGTATTATTAACTATTCTTTTGCAAAGAAAACTATTCAAGTTTTCCAATGAAATGCAATCATGATTCAAAAGCCAATTCATAGAATTACATAAAAGATATTTTACTTATATTGTTAAGCCTTGTGTATCAGTATATGATGTGCCTATTGAAAAACGACACATCCATACAATGCTTATACACTTTCTTTAATGATGTCTAAAGTATATATCAATTTTATTAGTAACAAGATCTCATCACCCTCTTGACAAAATTTTCAAGCACAAAGAGATCATTAATTAAAAAGAGCATAACACACAATAATATAACATTGACTTTATCAAATATATTAAGACCAAAATTTACCTTTTATGAGTTGGCCTTCGTCAACAAGGTCAAACACATAAACTAGTAATTTCTGATAAAGTCTAATGTTCATGTGATAGCCAGAAGTCTAATGTTCACGTGATAGCTATAAGTCCAATAATTGGTTTCACATTGGATGTCAAATTGCCCAAGAAAATATGATAAATTCACAGCAACTTGTCTAATAGATGCTAGAAATGCAATACACTAAGGCGTCACTATAGTATCCTACTCCAGCATCTAGAAATTCACATATGAAAATGTGCAGAAGTTTTAGCCGATTGTCAGTTACTAGTCATGAAACAGGGCTTACATTCTTCAATTTATGCCTTGTGATATATAACAGCAAAACAGGGCTTACATTCTTCAATTTGTAAGCTTCACATATTATATTGGCTTAAGGTTCAATTTGCACCCTATTCTATATATTAGAAGTCAATTAGATACACATTCTTTTAAAATCAACAATTCAGTCTCCAACCTATATCAAAGCCACCAAATAGTAAAAACCAAAAAAAAAAGAAGCATAATTGGGTGGAATAAATAAGATATACCAACTCAAAATCGGCCATTTGCGAGGAAGTTATCGAAGTTTTAGGATTCCTCCTTGGGAAAGTGACTGGTTATGAACTGAATGAAGGAAACATATTGTTAATGAACACATATGAGAAGGTTCTATGGTAGATATAGGTTTAAGCATATGAATTACCAAAATCTGAAATTGAAACAATACCAAAAACTACAAAAGAACAAAGTAGGTTGCTCAAAGTCTGATGCCCTCTTAATTGATTGAGGATGAACAAAGACGAAATCGGTTAGGATCAAGAGAGAAGAATCTCATACTGAAAATTACTTTAGTCACTTGCATATTAAATTTGTCTGCCTAACTTTATGGCATCTTATGTTTAACGAAGATTCTGACTCCTTGAAGATTCCGAGTCCTTGAAAATGTAAATTATGGCATCTAAAAAGTTTATTTAGATAATATAATTTAAAAAAGGAAAAGAAGAACTATACTTTTCTTTTTCAAAATCTACTGAAAACTCCAAGTGTGTAGCATGATGAATAAACTATAGTTTCTCGGAAGGTATAATTACAAAAATTGTAGGATGTTACAGTAAAAATCCCACATCAAGATGAATTTACAACAAACTCTACCAAACCACTCAGAATTGATGCTTATAACGTTCTGCATTTGTTATTGAGGGCTAAATTTTGACGAAGTGGGGAATCGAACCTCAAACCTTTCAAGCAGAGGTTCAACGCCTTACCACTCGGACCAACCCTCATTGGCAAATCTTTTTCTTTTTTAATTCATTGATCTAGTCCTATATAATTTGATAAGTGAGTCATTTTTATAATTTTTAATTTACATAATAAAATTTTAAATTCTAAAGATGAATTTATGAATAATTACTTTTTTTTAAAATATTATGAATAATTACTTAAAATGATTTTAAATGGGAAAATCATAAATTTCTCATAAATACACTATTGTTTAGTGGTCCTGTTAAAAAGTCCTCACCAAATGCATACACTATTATCGGGAATAATTTATTTCGCCACTATGAAGAGTTTATGTGGGGAATTAACATGTTCGCCACTAAAACATGTCATTATTTTGTGGGGAAAAATTTAAATTCCACATAAAACATATCTAATTTTGTGACGAATTAAGTATTCATCACTATAAATTATGTTTTTATGTCGAATATATTGGATCTCCATTAATATATCATTTTATGTGGGGAATAAATAAGTTCCCCACTGAAATCTCATGATCAGTGGAGAAATAAATATTCCCCGCTAATCTATTAATTTTAGTGCCGACTAATATTTCCCCACTGGTTGCCTGTTACCGGTGGTACAAGATCGTGGTGCTAAGATACGTTTCCGCTACTCTGACAGATCTACAGGTTCTGCGATTCAATAAAGTATGCCCGAACTCGTATATCTCAAATGGATTAATTGTCATTTATATCTTCATTAGTATCAGAGCCACAGATTTTGTACTCTGTGTTTTTTTGTATCCATAGATATGAAGAATTTTGTGAGATCATTCAAAAAATGATCGTATTGATGTGTTTATATATATTCTTGATTTTGTTCTTGGTTTTTTTGGTATAAACATGTTTTTTTATTAGTATGATCTTCTTATCAATCTTGTAACATCCGTGTCCAAAATTTAATCTTTATACGGTATTTTTATCGCATTATCAATATCGTATTATCTTTTGATTTATTAATCAACCAAGTGGATGTTACAAGTATATGATTGGAGTTTGTTCAAATTATTTTTATGTGCAAATTAAGGAATTGGGAAAAAGTTTATAATTAATTAGTGACCTTTTGTTAAAAATTAAAAATTATAGGTTAAGTTAAAAATAATAAAAAAAAACTAATTTCGTGATGCACCATAGTTTATAAGAATGAGTGCAATCTTAATATAATTATAATATATTATAAATTCTATATTATATAAACATTTTTTTGACACATGTATAAAAATAACTAAAAATCTTAATATAATAAGTTATAAATTTATGACAAATGTAAACCATGTGTCTAGCATCATCAGGATATTCTTATTGACACATGGTTTATCAAATTGTTAAAAATTGACATATGGCATATATAATTTGATGAATAAAGTTTTATTCTTTATAAAATTCCTATATAAGCTCCATATGAATTGGGAGAGAGATCCTTTGATCTATCGTTTAGATTAAGGAGAATCACTGGTACATAAATGTTCACTTGTGTCGCACCTCTTGTGTCGTGCCTGAAGAGAAGGCAACACAACAGAGAAACTAGTATCGCGCGTTCTTTAAACGCGACACAACTAAGTATTCTGTGTCATCACTTGTGTCACGCTTGAAGAGCGTGCGTCACAAATGAGTTACTTCTTGTATCGCCTATCTTTCAGTGCGACACAAGAGTAAGCTTGTGACACGCTTTTACTAAAACGATACAAGGAGTGTTTTATCTTTGTGACACGCTTTTATAAAAGCGATACAAGTAGTGTGTTATCTTTGTGTCGCTCCTTTCTAAAGTGCGACACAACTAATACGAAATACTATTTGAATATAAATATTTTTTCTTCTTAGTTTCTACATATTTCTTAAAAAACTAAAAAATTACAAAAATGATCAAAATTAAATATCTTGTACATATATATATATATATAAACTTAAAAACTTATCCCATATAAATTAATTAAAAATAAAATGAACTGAAAAATATATACTTAAAGTGTAAAAATGGAGGATCGAACTTAATTAAAAATAAAATGAACTAAAAATGTAAATACGGAGGTTCAAACCTCTAACCTGTCGAAACATTAGCTAATAACTTAACCATCTGAGCCATTGTATTTCTTGTCAACCACTCACTGATCATAATCTTAATCCAAAACATTAATTAAAAATAAAATGAACTAAAATGTAAATACAGAGGTTCGAACCTCTAATCTATCAAAACATTATCTAATGTCTTAACCATCTGAACCATTGTATTTCTTGTCAAGCATTTACTAATTATAAGATATATAAAACGTTTTAATATATAAAAAATAAACCGCAGAATATAACACAACATCACCTTTCTCAATCCTTCAATTAGAATTTAGGTCGAGCATCGTAAAGCCTCCTCTCACACACGCACACAGCCGGCGCAAAAACGGAAGGAATCCGCACAAGAGGGAGGAGCAGCCACTCTCCACCGCCGTCGCTGCTTGCTAGTCCAGCCACCGGTCACTCGCCGCTGCTTGTTTAACGCGAATCGCAAGGAGGTGAGTTTTCGTTTTATTTTTCCTGCTTGATTTTTCATTTTCGTTTTCGTTTTTGCTGCTTGATTTTTCTTTGCTTTTGCTTTTACTGCTTGATGAATTTTATATTGAATTGGGGATTAGATTGAATTGGATTGGATTATGAATTGCTGCTTGAATTGGGATTTTTATTTTGTTGCTTGAATTGGGATTTTTCTGTTGCTGCAACATTACATAGGTCATTTATATTAGTATTTGAGCCATAGTGTTAATTGGAGATGAGGTGTATTGAAGTATTGTTATTGTTATTGTTATGGTAGTCTAAATATATAAATAACAAAGTGGAAAGTCTAAATAATTAGGTGTCCAATTTCTGCTGACAAAGTTTGAAATTAGGAAGGGGAAGACAAAGTTAAAGTATGAATTTTGATTTCATTAGCTATTTTTTCTATATTTGATTTCATTACTGACGTTTTGAATTTTTTGTTGACGTTGTGAATTTTTTTTGCTGATATATTTCAGCCCCGGGTTATCCGGGGTTCTGGTTCCGCCACTGCTTTGTGGGTGACAATTTTAGCTTCTCAAATAACCTATTGATGTTTTCTGTTGCTTAGCCTCGTTCATGAACTCTTTCTTTCCTTGATTTGAGCTATGCGATAGTTTCTTGCAATTTCTCTCCCATCACTTAATTTCCCCTATTCACAACATTCCAAAATTCAAGTAAGAAAACCTTAATTTTTAATTGCCTTGTGTGAATTGATGACCTATTCGAGACTTAAAAATCAAGCTCAAGGAATTTATTCAAACACAAAATTTAACAGATAAACTAATAGATTAAGAAGCTATCGAAGTTTAGATTTGGATTTCTAAAAAAATTCTTAATTAGACACACAACTCATAGAGTAACGAAAACTAATTAAAAAGTTCACAACTTATTTCTAATAAAAATCTTAATTGGACAAATTAGCCGTGGCATAAGTAATTTTATGCCACGAGTGAAGTTTTTCCGTGGCATGTATGTTATCTAGGAGCAGTTATGTGAATATACTCTTACCTATTTGCTCCTAAATGAATCTACAGGAGCATCATAAATGTCGGTTGCAATTAATGATCGGCTCTGTGAAAGTCGTTGTTGCTCACGGTACGGTACATCGAGACTTGACCCTTAATCATCATGAGCCATTGCGTCCTGGACATGTGAAAGTGTCAGTTGACTTTGTTGAGATAGGTTATTTACATGAACGTATTCCCGTGCCGTCTTCATATGCTAAGAAACTTGGTGAAGCAGAAGGTAGTTTCACGCAATGGCCAAAAGATTTGGTTCTTCTTTGTCATGATAATGAGGTAACTAAGTTCTCACTATAATTTATTATCATTTGGGATAGTTAATTAATTTCTTATTTGAATATTAGGTGAGCATTCCAAGAGAGCAGAGTGGAACCAAGAACAGATTGAGGAGTGGTAAGACATCTTTTAATTATTCTGAAGGGAAACACCTTCAAAATGAGGAGTGGTAAGACATCTTTTAATTATTCTGATGCTCATGATGACATTATCTATATCATGTCAGAAGATGTTACTCAACTTCTCATAGGAGATCGTCTCAGTGTTTCAATTCTGCAAGTTTTTATGTTGTAAGATATTCAAACCTTTTTTCCATACTTTTTTGTTCTTTTGGTAATTGTGGTGCTCATCTAAATGTAATACGCACTATGTATGCAGGGCTATGATAGATCGGTATCCTTATAAGTTTGATTTGAACTCCATTACATTCATGTGTCCAAGTAAGGTTTCAGCAACCATATTGCGTTCTAGTCCGGATGCTTCTCTCAAATACATGAGACATGTGATGGAACAAAGTCTAAAAGATTCATATTTTGTCCATATCATGAAGAGTATGTTTTATTTTATTTATTTTTCATGTCACTAGTAAGAAAGTATAAGTTGATTATGATTATAACTTTAACCGTTTACATGTAGGAACCATTGGATTCTTCTTGTGCTTTCTTTGGCTAATCGCGTTGTACATGTATTTGATTCTAACAAGTCAGGAGTTCACCAATTTGCAATTAGACTCATCATGAATAAGTAAGCTAGTAGAAGTTATTAGTTCTTTAATTGTTACACGATCTAATATCCATTTCAAATTTATAGGGCTTTCAAGAACATTCAAATAGGGAAAGGAGCTCATAGAAACAATCAATCGTTGGAATGGAGAAGTGAAAAGGTATGATATTGTTTTTTAACCTCAAGTTATATGTAATCTACTCGTATGTGAATTAATATATTTAAATTTCACTACATGTAGTGCTCTCAACAAATAGGTGCAACGGAGTGTGGCTTTTATGTAATGCGCAACATGTTTGAAATAGTGCAATATCACTCTGAAAGTGAGAATCTAACAAGGGTAAGAGTTGCAATTTTTTTTATTCTAGTCCTTCGTGTTTTCCCTAAGTTAATTTGCTACTATAATACATTGATATTTTATGTTTACTTTCTTTGAAGGATTTTGCAACAAAATCAATGGCATATTCTGAGGAGGAGATTAATGATGTTCGAGATATTTGGGCCGATTATTTTGGAGTCGAAATCACAAGTCTCTAGATATTTGCATTAGTCTTTTTGTGGAAGTTGTTAGTGTTTGTTCATCTTCCTAGTTTATTTGGCTACAAACTTGAATGTGACAAGTAGGTAGATATTTGTTAAAGTTTTTTTGTGGAAGTTGTTAGTGTTTATTCATAGCTTCCTAGGTTTTTTGGCTAAAACTTGAATATGACAAGTTCAATTAATTGATATATATGCAACTATTTCTTGAAGAAATTAAGTTGTGATTATATTTTGAATATTTATGTATTTATGCAATGTGGTACTAGTTTTATGTGTAGGTTCTATAAATTAAAAGATTTTATGCTATGCTGGAAAATTTTCTAAATTTTTTTTAAAAATATCAATATTTTGCGTCGCGCGTGAGGAAGGAGCGACACAAAATGTATCAGAATAAACAGAGAGCTTGTGTCGCGCATCTTTGGAACGCGTCACAAGAATTATCATATGTTGTGTCGCGCACTCTAAAGGCGCGTTACAAGAGTTAGCGCTCTATTGTATCGCGCGTGTGAGAAGTGCGACACAACAGATACGTAGCTTGTGTCGCTCTCAAGAGCGATGCAAAGTTCTTGTGTCGCACCCTTGTTGTGTCGCATAAAAGAGCGACACAACAACCTGAAAAAGTGCGACACAAGTGAGCATTTCTGTACTAGTGAATGTTGGGGTGAGTAAATTATTAAAAGCAAAAAAAATATATATATACATAATCATTATATTGGTCTTGATATTTAAAGAAAGTTTGGAGAGGAGATAAATAAATTGTGTTTTTCTCGATTCAATCGAACCATGAAGAAATAGTATACGGAACCAAACTTCTGACATCGGTGTGAATCAACGACTATCAATGGATCACATCGACGAATTTTCGGTGACCAACGACGACATTTCGGTAACGAAATTTTATACCCAAATTATTTCGATAGTTTTGGTAAATTTTAATAGATTTACGATTAATGATTTAGCGTCTATAAATTACTAATAGAATATAAATTTTAGGCTAGTTGTCCTTTAGATTTATCAAAGTGAAACTCCGTATTAAGACTTTTAGCCGTGTAACGAGTTTAAAAGTATAATTGGTCCAAAATAATTAAGTCGGTTTAGAATTAATATCTCAGCGATAAAAAAATAATCCAATAAGAATATTTTAATTATTTTAAATTCTATAATAAATATGTTAAGCATTTTAATTTTTAGAGTTCAAATGAGTTATAAATTAAAAATGACTCATACTGATATTTGCCAATCAGAGTCGTAATATAGAGTCGTAATATAAAGGTTAGTACAATACTTCGAATATAAAAATCTATACGGATAAACTTCTAGCTGTGTTACGAGTCTAACTGAACCTTCGGTCAGAATTAACGGTACAAGTTTAGTATTATAGATTACAATTTCAGTGACGAACATAAATAGTCTAATAGAAACGTTCGGTTTAAAATTTAATTTTATATGATAATTAAGTGACGTTAATTTATCGGGGATTTTAACAGTGTTACCGGGGGATAACAGGGATTCTAGATGGCTTGTTCTGGGGGATTTTAACAGTGTTACCGGTGCCCATGAAAAAACAGGGAGATGCCCTTCTGCTGGGGCTAGTGCTGAGTTCAGGGGCTTTATTGAGAGAGCAGAGCTGTTGGAGGTGGAATCTTCTGGTTTCTTCTTCACTTGGTCTAATGGACGATAGGCCCCCCACCATGTGGAATGCCGGCTTGACCGGGCGCTTTTAAATACACACTTTCTTGATTCATGGGATAGGATCACGTGTTCGGCACTCCCTAGGCATCGATCGGACCATTGCCCGATTCTCCTGAGCTGTGAAAATGGTTATGCTAGGAAGGCTTGTTTCCGCTTCATGTCCATGTGGACTACGCACCCTTCGATAAAGACTGTTGTCCAAAATCACTGGGAGTCCTCTCATCTGTCATTGCCCCCGGCACAGCTTCTTTATCACAAGCTCAGAACCTTACGGCATGTGCTGCGGGACTGGAACCGAACCACTTTTAGTCGAATTGAGAGCAATATCGCCGCGGCTAAAATCAATCTAGAACTTATTCAGCGTGAAATTTCAAAAAACGGGTTAAACCCAGACAGGCATGCTAGTGAGCTCAGTGCACAGGAAACCCTTGACATGGAGCTATATCGGCAAGAGCTCTTTCTCCGGGAGCGGAGCCGTGTTCAATGGCTTGCGGCAGGAGATAGGAATTCTTCCTTCTTCCACAAGTCGGCTCAGGTACGAAAACTGTACAGTGGCCTGTCTGGCCTCCAGATTGAAGGGAATGTTATCATGGACATTAATGCGATCTCGAATCATGTCATTGATTACTATGCATCTCTCTTTTCCAGCACATCGGTATCGGCTCACTCAAATAACATTGCTAATGTGATCCCTCTTATGGTTTCAAATGAGGAAAACGAGATTCTGACAAGGAAGCCGGAGATATCCGAAATCAGAAATGCAGTCTTTAGTCTGAACAGGGACAGTTCGTCGGGTCCGGTTGGGTTCAGTGGATTATGTTACCAATTTTTTTGGGATATTGTAGGCGCAGACGTCTGCTCGATGGTAATTCACTTCTTTGAAACTGGTTACATTCTCCCAGGAATGAATTCCAATCTCATGGCACTGTTACCTAAAATTGAAGGGGCAAATCGTATCACGCAGTTTAGACCTATTGTGATGAGCAATTTCACCATTGTATTGCTACTGCTTTGGAAGGGGTAAACATTCTTGGGAAGAGATGTTTTGGAGGAAACATGGTGCTCAAAATAGACATACACAAAGCCTTTGATTCTCTGGATTGGAACTTTCTGCTGGCTGTCATGGAAGCTTTCGGCTTCTCTCTAAAATTCAGAGACTGGATTCTGAACATACTGGCATCTGCTTGCATCTCCGTGATTATTGAGGGGTCGAGTCATGGCTATTTTGGTTGTTCTAGAGGCGTCCGGCAAGGGGACCCTCTCTCCCCAATCCTTTTTGGAATTGCGGAGGATTTTTTCAACCGAAGGCTTGCTCAGCTGGAGCAAGAAGGCCATTTTCTTCCTATGGCTTACACATCCTCAGCCTCATTCCCGTCCCATCTGCTGTATGCGGACGATATGCTCTTATTTGTCAAAGCCACTCAGCGCAATATTGCCACAATCAGGGAGCTTTTCCAACAATATGAGGGGATTTCTGGGCAATCTATTAGCTGGGATAAATCAGCTTCGGAAAGGGGATTTCAGCTCGTCGTTCGTGTCGTCTAGCTTCAGCTCTGGGTATCCGGAGGGCTTCCCTTCCTTTCACGTATCTCGGCATCCCTTTGTTTCAAGGGGCTCCACGAAGTTGCCATTTGCGCCCTCTTGCGGACCGCTTCTTAGAAGGGTAAAACTTTATCGGCAGCTGGACGGGTAACTCTTGTCAAATCCTCTCTGACAGGGGCGCTGTCCCACTCGTTTATGGTATATAAATGGCCATCCGCCCTCCTATGTAAGCTAAACAAGGCAGTGAGGAACTTCATCTGGACGGGAAGCATTGACTCGAAAAAACTAGTTACTGTCTCTTGGGATGTTTGTTGCACCGGTTTTGACAGAGGGGGTCTTGGCATTAAAAATTTTAGAATCATGAACACTGCTCTACTTGGGAAATCATCCAAGGCAATTATTTTATCATTGATTTGCTAAGGACTCAATTCCTATACATCTCCGGGCTGCCTAAGAGGTACATCATTAACTCCTCAATTTGGGTTTCCTGCAGAATTTGCTTCACAGCTATCAGAAGCCAAACAAGATGGTGGTTGGGGGAAAACTCAAGCCTAAACTTCTGGACTGATCAATGGATTACACCCACCATCGCTGATCAGCTTCAGATTCCGTCAAAGCTACAGGCTACTTTATTTAATCGTGTGCAGGAATTCAGGGATCGTGGTTCTTGGGCACATTTAGACAGCCTCCCAGACATGGTCCAGAGTCGGATTCTGCAGATTGACAAAGGCTATGAGGTAGACGATTTTTGTGCTTGAACTCCGGTGGAATCAGGGCGTTTCACGGTCCGCCGTTTCTACGAGAGCTAGACCCCTCTAAGCACTGTTAATACCTGGGGAAGCTTTATATGGCAGCCGCATATTCCCCCTAGCAGATCATTTTTATGCTGGAAGCTTTTGCACAAACGGATCACAACGCACGACGCGCTGCAAATTCGGGGATTCCACCTAGCTTCACGATGTGAATTATGTAAGAAAGCTTCGGAATCCATTGATCACCTATTCTCTCCCTGCCCCTTTGCTTACAGCCTTTGGTTTGAATTGGGGAAAGCATTTGATATGAATATTGTGCCTGTTGCTCCGTTTGCTATTTTTTCGCTAACCTGCAGAACTCGAGATTTTCAAAATCGGTGCAAAAGCTTTGGAGTGTGGCTGTTATTACCTGCACATGGCTGATCTGGTCTGTCCGCAACAAAGTTATTTTCGACGGCGAACTCCCTTCAATCCAAAAGGCAATTTTCAGGCTCAGAGGTTATCTGCGTGAATCAAATTTCATGGTCAATAGCATTTCGGCTGCCCGCCCTCCTCCTGCACCTAATATCATTCGAGTACGGTGGCTCCCCCCACCAGCGAATTGGATCAAAGTAAACACCAATGGATCGGGTAATGGTTCGCCAGGCGCCGCTGGAGCTGGAGGAATATTTAAAAATCACAGGGGGTTCCCAACTGGCTGCTTTGCTTTGCCAATTCAGTCCACCTTTGCTCATATTGCAGAACTACGGGCGGTGATCTTCGCAGTAGACATGGCTTGGGAGAAAAATTGGCGCCTACTCTGGATTGAATCAGACTCCACCTGGGTCGTTCAACTCCTCAAATCCCGATCTGCTAATGTTCCTTGGACTTGTCGGTAGGACTGGCTTCGCTGTCTATACAGATGCTCTAAAATGCAGACAATTTTCACTCACATTTTTCGTGAAGGAAACAGAACCGCGGATGCTCTGGCTCGCTCCGCCGTATACTCCTCGGAGCTGACTTGGTGGCCTTCGGCACCAAATTTTTATCACCCTTTCATTTTCAATGACCCATGTAACAGATCGCATTTACGTTTTTCTTAGCTCTCTCCCCCCTTTGTAATTTTTTCATTTGTAATTTTTTCGGGTTTTCTATCTCAGTTCCCAGGGGTGCCGACCTAGTTGGGATGTCCGAGGCTGAGATAGTATCGTCCCAGCATTCTAATAAAAAAAAGTGACGTTAATTTATCGAATTAAAATACCTTGAAAATAGAAGGACTAATACTAATATTTATCCAGTAGAGTCGGTATAAAGTCGAATATAAAATTAGTACAAGAAATTGAATTTAAAACTAGTTCAAATAAACTTATGACAATATAACGAGTCTAATGGTGTACTCGGTCTAAATTAATTATATTAGTTTAATGTTATACGTAACTATTCATATGACAAATAAAAATAAGTTTTAGTCTTAAACTATTTAAGTGGTTTTGAATATGTTTTATTAAATTGTTTAAAATATATTGTTTAAAATATTCGTACACTTTTGATTTTCATTATTTAAAGAATAATTATTCATTATCGTAGTATTTCGGAAATTTGGTTGAAAGAAATGAATTTGACAATCTTATGTGAATTGTTTTTGGATTGAGGAAACTATTTCGGTTATTGTTAATATTTATGAGATTTGGATTGAAATCCAATATGATTTTATGCTGTGATATTTTGAAGGATAGGTAAAATGGTTTTGTCCATCTAGGATTGCCCGAGGTAGGAGTTGTATGAATTGTAAGACCATACCTAAGGGCGGTATGGCCAGAGTGCACGGCTGGTAGTCCTAACGTTAGGCAAGGCGAGATATGAATGAGATATCTCGATTATTGATATGATTGATGTTATGATAAGCTACACGGGTGGAATTCGAGGATGGACACACACGCAAATTTTGTATTACGTTTTGATAATGTTTGATGATTTGAATTATAATGTTTTACGTTTGTTTGATGACGAGTTGATTTATTAAAGCGATTTATTTGATTACGAGTTGGTTTGTAAGCAATTTATTTGATTATGAGTTGATTTGTTAAAGCGGTTTATTCGATTTAATTCGTTTTGATAAAGTGATTTATATATATTAAATTATATAGTAATAAAGTGAAATATACAATTAAGTTATTAGCGAATCAATCAACGTGTCAATAAGTTAAAATGAGTTCATAAGTTCAGAGAACTACCTAATTAAGAGAACTACCTAAATAGGTAGAACTACGTGGCTTTGATTCCCGATTTAAAAGATTAAAAGATGTTCGGGATACGTAGGAAGCTTGATAGAACTATCAAGTCCAAGCCAAATAATTAATAAAACTTTAGGTAGTCTAAATAAATTTTTATCTATTAGAAAATAGATTCGTGTTTCAGACCGATAGGCGTTCGTTATCCTATTTTCCATTCATATCCGATGCCGTTTAGGGTCGGGTGTGACAAATCTAAAATAAGTTTTTGACCCGATTAAGAAAATTTTGTCAAAAATATGTTTTTGATCTTCTATAAACGATTGAAACTCAAAATGAATTCATATTTTTCAAAATTGTTCAAGGTCAGAATCAGCCTTGAGATGCGTGTTTCTCGAAAAATCTATTCACAGATTGAACAAACGTCTTTTTAAATTCGTTTTTCGACATTCTGTGTAAGCTCACCCCCACCCTCCCTCTAAGCATCACTTGGATTTTTCACTGGCGGAAGAAGAGAGATGCACAGATGTTTTGTTGTACCCTCAGCTACTGAATCTACCTTGAAAAAATGGTTGCAATTTCACCCTCCACTTGAAGAAAAGTTTAAAATATTGCAATTGTATCGGAAAATCCTCTTCTTTGACTCCACCACTAGTATAAATTAGGGGTGGCAACGGAGCCAGGTAGAGATCGATGCATCGCCCTCAATATTTTTTAGGGTGGTTTTGGAAAATTTTAAAATAAAATTTAAGAATTTTTTAACACCTGCAGAGATGTCTACGCGTGACGAAGAATCCCTAAATGATATGGGCACTGAAGGATAAACTGGGGAAAAGAAAGCTACTCAAATTGCTCAATTTTCCATATTTGATACCATGTCGAAAGAGAAAATTGCATATTATATGTTTGATAATTTATCAAAAGATATATTAGGGTAGTTTTACCAACACATTAAACCAATTTATTTTAGCCCGATAAATTACATCCATGGTCACTGAATTTTATCCATTTCAACATTATTATCACTAAACTTTAGTTTTTAACAATATGGCCATTAAACTTGACATTTTTCAACACCGGTGGTTACTCAACGCCCCAAAATGACCGTTGATGGGCTCAAAATAAAAAATTCAAAAAGTTAATGATATTCTAAGGAACTTTAATTCTTGAAAATTTTCATTTTGAGGTCATTTAGGTGTTGTTTGGTTAGGAGATAGTGAATTTTTAGAGAGAGAAAGCTCCAAATAAATGTGATTTTGGAAAATAAAGAATGTGGTTTCATGGTAAATGTCGTTCTGAACAACTTTAATTCTTGAATATTTTTATTTCGAGATCGTTAACGGTTATTTTAAGGAGTTAATTAGAATTGAATGGTCACCGGTGTTAAAAGGTGTAAAGTTCAGTGATCATACCGTTAAGAATAAAAGTTTAATAGCCACAATGTTAAAATGGAGAAAGTTCAGTAGTAATGTATGAAATTTATCATATTTTAGCCTTGCTATAATTCACAAAAATATAAAATTGAAAACTTTGAATGAGGATAAAAAAACAGAAATAACACAATTTTATAGTAAAATAAAGGTATATGGTATGTTTTTTTTACAAAACAAAGTATTTAAAATTACACTGTTAAGTTCTGATGACAATCAAGAGAATTTACCAAAACTTTCTATTTCATATTTAGTATTAAAAGGTAAGAATCAGTTCCGAAAAATGGAAACAAACAAGCACAAAATAAAGGCTAATTTAGTTTTAAGGTTATTAAAAGAAGTTTAATTTTACTTCCATCATATCAAACAAATCAATTTTGTCTCAAGTCAATAGTAGGCATCCTAACTCAATTATACTATTCTTTTTAGGAAATGTCACTTACTTTTAAAAGCACCAAATTTAACTAAACTTTCTAACATAAACATAAAAATGAGTTGAATAAAATTGAGATGTTTTATAAAATAAGAATAAAATATATATTTTTCATAATCTTGAGGTAAATTTTGTCAATATTCCAAATAATTGTGTTTTTAATACTAAGAATAAAAATTCTACAAAAATGATATTTTTAGGTAATTTACACCTATGATCTTTTAACTTTTTACTTGTTTTCATTGTGATATCTGAACTTTAAAGATGAACATTGTGATTATTGAACTTTCAACTTTGCACTATATTAACATAATTATATCATTTACCGTTGATTAATATGTGCACTCCAATAATAATAGTTAATCCTCCGTTATAAACTTGGTGAAAATGATATTTTAAACAATTTTAATTTTTGAACTTTTAGTTTAGACATCATTTAAGTGTTATTTATTTAGAAAATGGTTGTTTAAAGAAAAAAATCTTAATTGGCATTTAGGTGTGCGTAATTTTTTTTTTTAAAATCTAGACTGTTAGTAAAGAGTAAATTTGATATAATACTAATTTGGACCAAAATCAATTATATATATATATATATACAACTTTTGTTAAAGTTTGTTATATATACTAATATACCGTTTATTTGTTAAAAAATATTGAATACGAAAAAATTTTGTTTTGAAAAATAATTTTTTTCGGAGAAATAAAAGGAAATCATAATAACTACTATTTTTAAAAGGTAAAAAAAAGATATAATTAAAATTCAAAAGTTTTCTACATAGATAAACACAATACCATATGTATATACGCATCTTTGATAGTAAAAGAAAAATTTGTGTTTTCATGTTTTGTCAAATTTGTATTTGCGGAGTTTTTTTTATTCAACCGAAGACTGAAGTTTTCGTTTTGCTAAAACCGAAGATCTTTAAGTTTGATATCGAAAAAATGTCCGTTGGCGATCTTAAAATGGAAATTTTCAAGAATTAAAGTTGGTTAGTACCAAATTGAGTATGGAACCAAATTTTTTATTTTTCGAAATCATCATTTTCGCAGGTTTCTCTCTCTAAACGTTCAATTTCTCTCTCCTCACAAAACAACACCTAAATAATCTCAAAATTAAAAATTTAAAGAATTAAAGTTATTTGTAATATCATCAAGTCTTTGTTTTGATGTCATCAATGCTCATTTTAATTTTGAGGTCTTTATTTTTAATAAAGCGGAAGACCTTAGTCATTTCTTGGTCGTAAAAAAAAACCTCAGTCCCCGTTTGGACAAAAAAAAAAAATTCACAGGTATCTGTTTGACAAAACGTGAAAGCACTAAGTTGTTTTAGACTTTTACCATAATTGATATGTTAATAGTGATAACATGACACGTACACAAGTAGAGTAAAGATAACAAGATTTGTGATTGAGGAGAGACTTCGTTAATATAGTTGGAAATTGGTCCAATTTGTCAAAGTTAGGTCCTTAATTGTACCATTTAGAGTATTAGAAGATAAAATCGCTTTTAGTCGATAATAGAATGTTTTTGTACCTTATCTCATATATATATTGATGCGAAAAATAAAAATTAGGTATAAATAACAGCAAAAGATAGTGACTGATTCATGATCCACTGACATTAAGAGGTGTTTGGATATTCTCTTGTAATATATGGGTGCTCTACACATAATTTTCATTGAGTCTTTCCACGGTGTGTGTAAGCTCACCCCCACCCTCCACTAAGCATCCCTTGGATTTTTCACTGGCGGAAAAAGAGAGATGCACGGAAGTTTTGTTGCACCCTCAGCTACTGAATCTACCTTGGAAAAATGGTTGCAGTTTCAGCCTCCACTTGAAGAAAAGTTTAAAAATGTTGCAATTGTATCCGAAAACCCTCTTCCCTGACTCCATTACTAGTATAAATTAGGGGTGGCAACGGAGCAAGGCAGTGATCGATGCATCGCCCTCAATATTTTTGAGGGTGGTTTTGGAAAATTTTCAAATAAAGTTCAAGAATTTTTTAACGCTTGCACGGATGTTTACGGGTGACGAAGAATCTCCAAATGGTATGGGCGCCGAAGGATAAATTGGGAAAAAGGAAGCTAGTGAAATTGCTCAATTTTCCATATTTGATGTGCTCTCTAATACCATGTCGAAAGAGAGAATTGCATATTACATGTTGATAATTTATCAAAAGATATATTAGCTAGTGTAGTTTTACCAACACATTAAACCAATGTATTTTAGCCCGATAAATTACATTCATGACCACTGAATTTTATTCATTTTAACATTATTATCTCTGAACTTCAGTTTACTATTACATTCAATTACACCTCACCTACCCTTATTTACTATGACATTCAATTACACCTCAAAACAAACAAGATTAGCTACCCTCACTTACTTTAAAATACCCGCATCCAAACAAGTTGTTACACCAAGCTTAAACTCAGGTCTACATTTCTCACTATTGGGTTTTCTTTCTCCACGACAAGTACTTGTATTGGGGCAACAGAATTGACTGTCCTGGCAGGCAAGCATTGCGAGTCTTGTGAGGGTTTGGGTCACCAAGAATCCAACCTCAGGTGTGCCCTTGAAGAAGCTTTGTTCTTAAACAGGTATATATATATCATTTCATTTTCCTCAGGTTTCTATATATTTTAGTGATTTGATTTTATAACTTTCATCAGATGTTATTTTGAGTTCTGCTTAATCTTTAGATGCTGGGGAAGTTTCGGAACTGCTAATTTGAATTTATGTTTCACTGGTTTTTAGTACTACTACTTGGATTTGAGAAAGGAAAATTGTACTAGAATTTGAAAATTTTAATTTCTGCAACTTTTCTTGTTGCAGGACCTTTGTGATGCCTTCTCAAATTTGCATTAATCCAATACACAATAAGAAGGGGATTCTTCATCATCTAATTAATTAAATTTTAGAATTCATCCAAATGGACCTCCCTTAACCACTACTTAAGCACAGTAATTCTTGATTATCATTACTAATGACAAAAATTCACAGTAATTTAATTCTCCTTTTAAAGGATATTTACTCTTTTAGCCCTATTACATAACAATAGCCGTGATCGTGGTTTTACATGATGGAACAAGCATGGGGATTGTCGTCGCTGAATGGATGGTTGTAGGCTGGTTCAATATAATACCCTTGTTGTCCATACCCTTGTTGCATGTGTCCATAATTGTACACCGGAATCTGATCATAACTGTATTGCGGCTGTTGCGAGTGAACAGTGTAACTCTGAGCAAATATCCCGTGCATCCATGAAGTTGGAACATATGGCGGATAATAGTCCATTTTATTTATTACCTCCGCCATAGCACCACCGTCACCACTAGCTGCCGTCGCCGGATTAGAACTTGAGCTTCTTTGTTCTTCACCTTTGCTTCTTCTTCTCCTCTTTCATCGCCTTTCTTATTCTTTTTCTTATTCTTTTTCTCTGCTGCTCCTGCTCCGGCTTGATCTTTCTTACCATCACTCTTTTTCTCGTCGGCTTTGGCGCCTTCTTTATTATCATCCTTCTTTTCCTCTCCTCCTCCGTCTACTTTCTTAGCAGCATCATTCTTTTTATCGCCTCCTCCGTCGCCACCTCCGCCGACTTCTTTCTTTGCCTCGTTTGTCTTCGGCTGAACCGCCTCGTCTGTCTTGGGCTGAACGGCCTCGTCTGTCTGTCTGTTAGCAGCATCGTTCTTTTTCTCGCCTCCTCCGTCGCTGCCGCCGCCGACTTCTTTCTTTGCCTCGTCTGTCTGCGTCGATTAATTAAATCCAAATTAGTTAAATCACTTTAATCTTCCATCCAACACATCGTAATCAGAAACGAATTTAAATTAATTTTTTTATTATTATTATACCTCTTTAAGTGGTGGTTTCTTCACCTCCGGTTTCTTTTCGGCGGCTTTCTCCTCTGGTGTCTTCACCTCCGTTTTCTTCTCACCACCACCGCCGGCATCTTTATTCGGCTGTGGAGATACAATCTCTACTTCCTTCTTCATTTTCTTTTCCAGCCTCGCTTTCACTTTCTCAGGGTCAACTTTCCCGATCACCGTCAATTTGTTCGATTGACGATCCGTCTTCGCCGACTCCACACCTTCAACAACAAATCACAAATTTCAATTGGCAATCCAAATCAATCAATCCTATTCAATTCTCACCTTCTAAATGCTTCACGACTCTTCTAATTTTCTTACAACAGCCTTCACAATGCATGTCGATTTTGTATACAGAAACAGGCTTTTCATCCTTCTTTTCGCCACCCGCGGCGGAGGCGGCACCCTTTTTATCTCCTTCGCCTTCTGTCTGCTCCTAAGAAAAGCAAAATTTCATCAGATTAGAAATTAGTTTAAAGGCCAATTAGCTCACCACCTTATGTAAGCATTGGTAGAGTAATTTTATTTTATTTTATTTAATTTAGTCAATAAGTTGTTAAAAACATTGGTAGAGTAATTTTAATTTGAATTTTATCCTAACATCATAATATTAATTAGGCTAATTTTACTTTTAATTTCAATTACAATTAATTCAGTCAAAATTTTCTTTTTTTCAAATTTATCCACCTCAAAAAATAATGTTTTAATCAAGTTTAATTCTTCAATATTTTTGGTTTGAGGTTATTTAGGTGTTGTTTTTTTTATGAGAGAGAAATTTAATGTTTAAAGAGAGAAAACTTAAAAAATGACAATTTTGAAAAATAAAAAATTTGGTTATTTAATTCTTAAAAATTTTCATTTTGAGATCGATATTGGTCAAATTTGAAAAACTAAAATTTTTACCAACCACATATACCGATCTAAAAAAATGTGAACCCACGTAACATTTATTTGAAATTAACTTAGACAACTCACTTGATCTGGTTGAGTTTCAAACTTCATCGATATGTCTATGTCGCATAGTCTGGAACACTTTCGAAAAGCTAGTTTGCTCTTTGCATATATAGCTTTAATCATAAGATAATCTTGGAGGTCCTCCATCACCATGGTGTTTGTCAAGCACTTCAAATGGGTGAGATTGATGGCCTAAAGATTTAATATAAAATGGTTTGTAATGAATGAAAATTCAACTAATAGAACAAAATTAACTTTGAAATAAAGAATGTTTGATTACCTACTTTTCTCTTTATGTTTTCCTTTTTACTTTAAAAGAGAGAGTTTTATGTGTTGGGTTAGATCCTTTGTTTCCCTTTTATAGATGAAAAATCAATATGTTCAACTGTAACAGTCAATTTCATTGAATTTTCAAAACTGATTAAATATAGTCAAATATACATCTTACCATTTTTAAGAAAAATGCATTCCAAAATTTATTACATTATAACTGTCCAAATTTTTCAGTTTTAAAATTGTATTCCATTCTAACCTATTAAAATTCAATTAATTGTTTTATAATGGTTAAAATACATTAATAGCTTCTGAACTTATCTCAAAATATTGATTGGCCCCCTAAACTTATAAAGTGTTTTGTTAACTCCCTCAACTTGCTTAAAGTAACCTATTTTCCACCTAGATTTGTTTAAAATCACATATTGGTCTCCTAAACTCGCTTATAGTGATTCATTAGCCTCTGAACTTTTTAAAGTGATATACATTTCAATTTGTTTAAATCTATAAAAAAAGAAAAAGTCAAAACTTAAAAAATAAAGGTATGATTCGCGATTCTATATCTTTAAAACAAATTAACTTTCTATTTTTTACACTTTATGACGTTTTTATAAGCCAATCAATATTTTGAGATAAGTTCAGAAGCTATAGTGATTCATTAGCCTCTGAACTTTTTAAAGTGATATACATTTCAATTTATTTAAATCTATAAAAAAAGAAAAAGTCAAAACATAAAAAATAAAGGTATGATTCGCGATTCTATAAACACAAAATGGGAATAAGAAAAGAAAGTAAAGAGTAGAATTTGTTCAAATTATACCTAGAATGGGATTTGGTTTTAGAATTTCTGTCACATAAAGGATGCAGTTTGTAAATAAGAATCACAACTAAGCAGATGTTAATTTTTTCCTCAATACATACAATGATGAACTCAATTTATTGGAAATACTAATCAATTTATATTTCATATGGGTCTGATTCGAAGATTAGCATAAAAGCTTGCTTTTTTTCCAATTAATAATATATAGTAGCATAAAACTTTAAATTTTTTTTATACGCACAAAATTTTAGTTTTGATCATTAGTAAGGAATGTGACACTTATTAAAACTACTAAAATCATACACTTTTTTTTTTGAACCTCTAAAATCATACACTTATTAAAACTGCTGCGTGTGTGTTAGCTCAATGGTTGAGCAGTTGGGAGCAGCAGTAGAGGACTCATTGGGGGCCAAGTTGGGTTCAAATAAGGCTTGTTCCTTTGGATCAGGAACAAAGGCTTCATTTTCCTGAGTTGAGGGCTCAGTTAATGGAATGACAATTTGGAAGAGTGGGAAGGTGATATTAATTTCTGATGGGTCAAGAGGAGCGGTATCAGCATTGTTGCCTCATCAACGAAGTGAACCTTTGGTTTATTGCTCTTCTTTTTGTATTTTTTCTCTCGGCTTGAGCGATGGTGTTTGTGTTTAGGATAGGAAGTCGGGATAGGAGATTGGTGGTAAAGGAGGAGTTTGGTTTGTTTGAGCAGGTTCCTCCTCAGTGTGAAGTGGTTCATCCTGCTGGTTAGTGGATGGGTCAGTTGTGAACGGAACGGAGTACAAAGCAGGTGGTTGTTGACCCGGAGCAGAGGTAGAAACATGAGTGACCTCAGTAGCCATCCCTTGTGATTTGAGGAAGTGAGAGTCCTCGGGTATCGCAATGGCCAGCGGCTGAGGTGTCAGTGGCTTGACCCTTGTATTTTTTTTCTTTAGAGGCTGCTCATCCTCTAAATCCCCCAGTAGTGGGCCGTTTCTGCTGCGTCTCAACAGGAGTAGGCTCAGAGTCAGGTTTAGAGACTCTGACCTTATTAGTTACATCCTTGGGAGACTTGGGCTCAAGAGATTTAGGCTCATCAGCCTTTCTTCTCTTGCCCTTACTGGGCTTGGCAGCTTCAGTGCCTTCGTCCTTCTTTCCTTTCCGCACTTGCATTCTGCTGTGTGCAAGAGTCTAGAGACACAATAGTGATCTTCGTGCCTTCCTCAGCCTTCTCACCTTCAAGATCTATCTTGTGGTGCTTGAGAATGGTTGTAATGAGTGAGCCTAGTCTGAGCTTCATCATACTGCGTTGGAACGCATCGACCAAGAAGACTGGCATATTACGCGGTTACTTCTCCAACATGTGCCAGATTATGCACTGCTCGAAATTGGACGCATATATGGTTGAGTTGAGTTTTGGAAAGAGGAAGTTGGTTATCATATAATGGGCTTACCTATGAGGTTGGGAGAGGGAAGTGGTGGAGAATTCACCAGTAAAGGGAAAAATATCCTACTGTTACGGGAAAGGGAAAATAACAAAACTAGCTAATGGACAAAATGTAGTACAACTAATAGTACAACTAATTACAATTATTTATTTTGTTGGGCCCTAACTTGGTTAATGGTTGTTTTGTATTATTTGGGCCTAATGTAGTTGGACTGAGTTTAGCATATTCTTCCGCTAAGGCAAAATAAGAGATAAGAAATTATTTTCTTAAAAATTTAAAATAAAAAGTATAAAAATATCTATATCATTACAAAAAAAGGAGCATTTCATTCATGACTTCATAAATGTTAGTGTAATTTTAATAATTGAATCACTTTTAAACATCATTTAAAAAGTGTATTATTTTTTTATGTATTTGTGCACAAATTTTATATTAATTGGTTCAGAAAATAAAAGTTTTATGTTTTTATAATAGGTTTGATGATGAAATATGTTTAACTTTGATGAAATATTTGGGCTATTTATTTATTTCTTTATTACATGTGTACAACAGAACTTGTGATAAGAATTTACATAAGATGAGACAAACACAATACCATATGTATACACGTATCTTTGATAGTAAAAGAAATATTTGTGATTTCACGTTTTGTCAAATTTATATTTTTGGAGTTTTTTTATTCAAACGAAGATTGGAGTTTTCGTTTTTCTAAAACCGAAGATCTTTTAGTTTGATATCGAAAAAATGACTGCTGGCGACCTTAAATTTTTTTATGAAACTAAATTTTTTATTTTCCGAAATCATCCTTTTCGGAGGTTTCTCTCTCTAAACGTTCAATTTCTCTCTCCTCACAAAACAACACCTAAATAATCTCAAAATTAAAAAGTTAAAGAATTAACGTTATCTGTAATATCATCAAGTCTTTATTTTGATGTCGCCAATGCTCATTTTAATTTTGAGGTCCTTATTTTTAATAAAGCGAAAGACCTTAGTCATTTCTTGGCCGTAAAAAAAACCTCAGTCTCGTTTGGAGAAAAAAAAAATTCTCAGGTATCTGTTTGACAAAACGTGAAAGCACCAAATTGTTTTAGACTTTTACCATAATTGATATGTTATTAGTGATAACATGACACGTACACAAGTAGAGTAAAGATAACAAGATTTGTGACTGAGGAGAGACTTCATTAATATGGTTGGAAATTGGTCCAATTTGTCAAAGTTAGGTCCTTAATTGTACCATTTAGAGTATTAGAAGATAAAATCTGTCACCCCCGACCCTAGACGACCTCAATCGGCATCGAGCGTGAAATAGAAAGATTATAATCAATACCTAGGAGTCTCCAATTTATCCAAATATCATAATATCATATTTATTTATTTATTTGGGCCTTCCTCTTCAATATATATTCTAAAACAATTCATATTCCTACTACATTAGTCATTTGAGGACCTCAACATATATTTCCCAACTCCAATATATTACAATTGAAATACCAAAGTTCTAACCATAATTCTAACAATAAGCAGCCAACTTCCAAACCTTGCCTAATCGGTCGGTAACCTTCTCTATATCCTGTACTTTATCACCTAAAAACATTAAAACATTTAAAACGTGAGACAAAAACCTCAGTAAGAAACTAGCAGCTATAAAAACCAACTTTACTTAACATAGCTACATATATATATTTATAAAGGGATTTAATCAAAACCTTATAAAATATACTCAAAACTTAAGTTTATAATATAATCATCAAAACCTTATAAAACATTCTCAAAACTTAAGTTCATAAAATAAAATTTGTGTATGTGTATCCATCCTCAAATTCCACCCGTGTAGATCATAACATCAATCATAACAATATCGAGATATCTCATTTATATCCCGTTCCTTGCCTAACAGTTAGGACTACCAGCCGTGCACTCTGGCCATACCGCCATTAGGTATGGTCTTACAAATACAACTCCTACCCCGGGCAATCCTAGATGGACAAAACCATTTTATCTTTCAAAATATCACAACTCATAAAAATAATATATGGACTTCAATCCAAAATAATAACAACAATAACCGCAACAGATTTCTCAATCCAAAAACAATTCGTAAGAAATCATCAAATTCATTTTATTCAATATATATATACATTAAAACCAAAAACATATATGTATATATGTAAATCAACCAAATCAAGCCTTAAATCAACATAATCAAGTAAAATCTGAAATTCACATAGAAGCATAGTCAATAGCTTTATTTGAACCATAATTTCACAATAAAAAGCAAAATCGTGAAAGATCCCAATTTTACAAAATTCCTGCATAACCTTAAAATATCAATTTCTGCAAATTCTTTGATTATATATATATATATATATATATATATATATATCCATATACATAAAACTCAAAATATAGTTGATAATTACTTACCTTGGCTACTAATTGAAGAAAACACTATCGTTCAATTCTCCGCTAAATTCTGTCTAAGACGTTACCCTCCAATCACTACCGAAACTCAAAAACTCTTCGATTAGGACTTAGATCTATACATAAGGATGCTAGGTTTTCAATTTCGAGTGATTCGGACGGTCGAATCTCCGTAAATCAAAGAAACGATGGAGAAACGGTTCAGAGAAAACTGATGAATTTAGAAGGAATTGAAAAAAGAAAAGAAAAGAAAAAAGAAGATAATGATACCGTATTCTCTGGAACAATTTGAATATATATCCAAATTTTGTAAATATCACATTTGATCCTCCATCTTTCTATAATCTTTAAAACTTATCCTAAACTTTTAATTTACATATAAACCCATCAAATTAACTCCAAGCTTTTCCTATAGCACCAAATAATAATCACACACCCAATACTTATAATATATATTAATATATAGGTATAATTTCTAGAAATTTAGACACGGACGTGACAATTCTCCCCACCTTAATAAATTTCGTTCTCGAAATTCACATTCTCTAATCTAACTTTTCTTCCTCAAATAATCTCCAAGATCACAAACTGATTTCAAATTATCAAGATTCCTCATACTCATCATAAGACCACAAATTCTAATGTTTTCTTCCATTAACGTCATCATTTATCAATATTGACATCTTTGTAACACTCATTGAAATATACTCTTAGTAACTCTAAACTTCAACCTAGTCAATTCCATCACCAATAAATCCACAATAAAATTTCAAATATCATTCATATCTTCCTAACATACACCAAATCTCACTTTAATAAATTTAAATCATAATTGATTCCATCAATTGCATATATATCAAATATATTTCACCTATCTCCAAGTTCTACAAACTTCAAAAACTATCACGTTTGAACCGCTAATATGTACGATATTATATTGTTCTTCAACTTCCAATAATTCGAATCAATGATTTGCATCAGCATATAATCTTACTTCATCATAATAATAATCCTTATATCTATAATTTTTCACTCCAATCATGTTTCGTATCATTAACTTCAATCAGTATCATCAATCAAATATAAACCTTATATTGATAACATATTTCCTCTATGAATATCACCTTGACTTATTTATTTCGTAAAACCTCTATAATCAAATCCTTACAATAAGAAAAATCAATATAGATCATTCTTATACCCATCATCCTACATCTCATTAATAACTCTAAATAAATTTAAGTTTCTCATCAAACTATATGGATAACAAATACAATTTAGTTCAATCGCAATGTGAAAGTTTTTGAAATCTCCAAGCAATATCCTCAAACACATTCAATTTCTTTATTTGATCTATAAATACTCAATTTGATCTTTATGTAACTTTAGACTATAATTCTCGAAATTTCAATCTTTTCTCCAAACCATATACCCAAGGAAGATAGAGTACCTAAATTACGATAATCAATTTTTTTTCCTCCAAACTCCAAATAATATCTTTACACCCATAAAAGTCAATAAATCTATAATATCATTCGATTTTCTTATTTGACCTATAAACACTTAATTTGATCCTTATATAAACTTAAACCATAATCACACAAACTTCACATATCCTCTTATATCATATTTATCTCTTAATTTCCTACCTCAAACTGTGCTTAAGATCAGCAAAATTTGTCCTCAAAATTCATATCTTAATTATTTCCTCAAACACTATTTAAGCTTACCAAATTTTCATATTTAATCATCAAATCATGAACTCTAATATATTCTCACACTTTACTTTTCATTGATCAATAACATCGGTATCTCTCTACACATCATTTATATAACTCTCAATAATTCTAAACCTCAATCTGATAAAGTTCAACAATAGATCTGCACTTTGAATTCGGATATCATTTATTCAAATTAATATTCCATAACTTGTTAAACTCCTATCATAATCTCCAATTTATAATCAACCTCCAAAACAATTAATTGAAATCTCCACATTTTCGGTTTCTTAATCACATATAAATGACCTTCAAAACTCATCATATCATTTCAAAGTCTCCTAACCTTACGTCACATCTGAGATACATATATTTTATAAACCAGTAGCAGTGTCTCTCAAATAAGGAGAAAAATCAAAACAGAAACCAAATTCTGGTTTGGAGCTAAAATGACTAACATATATCGTTTCCAGCTTAACTTTTTCATACACAGTCCGATTAAGGCGATTCAAACACCTCTGGAAACGTAAGACAAAAATAAAGAACTTTCATTTAGGACTCTATGACAGATTCGGCCTATACCTGGTCTAAAAATGCATCACAAGATTCAGGTACGAATCTGATTATCCAGCAGCACCTATATAGATAATTCTCTATATCTCTAGCTCAAAGTTATGACTTACTCATAACCCATATCACCAAATATCAAATAATTTACTATTTTTCATACACCTAAATATTGCTAACCATCAAATCTCATTTTTACACCTCATTAGCTAGCTACTCAATCCTCGAAAAATTTCAAATTATTTCTTAGCTATCACCAAATATCCATATTCCGCAATTACTGTCTATTATTTCTTAGCTATCACCAAATATCCATATTCAATTATTTCTTAGGTATTACCAAATATCGATATTCCTCAATTACTATCAACCTTTGGTCCGAAGAATTTACCTAGAGCTCTGATAGCAAACTGTCACACCCGACCCTAGACGACCTCAATCGGCATCGGGCGTGAAATAGAAAGATTATAATCAATACCTAGGAGTCTCCAATTTATCCAAATATCATAATATCATATTTATTTATTTATTTGGGCCTTCCTCTTCAATATATATTCTAAAACAATTCATATTCCTACTACATTAGTCATTTGAGGACCTCAACATATATTTCCCAACTCCATTATATTACAATTGAAATACCAAAGTTCTAACCATAATTCTAACAATAAGCAGCCAACTTCCAAACCTTGCCTAATCGGTCGGTAACCTTCTCTATATCCTGTACTTTATCACCTAAAAACATTAAAACATTTAAAACGTGAGACAAAAACCTCAGTAAGAAACTAGCAGCTATAAAAACCAACTTTACTTAACATAGCTACATATATACATTTATAAAGGGATTTAATCAAAACCTTATAAAATATACTCAAAACTTAAGTTTATAATATAATCATCAAAACCTTATAAAACATTCTCAAAACTTAAGTTCATAAAATAAAATTTGTGTATGTGTATCCATCCTCAAATTCCACCCGTGTAGATCATAACATCAATCATAACAATATCGAGATATCTCATTTATATCCCGTTCCTTGCCTAACAGTTAGGACTACCAGCCGTGCACTCTGGCCATACCGCCATTAGGTATGGTCTTACAAATACAACTCCTACCCCGGGCAATCCTAGATGGACAAAACCATTTTATCTTTCAAAATATCACAACTCATAAAAATCATATATGGACTTCAATCCAAAATAATAACAACAATAACCGCAACAGATTTCTCAATCCAAAAACAATTCGTAAGAAATCATCAAATTCATTTTATTCAATATATATATACATTGAAACCAAAAACATATATGTATATATGTAAATCAACCAAATCAAGCCTTAAATCAACATAATCAAGTAAAATCTGAAATTCACATAGAAGCATAGTCAATAGCTTCATTTGAACCATAATTTCACAATAAAAAGCAAAATCGTGAAAAATCCCAATTTTACAAAATTCCTGCATAACCTTAAAATATCAATTTCTGCAAATTCTTTGATTATATATATATATATATCCATATACATAAAACTCAAAATATAGTTGATAGTTACTTACCTTGGCTACTAATTGAAGAAAACACTATCGTTCAATTCTCCGCTAAATTCTGTCTAAGACGTTACCCTCCAATCACTACCGAAACTCAAAAACTCTTCGATTAGGACTTAGATCTATACATAAGGATGCTAGGTTTTCAATTTCGAGTGATTCGGACGGTCGAATCTCCGTAAATCAAAGAAACGATGGAGAAACGGTTCAGAGAAAACTGATGAATTTAGAAGGAATTGAAAAAAGAAAAGAAAAGAAAAAAGAAGATAATGATACCGTATTCTCTGGAACAATTTGAATATATATCCAAATTTTGTAAATATCACATTTGATCCTCCATCTTTCTATAATCTTTAAAACTTATCCTAAACTTTTAATTTACATATAAACCCATCAAATTAACTCCAAGCTTTTCCTATAGCACCAAATAATAATCACACACCCAATACTTATAATATATATTAATATATAGGTATAATTTCTAGAAATTTAGACACGGACGTGACAAAATCGCTTTTAGTCGATAGTTATAGAATGTTTTTGTACCTTATCTCATATATATATTGATGCGAAAATTCAAAATTAGGTATAAATAACAGCAAAAGGCAGTGACTGATTCATGATCCATCGACATTAAGAGGTGTTTGGGATATTCTCTAGTAATATATGGGTGTTCTACACATAATTTTCATTGAGTTTTTTGACGGTCTGTGTAAGCTCCTCCCTCTAAGTATCCGTTGGATTTTTTATTGGTGGAAAAAGAGAGATGTACGGAAGTTTTGTTGCACCCTCAGTTACTGAATCTACCTTGGAAAAATGGTTGCAGTTTCACCCTCCACTTGAAGAAAAGTTTAAAAATGTTGCAATTGTATCCAAAAACCCTCTCTGACTCCACCACTAGTATAAATTAGGGTTGACAACGAAGCGAGGCAAGGATCGATGCATCGCCCTAAAAAAAATATTGAGGGTGGTTCTGGGAAATTTTAAAATAAAGTTCAGGAATTTTTTAACGCGATGTCTACGGGTGACGAAGAATCCCCAAATGGTATGGGTGCCAAAGGATAAATTGGGGAAAAGGAAGCTACAGAAATTGCTCAATTTTCCATATTTGATGTACTCTCTAATACCATGTCGAAAAGAGAGAATTGCATATTATATATTACATGTTGATAATTTATCAAAAGATATATTAGTGTAGTTTTACCAACACATTAAACCAATGTATTATAGCCCGATAAATTACATCCTTGGCCACTGAATTTTATTAATTTTAACATTATTATCACTGAGCTTCAGTTTTTAACAATATAGCCATTGAACTCTACATTTTTATCAATTTTATGACCGTTGATGGGCGCAAAATAAAAAATTCAAAAAGTTAATGATATTCTAAGGAACTTTAATTCTTGAAAATTTTCGTTTTGAGGTCATTTAGGTGTTTTTTGGTTAGGAGATAGTGAATTTTTAGAGAGAGAAAGCTCAAAAAAATGTGATTTTGGAAAATAAAAATTGTGGTTTCATGGTAAATGTCGTTCTGAACAACTTTAATTCTTGAATATTTTTATTTTAAGGTCGTTAACAGTTATTTTCAGGAGTTAATTAGAGTTGAGTGGTCACCGATGTTAGAAGGTGTAAGTTCAGTGATCATACCGTTAAGAATTAAAGTTTAATAACCACAATGTTAAAATGGATAAAGTTCAGTAGTCATGTATGTAATTTACCCTATTTTAGCCTTGCTATAATTCACCAAAAATATAATATTGAAAACTCAGGAATGAGGATAAAAAAATGGAAATAACACAATTTTACAGTAAAATAAAGGTATATGGTATGTTTTTTCACAAATCAAAGTATTTAAAATTACACTGTTAAGTTTTGATGACAATCAATAGCATTTTTATTTTTAAAAAAAATTATATTTACATATTGACAAAGCCTTAGTCCCGAAATGATTCGGGGTCGGCTAACATGAACCATCATATAAAACCGTGAAATTAAGTCGTGTCCGCGACACAAATTCTCTCCATCCACTCTTTCCTATCCACTACCATATTTTCCTCAATCCCTAATAAACTCATATCACTCTCGATCACCCTCCTCCAAGTTTGCTTAGGTCTTCGCATACCCCTCACTACTACATCCATTTGCAAGTCTTCAGTCCTCCTAGCCGGCACATCAAGCACTCTTCGTCTTACATGGCCAAACCACCTTAGTCGGTTTTCCCTCATTTTATTCTCAATAGATGTAACCCTTACTTATGTCCTAATTATTTCATTACTCACCCGATCCTTTCTCGTATGACCACACATCCATCTCAACATACGCATCTCCACCACCGAATCTTATGAGTGTGACAGTGTTTCACTGTCCAACACTCCGTACCATATAACAATGCTGGTCTGATTGCCGTGCGATAGAATTTTCCCTTTAATCTATTTGGCATGTTAGGGTCATAAAGGAAACCCCTAGCACTCTTCCACTTCGCCCAACCAAATTTAATCCTATGAGCAACATCTCCATCTACTTCTCCATCCGTTTGGATAATAGATCCTAAATACCGAAAGCAATCTGATGCCTGAACAACTCTCCCATCTAGGGTGATTGTCCATGTCTCCCTACTCCTATCGCCGCTAAACTTACACTATTCTGTCTTACTTCGGCTCAGCTTAAAGCCTATAGATTCTAAAGTTTGCGTCCATAGTTCCAACTTTCTCTCCACGCCTTCTTTCGTCTCATCAACCAACACAATATCATCTGCCAACCACATGAACCATGGTATACCATCTTGGAGTGAACTCGTTAGTTCATCCATAACGATGGAAAAAAATGGGCTTAGTGCAGAACCTTGATGCACTCCAGTCGTAATAGGGAACACTTCAGTCTTCCCAACATTGGTGCGTACACTCGTGCATGCTCCCTCATACATGTCCTTTATGATGTCAACATATTTCCGCGAAATGCCTTTCCTTATTAAGGCCCACCAAAGTACTTCCTTTGGTACCTTACCATATGCCTTCTCCAAGTCAATGAAAACCATATGCAAGTCTTTCTTCTTATTTTGATAGTGCTCCATTAATTGTCTCATTAGATGGATGCTTCCATAGTTGATCTTCCCGGGATAAAGCCGAACTGGTTTTCCGAGATCTTCACCGTCCTCCTTAGCATTTGTTCGATCACTCGCTCCCACAGTTTCATTGTGTGACTCATTAATTTGATTCCTCGATAGTTGGCACAATCTTGGACATCACCTTTGTTCTTATATAATAGGATTAGGATACTTTTCCTCCATTCGGATGGCATCTTATTGTTTCTCCAAATTTTGTTGAAGATCGTCGCCAACCATTCGATTCCTCTCTCTCCCAAACACCTCTAAATCTCAATAGGGATGCAATCAGGTCCTACTGTTTTCTTCAATCTCATCTTATTTAATGCCATTTTGACTTCACCTTTTTTAATTCTCCGTATGCATTCACGATTTATCATATCGTGAGGGATACTTATATCTCAAACCTCTTGTCCGTGATCTCCATTAAATAAGTTATCAAAGTAGGACCTCCATCGTTCCTTGATATCATTATCTCCAACTAGGACTTTTTGGTCCACATCCTTCACACATTTAACTTTTCCGAGATCTCGCATCTTTCTATCTCTCATCCGAGCAATTCTATATATGTCTCTTTCCCCTTCCTTCATATCCATTCTTGTGTACAGATCCAGATTCACATTTGCTCTAGCATCTCGTATGACCTTCTTTACTTCCCTTTTAGCCTCTTTGTACTTTTCGTAGTTCTCATCACTCCTGCACTTCCCTAATATTTTATAGGATTCTCGCTTACTCTTTGCTGCTTGTCGTACTTCTTCTGTCCACCAAGATGTGTCCTTACCCGGTGGCATGCTACCTTTAGATTCCCCTAGAACTTCCTTCGCTACCTCCCTTATACTATGCTCCATCTTAGTCCATATCGAATCTATATCTAAATCCATATTATAAGTCCAAATATCTTTTTTGGCCATCTCATCCACAAATTTTTGTTGATTCTCCCTTTGTAGTTTCCACCACTTAATCTTAGTCTCCACTTGTGGTGTTCGTTTTCTCATACATCTCCTACTTCGAAAATCAAGCACCACTACTCTATGTTGGGTTGTCGTACTCTCACCAGGGATCACCTTACAATCAATATAACTCTTTCTCCAAGCACTCCTTACTAGGAAGAAGTCAATTTGGCTCGCATTACCGCCACTCTGATAAGTAACTAAGTGGGATGTTCTTTTCATAAACCATGTGTTCATGATACTCAAGTCATAGGCTGATGTGAATTCCAAGATATCATTTCCTGCTTCATTTTTATCTCCAAAATCATACCCTCCATGAACACTCTCAAACCCATCTCGCCTAGAACCTACATGTCCATTGAGATCACCACCTAGTACCATCTTTTCATAGCTAGGAACCTGTTGCACCACTTCTTCCAAGTCCTCCCAAAAAGCTTGTCTTATAGAGACATCTAATCCTATTTGTGGCGCATATGTACTTATGACATTCACAACCTCATCGCCTATCACAAGTTTAACACTCATAATTCTATCGCTCTTCCTAGACACCGCTACTACATCATTAATATACTCGCTATTGACAAAACGCATACCCAAAATTGAATTGCAGCTGTGTGAAATGAATTTAAATATACAATAAGAATAAAATATATATTTTTAATAATCTTGGGTAAATTTTGTCAATATTCCAAATAATTTTGTTTTAATACTCCGAATAAAAATTCTACAAGATGATATTTTTAGGTAATTTATACCCATGATCTTTTAACTGTTTACTTGTTTTCATTGTGACCTCTGAACTTTAAAGATGAACATTGTGATTATTGAACTTTGCACTATATTACATAATTACATTGTTTACCGTTGATCAATATGTGCACTCCAATAATAGTTAATCCTCTATTATAAACTTGGTGAAAATGATATTTTAAACGATTTTAATTTTAGAACTTTGGATTTTGACGTCATTTAAGTATTATTTAGTTGGGAAATGATTGTTTAAAGAGAAAAATCTAAAAAATAATAATTTGGAAAATCTAAAATGGCAGTTAAGTGTCCGCATTTTTTTAATCTAGACTGTTAATTAGTAAAGAGTAAATTTGATATAATACTAATTTGGACCAAAATCAATTATATATATATATATACCATCTGTTATACTAACACCCCGTTTATTTGTTATTTATTTATTTGTTGAAAAATATTGAATAAAAAAATTTTGTTTTGAAAAATAAAATATTTTTCAGTATTTAATTACAATCGAAAAATAAAAAGTCACAATGACTACTATTTTTAAAAGGTAAAAAGAAATATAGAAGATTTAAAGATTAAAATAGTACAATATTTCCTCACGTTCATTGTATTTTTTTTCCACAAATCTAAGGGGATGTTTGGTTAGACAATTTTATAATAAGGAATGGGAATGTGAATGATTCATTTCGTTTCTTAACGTTTGGTTTTACAATTTTAA
Source organism: Euphorbia lathyris (assembly GCF_963576675.1). Lineage (NCBI taxonomy): Eukaryota > Viridiplantae > Streptophyta > Magnoliopsida > Malpighiales > Euphorbiaceae > Euphorbia > Euphorbia lathyris. The sequence goes on from NC_088919.1 coordinate 51,371,591, forward strand.
TCTCGGAATGAGAATCATATTCCATCATCTATAGGAATCATTCATTCCCTCTTCCCTCTCTATCAATCAATTTTCATTCTCATTTCCTTCCAAATTTACCGCACAAAAAAAATGATCCCACTTTTGGTTATATTTCTTTTGGTGCTAGACCCACGTTTATTTTGTTTAGATACACTACTACTAAGCAACTACAAATTGCTTTTAATAACTACCCACATATACATAATAATCGTATATATTTTTTCATACATATGTTATATAAAATATGATTTATTAAATTATATATTAATATAATATCTTATTATATTATCTATAAAATATATATATTAGTTTCAAAAAAAAGTTTGTTCCGTTTTAATTCTGATTCCAATTCCGAAATTTAAACCAAACAATCTCTTAATAATTGGATTCCAATTCCGAAGTTTGAACCAAACAAAAGAATTAAATAGTCATTCCGATTTTGATTCCGTAGCATTCCGATTTCGATTCCAATTCTGATTCCGAAGTTTGAACCAAATGCTCCCAAGATTTTAGTAAGCATACAAACACCAAAAAAATCTTGAATTTATATATCTTGTTTCTATAAAACAAACGGAATTTAAAATTCAAAAGTTTGTTACATAGATATATAAATTCAAGATATAATATCCATTTGGCTCTTTAAGGTAAGAGTGTGTTTGTTTCAGCTTTTCGGAGAATCATTTAGCGTTTCACTCCAATTAGGTTTATATAACCGCAACGTTTAACCTTTTTTCTGAAAACTGTCATTTTGGAGCTTTTTGTAGTTATTTGTTATTGATAAAATTATCCTTCTTATTTCTATAAAATATGTTTCTTCTTTAACATTATTTTTATTTATATAGCATAATTACTGAAAGGACAAGGTTTTGTCACGTTCAATAATTTATTTTATTATTTTTATTAATTTTTTTTTGGTAGAAAAGGAAAGGAAAGCAAAGCAAAACAAGCAACTACACCGGGATTAGCCTAGGAAAGCTAACCCCAATCCTATCCTCTAAAATAAGAGGAGAAAGAGCGATAGGGGGAACGGTAAGGGTAGAAACACCTAACACCCCCTCATGGCCTGCCGCCGCCAAGTGATCTGCAACACGGTTCTGCTCTCGGAAAATGTGGCTGAACTCAAGGATATCAAATGAGGGGCTAAGCCTCTTAATAGCTTTAATAAGGTTGCGGCTATTAAGACCCATGGCATGACTACCCAAAATCATATTGATGGCCTCCAAGTTATCTGACTCCACAGAAAGCCTCTTAACACCCAGCCTAATCGCCAGCTGGATCCCAGAGAGAATGCCCCAGAGCTCCGCAGAGAAGGAAGAACCCAAACCCAAATTCTGGATAAACCCAGAAAGCCAGGCGCCTCCCGCATCCCTAAGAACACCCCCGGCAGCAATCTTACCATTACTGAGGCAGGAACCATCAATATTCAGCTTCACAACCCCCTCTCTCGGCCTGCTCCAGCTCACGAGGTGGACATCACTACTCGAGGAAGATCTGGCAAGGGACTCACCTTTGAAACTATCAATAATAGATGAGAGTTTCTTCAAGAAGAACTCAGCTAAGTTAGGCAAAAGAACAACTTTATTATCAAAAATCTCCTTGTTCCTCCATTTCCACACTTGATGACAGATAATGGCAAAGAAAATGTCCCCATGCTCCATATAAGACAATAACTTTCCCCTAATACCATCTGAGAACCAGTCGTTCACAGAATGAGACATGAAGGAAGAGAAAGTATGATGAGGGAGAATTTTCTTCCAAACCTCTTCACTCTTAGGGCAATCCCTAAGAGCGTGGCACAACGATTCAACATGGCCTCTACATCTACCGCAAGCTCCAGAGGTCGCTAAATGCCTTCTGTATCTATCTGAGTTATTTTTATTAATTTGTGTAATACATTTTTTTATTTTATAATTTTTTTATTGATTGTTTTAAAACATGTCTATATTTGACATTTAAATACTAGTATCAACAATACAATATAATCTTACTAAACACTAATAATTAACCAATCAATAATAAACAGCTAATATCAGCAACAAACAACTATTAGTTAACAGCTAAACCAAACAGGTCCAAAAGCTTTAAGGTCAATTAGAACCTTAAACTATTAAAATCTTCAATTAAGCAAAAAGCATCAATTTAGTCATCATTATATATACGCAAAAATCACCAATTGATTCGGTTCGATTGAACAGTTTTAGATCCTCTTCCCCAAATCAATTTTGAACCAACACAGAGATTATTATAGTACATATAGAATATGAAGATAATTTGATGATTTTTACTCAAAGCGTAATTGATAATTTAAGAAGTTTTAGTTTAGGATGAAATATTCATGCCTAGATTCAAACTCGTGGAGATCTCTAAGACTAACTTAACTACAAGTAGCTGTATATTTACCAAACTCAAAAGAAAGCCAATGTACTATCAGGAAAACCAGTACAAGGTTCTATGCAATATTATATACAATAGCCGTGATCTCCGGCTATATCATTCTACGTCCTCGTTTCGGCTATATCATTCTACGTCCTCGTTTTACATGATGGAACAAGCATAGGGATTGTCATCGCTGAACATTTGTGCTGGATTCACTGGTGGATGGTTGTACACTGGTTCAATATTATTGTATATCGGAATCCGGTAACCTTGATTTACCGTGTTATATCCATAACCGTATTGCGGATGTTGCGGGTAAACAATGTAGTTCTGAGAAAATATCCCCTCCATCCAATTAGTCGGAACATATGCCGGATAATAGTCCATTTTATTTGTTACCTCCGCCATAGCACCACCGTCACCACTTGCTGCCGTCGCGGTCGCTAGATCTGGATCTGGAGCTGGAGCAGGAGCAGGAGCAAGAGCTTCTTTGTTCTTCACCTTTGCTTCCTCTCCTCTCTCATCGCCTTTCTTATCATCATTCTTTTTCTCTCATGCTCCGGCTTCATCTTTCTTACCATGGCTCTTTTTCTCGTCGGCTTTGGAGCTTTCTTTATTGTCATCCTTCTTTTCCTCGCCTCCTCCGTCCACTTTCTGAGCATCATTCTTTTTCTCGCCTTCTCTGTCTACTTTCTCAGCATCGTTCCTTTTCTCGCCTCCTCCGTCGCCGTCGCCGCCGACATTTTTCTTTGCCTCGTCTGTCTCCGGCTGAACGGCCTCGTCTGTCTTGGGCTGAACGACCTCCGGAGCTTCTCCGACAGGTAAGGCACGAGGTCCTTAACTTCCATTGTTCCCTTCACCGTTACCAGATCCTTTCTGTCGTCGACTGCCACGCTCTCAACTCCTGTATAATTTTAAAGTCAGTTATAATTTGAAAAAATATTTGTATAATCGCAGAGATTAAAATATTCTGAAAATTTATCTATCTTTGATTTTTCTGATGATCTTCTTCATTTTGGTAATGCAATCATCAAAATGAGTTTTGATTTTCAAAACCACCTTAATCTGCGTAGATTAATTAAATCCAAACGAGTTAATCACTGTAATCAGAAGCGAATTTAAATTAATTATTTTATTCTTATACCTCTTTAGGTGCTGGTTTCTTCTGGGCGGCTTTCTCATCCGCTTTCTTCTCAACACCACAGCCGCCGTCTTTCTTCGGCTGCGGAGATACAATCTGTACTTCCTTCTTCATTTTCTTTTCCAGCCTCGCTTTCACTATCTCAGGGTCAACTTTCTCGGTCACCATCAATTTGTTCGATTGAAGATCCGTCTTCGCCGACTCCACACCTTCAACAACAAATCACAAATTTCAATTGGCAATCCAAATCAATCAAACCAAACCAAACAAACAAACAAAAGAAAAAAAAGAGAGATCTCTATTTAATTCTCACCTTCTAATGCTTCACGGCTCTTCTAATTTTCTTACAACAGCCTTCACAATGCATGTCGATTTTGTAAACAGAAACAGGCTTCCGTTCATCCTTCTTTTCGCCACCGGCGGCGGAGGCGGCAACATTTTTATCTCCTTCACCTTCTGTCTGCTGCTAAGAAAAGCAAAATCGGGATAAAATTGCATCAGATGAATATTTGAATCAGTAAAATGTGATTCAAAGGTGAATTCCATCGATTAAAGCTGAAGCGTTTCTTTTTTTTAATTTTAATTTTATCCTAACATCATAATATTAATTAGGCTAATTTTACTTTTAATTTCAACTACACTTAATTCACCCAAAATTTTTATTTTTCTGAATTTATTCGATAACGACATCAAAAATAATGTTGTAATCAACTTTAATTCTTCAACTTTTTTGGTTTAAGGTTATTTAAGTGTTGTTTTTTTTTATAAAAGAGAGTTAATATTTAGAAAGAGAAAACTTTAAAAATGATAATTTTGAAAAATAAAAATATGGTTCCATAGTAAATACGATACTAAACAACTTTAATTCTTATAAATTTTCATTTTGAGATCGACATTGTTCAAATTTGAAAAAATAATCACATATACCGATCTAAAAAAATGTGAAACCACGTAACATTTATTTGAAATTAACTCAGACAACTCACTTGATCTGGTTGAGTTTCAAACTCCATCGCTATATCTATGTCGCATAGTCTGGAACACTTTCGAAAAGCTAGTTTGCTCTTTGCATACATAGCTTTAATCATGAGATAATCTTGGAGGTCCTCCATCACCATGGCGGCACCTTTGAAATGTTTCCACATTTAGATTGATCTTCGTTCGGTGATTGTCAAAAACCTCAAATGGGTGAGACCGATGACCTAAAGATTTAATATAAAATGGTTTGTAATGACTGAAAATTCAACTAATAGAACAAAATTAACTTTGAAATATAAGAAATGTTTGATTATCTACTTTTATATTTCTGTTTGTCTTTTCACTTTAAAAAAAAGAATTTTATGTGTGAGTTAGACGCCCTTTGTTTGCCTTTTATAGCTGAAAAATCAATCTTTTCAACCCTAACAGTCAATTTCATTAAATGTTCAGTTTCAAATTTATTTGAATTATAACCGATTAAATTTAATTTCATTGAATTTTCAAAACTGATTAAATATAGTCAAATATACCTCTTACCATTTAAAAAAAAAAAACTGCTTTCCAAAATTTATTACATTATAACTGTCCAAATTTTTCAGTTTAAAAATTGTATTAATTGAATTAAATTTTCATATATAAATCAATTAATTGTTTTACAATGGTTAAAATACATTAATAGCTTCTAAACTTATCTCATAAGGTTGATTGGCCCCCTAAACTTATAAAGTGTTTTGTTAACTCCTTCAACTTGCTTAAAGTAACCTATTGGCCAACTAGATTTGTTTAAAATGACATATTAGTCTCCTAAACTCGCTTATATTGATTCATTACCCTCTAAACTTGTTTAAAGTGATATGCATTTCAATTTGTTTAAATCTATAAAAAAAGTCAAAGCTTAAAAAATAAATGTATGATCATGATTCTATATCTTTAAAACAATTAGCTTTCTATTTTTTACACCTTTATGAAATTTTTATAATATTTAGGGACTTAATTATTACACTTTAAGTAAATTCATCAGCCTAATGAGACACTATGTAAGTGTCGGAGGCAATAAAGGTTTTTGAACACATTCAGAAAGCAACTGATGTATTATACCATAACTTACAAAATGTAAGTCGTCCACACTATCTCGAAAAAAAAAATATAATACTCATGTTGATTAATAAACACAAAATAGGAACAAGAAAAGAAAGTAAAGAGTAGAATTTGTTCAAATTATACCAACAATGGGATTTGGTTTTAAAATTTGTGTCACATAAAGGATGGAGTTTGTAAATAAGAATCACAACTAAGCAGATGTTAATTTTTTCCTCAATACATACAATGATGAACTCAATTTATTGGATATACTAATCAATTTATATTCCATATGCGTCTATCCACAACTATTATCTTCTCTAATTTAGAAATAAACGTACGTAAAAAAAACAACAATTATAAAGTTATTATAAATCTATAAAAATTAAAATAAACTCGTTCAAATGACACAAGATATATGACAGGCATTTTTTCTTATAATTTGATTATTTTCCGCAACTGTATCATCTAAAAGTTTAAGTCCAAAGAACCTTAAATTACAATATGGTTTTACGATGACACATCTGTTACCCCATAAAAAACTGATTTTAACCCAAAATGTTCATCATTATTAGATGATATTATTTATATTAGCACTGTCATTGATGTCTGAAAATAAATTAAAAAAAAAACAAATTTTATACGGTTCGCATGGGAGCAAATATTTTCCCAAATTTATAACGCGCTCAAATATTTAAACGCCATATAAATACCAAAATAAAAACCTAATTTCTTCTACAGAGTAAATTAGGTTTTCTCTTAAACATTTAGACGACATATCTAATCATCATCCTTCTAGAGCTCTCATTTTAGCTCTCAAATCTCGCTCTTGCCTTACTCCATAAGCATGAAAGCTTCTACATGCGATTCGAAAAAAATAGAAATAATAAGCTTTATTTGTTCTCTTTCTCGATCTGCAATGGTTTTGTTGTTTATTAATCAAGCTTTTCCTGATCTGTGTTATAATAATCATCAGATTTACTCTTGCTAAAGTTGTTGAGCAGCTAGAAGAAGGATGTGTATGGTGTCAAAACTTAAAAAATAAAGGTATGATTCACGATTTTAAATCTTTAAAACAAATTAACTTTTTATTTTTTTACAGAAAAAATTACAAAACTAGATCAAATGGGAGACTCATTTACATATTTAGATCAATTATCCAAGCCCCTACATATCTAGATTATATATATATATATATATATATAATATATATATATATATATATATAATATATATATATATATATATATAATAACTTAGAAATTTCTCTTATACTGTGTGCCTGCACATCACCTCAAAATCTGATGTGGTGTGTCATGGCAAATAGAAACATGACACCAATAAAAAAAATCTAAATTGAGTTTTTTCGTTGGATAAGTATAATTTATCTAACAAAACCAAATAACTTTTATCTCTCTTATGAAGATTGAACTCCGGCTACATTACAACTCTAGGCGGTGCTGCTATATTTTTCTAATTGTTCTTTTCCGGTAACCACCACTTGTCTATCCATTTTCCTCTTCCACCACCTCCGATCGATTTTCTCTATCGGTTATTTTCCTTCTTCCACAGCTAAAGGACAAGTGAAAACTGAGTAAAAATTGGTCTCCGCGACAATAACTCTACTAAAAAATCATTCAAGTTTTTTGGATCTGAATTTTTATTTTAAGTCTGGAAAAAAAAGATGTTTTTCAGAAAACCCATAAATGATTTGAAGTTTTTGGATCTGAATTTTAATCTTTTTTAAAAGTTCTAGTTCAAAACCAAATTGAATTGGAGTTCATACAACCACCACCGATGAGTTTTAATTGGATTTAAACATATTTTAAAAAGTTTGTGGATCTGAATTTTAATTTTTTAAAAGGTTTTAATTCAAAACCCAATTGAATTGAAGTTCATACAATCATATCTCCGTGTCTTTGAGATGAGTGAAATTCAAGTAAAAAAAGAGGAAAAATGTTGAAAGTGGTGGTTTCAAGAGGAAGGCCATGACAAAGGCAAATGAGGGATAAGAAAAGTCAATTAATGGCTTTTTTTTTGGTAAGAATTATTAAAGAAATTTAATTAAATCCCATGTATTTCAATTTCATTGGCTATCACACACCATATCAGATTTTGAGGTGGTGTGTCAGGCACACAGTATAATTTCTCCCTGGTTTCTGTTTGTTATCATAGATTTCTAAAATTTATTTGGTGTTTAAACCTTTTGTATAGGGTTAAACCCCAATTAGGTACCATTTGAAGAAATTATTCCCAATATAGAATTGGTTAGAAAATATTTCCTTAAATGGGGTTGTTTATATGTTATGGTTAAAAAAATTATCATTATGGTGCACTAAATACCATAATGGATTTTTTTTTCTTATTTTAATTACTGATTACGGTATCATAGGCATTGTAATCAACATTTATTGTAGGAATCAAGCCTTGCTACTAGAGCAAAGGTTTCACCATAATCAATACCTTCTTGTTGATTGTACCCTTGTGCGACTAGTCTGGCTTTGTTTCTGATTACGTTTCCTTTTTCGTCTAGTTTGTTTTGGAATACCCATCTGGTTCCGATTGTTTTCTGGTTCCGTGGATGTGGAACTAAATCCCATACTTCGTTTCTCTTGAACTGGTCCAATTCTTCTTGCATGGCTATCATCCAGAATTCATCATTTTCAGCTTCTAGAAAGTTCTTGCGTTCCAGAACTGATACAAATGCTACATTACTCAGAAATCTTCTTAGTTGATTTCTGGTCATCAGTCTGTTTCTGGCATCATCAAGTATGTTGTCCTCAGAGTGCCCTCTGCGGATTCTAACTTCTCTTGGAAGAGTAATGTCTTCAATTATAGGTGTTTCAACAATATCTACAGTAGGTAGATGGTTAGCAAAAACAATCTGAGACTCATTTTTACCTTTAGAGGTTCCGAATGAACTTGACTTTGGATTCTGACTGGGTTCTGCAGATGTTGGACCATGCTCTTCTTCTAAAGCGTTGATAGTTCTAACTACAGGGTCAGTTTCATCGAACTTAACATGCACTGACTCTTCAAGTACTTGAGTTCTTTTGTTGAAAATTCCATATGTTTTACTGTTAGTTGAGTATCCTAGGAAGATGGCTTCGTCAACCTTTGAATCAAACTTAGCAAGACTGTCCTTAGTATTTAAAATAAAAAACTTACAACCGAAGGCTTGAAAGTACCCAATGTTTGGCTTCCGTCCTTTCCAGAGTTCATATGGGGTTTTCTTTAGAATAGGTCTAACCAGAGCCCTATTGAGAATATAGCAAGCTGTGTTAACAACTTCTCCCCAAAAGTACTTTGGAAGTTTATTATCACTCAGCATTGTTCTGGCCATTTCTACCAGAGTTCTGTTCTTCCTTTCAACAACCCCATTTTGTTGGGGAGTTCTAGGAGCAGAAAAGTTATGGTCAAGGCCGTTTGTTTCGCAGAATTCATCTAATAGTTGATTTCTGAATTCTCCACCATTATCACTTCTGATATGAGTGATTTTCAAGTCCTTCTCATTTTCAACTTTCTTACACAGATTTGAAAATGTCTCAAAAGTTTCATCTTTGCTAATGAGTAGGATGATCCAAGTATAACAAGAAAAGTCATCTATAATGACTAGGGAAAATCTTCTTCCGCCTAGACTTAGAGGCTGAACTGGACCAAAAAGATCTAGATGAAGAAGTTCCAGATGACGTTTGGTTGTAAGGACATTTTTGCTTTTGAAAGATTTACGTGATTGTTTTCCATATTGACAGGCATTGCATAAATGATCCTTCTCAAATCTTAATGTCGGCAGTCCTTCAACTAATTGATTTTTTGCTAGTTTGGCCAGAAGGTCCATGCTCACATGACCAAGTCTTCTGTACCATAGCTAGTAATTTTCTTCCTTTGAGTCCAAGCATATATCTTTTGAAAAATTATTTTCGAGATTTAGCATAAATACATTATCTATTCTCGGAGCAGTAAGAATTATAGAGTTAGTCTTATTGTCAAGTATTTGACATCCAGAAGAGTCAAATATAACCTTTCTTCCGTTGTCACATAGTTGTGCTACGCTCAGAAGGTTATACTTAAGACCTCTGACTATGGAGACATGTTCAATAGATGGGTTACCTCCTATAGATCTGGAACCCACTATTTTACCTTTCTTGTTGTCTCCGAAACTTATGTTTCCTTCTCGTTTATGCACAAATATGATGAATTGAGTTTCATCATAAGTCATATGCCTTGAGCATGCTGTCAATATACCACATCTTTGACTTCTAAGCACATCTCAGGCCCACCTGCAATACAATTACTTGCTTTTAGGTACCCAAGTCTTTTTAGGTCCTTTCTTGTTAGTTCTGACAGGTAAAACATGATTACAGCTATTGTAACTAATTCTGTGCCGACACACTTTGGTTGTGTGGCCAGATTTCCCATAGAAATCACATTGGACTCTAGGTTGTGGGATCCATCTATTTCTACTAGAACTATGATTCCAAGTGTACTAATGGCTATGGCTCTTTGTATTCGGAACCCTTAATTGGTTCTTAATTGATGTGATATCCTTCCGGAGACTTTTAGACTCCATTTGGACTTTTGAGACAAACTTGTGCATTATCTTAAGATTTTCATCTTGCCTAGTATTATCTTGGAGAAGGTGTCAGAAGTCACTAAGTTTGACTTCTTCAACCTCATCACATCTTCTAGTGAGTACTCTTATTTTCTTGTTACATTTTTTTAACTAGAGAGTTTACATCACAAAGAGCATTAATCATTTCATTTTTCAGAGTGGGAAGTGAAGTTACCTCAGTAGCTTGATTTTCGTCTTCAGAGGTATAAGAGGATTCTTGTGTTTCAGAATTTTTTGGTTCTTCAGTCTCAGCAGCCATGAAGCATATGTTTACTATCTTTGCAGCATCATCTTTGGAGGATGATGATTCATCACTATCACTCCAGGTTGCCACCATTCCTTTATTCCCATTTCTCTTGTCTTTCTTTAGAGTTGGACAGTTGGACTTGATATGTCCAGTTTGATGACATTCAAAGCACATAATGGGTTTTGAAGCATCCTTCTTGTACTTACTGTCACCATATTCATTCTTAGTCTTGTCATATTTTCAGAAGGACTTCTTTCCATATTTCTCATTCTTCCGGAACATCCTTTTCATCTTCCGAGTAAACATAGCCATTTCCTCATCGTTAGTTGAGCTCTCATCAGTAGAGTCTGCTTTCATGACTAAGGACTTTTGCTTCTTATCTTCTGGATTCTCCTTGCTTTCAAAGCTTTTCATGGAGATCTCACGAGTTAGATGAGATCCGATCAGCTCATCAAATCTGTACGTGGTTAGATCCTGAGCTTCTTCTATAGCGGTCTTCTTAGCTTGCCAGCTTTTGGGCAGGCTTCTGAGTATTTTCTTGACTTGCTCTTCTTCTGTGAAAACCTTTCCGAGTCCGTTGAGCTTGTTGATAATGTTGGTGAATCTATCATTCATTTCAGAGATTTCTTCGCCATCATTCATCTTAAATAGCTCATATAGCCTCATGTGCTGGTTCACTTTTAATTCCTTCACCTTGCTTGTGCCTTCATAGGTCACTTCCATCTTTTTCCAGATTTCATGTGCTGATTCACAACCTGAAATCTTGTTGTATTCTATAGCATCTAACGCACACTGAAGCATGTTTATGGGAGAAGCATTATTTTTCAATTTTTAAGGTCATCCTCTGACCATTTAGCCTCTTCCTTGATGACTTGTTTACCTTCCACCATTTTATACGGAATGAACGGACCTTTGACTATTGCTAGCCAAGCACTCATGTTCGTGGCTTGGATGAATTTTTTTTTCTGTTTTTCCAGAAGGTATAATTTGATCCAAAGAACAGAGGTGGTCTAGTGATAGACAAGCCCTCAAGCAAGATCTGAGTTGTTTCATTTCCAGGTAGGAAACGAGTGTTGTTTGCAGTACTAGCCATTATGGGATCATCTCAAAATAGTGTTATCTTATGCGTTGAGCTAGTGTAGCTCTTATACCACTTGTTGGTCCCTTAGTCATGTGAGAATTAGTTCCAGATTGGGGGGGGGGGGGGGTTAATGGAACTATTAAGGATTTAAAACTTTGGTGCATTCAAAAACATTTCTCACAGCACACTGAACAGATCAGAGTGCAGATGTTGAGGTTTAGAGGCAATGTTAGTGTAACGCCCACAAAACAATTAACTGTAACGTCCGCAAAATCATTCACATAGACTTTAATTATATGGATATATTACAATATTTTACTAATTTTCCTAGCATTAAAATTCTATGGAAAAAAATAGTAACATGGTTTTAAAAGAAATAATTTAATTTTAATGGTTAAGATAAATGTTTTTTTTTTCCATTTTGTATTGTTTCTACGTGTGTTTTTATATCTATTATTAAAACCTTATTATAATTAAAAAGAAATAGGTTTGAGATTTTGTTTTCAGCCCAATAACTAATGGAGCTGACAACGATTTTTCTTTCAAAAATTATATATATATATATATAACAGATTAAATTTGTTATGGGAGACTAAGTAAACCTACCAAAGAAAGAAAAACTCTGTTCTTTATTTTGGGAGCCGCCAACCATGAGCAAGTTAACCAATAATTTCTAGATGAGCATGCGGGTGATAAATTCGGGATCGTTATTAGTTTTCCTTTGAGATGGAGGTAAATGGTTAATTAAATATATAATATGTGTGCTTGTATGTGTGGGTGCTATATTTGATTTGGTGTAATAATTGCTTACTAATTTGATTTATATATTTGACATGTATACTTGAAATTTATGATCACACTACGGTGACGTGAATGAATTGAATTTGATATGGATGGTTGTGAGGATATGAATGGTTTTTAGACCGAGACTTATTGATGATAGAATAGAAATTGATTATGATACATTTGATAAACTTTGGATAATATGAAAGACTGGAAAATTATGAAAATAAGAGCTTATCTAGGATAGTATATTCAATGGTTGCGACTGAATTAAGAAAAAATGAATATTGTGATCACGTGAAATATAAACACCGGGTATTTGTTACGATAGGGTGTTAAGGTACCAGTTATTTATTACGACAGCATGGTACCTAGAGATAGAGATGGGATACCAGGTATTTGTTATGACAGGGTATCCCAGGATCTGATTTTATTGGTCAAACAACCATTGGATATTACTAGACTAGAGTAAGCAGGGCCCTTGAATAAACTAATAATATATATTTTTTTTTCTATTAGATGTTTTGTTTGATAACTAATAATTATTAAGTGCATGTAAACTGAATTGTATGTGTGTGTGGTTGTGCTATGTATTTAATTAGCTATCTTACTGAGCTCCCTAAGCTCACCCCCACTTTCCACCAATTTTCTTTACAGGTTAAAGGTATTAAAATTGGCTAGCAGTACAACTGTCAGGATGGTTAGTATGTTAAACTGTGTTGCAGTACATGGTTAGAGTATAGGCTCATGGTTAGGTTCTTGATATGTAAAGGTTGGACAATTAATAAATCGACGTGTTTATGATAGTTGTTCGTTTTAGTGACATTTTAATTGTTTTCAAAGGTTAAATATCAATTAAAAGAAGGAAATTTGACAGGGTGTTACAGTTAGTTAACTAGTAGCTAAGATTACTCATGTCCTTGATTCGAAGAGCAACACTTAGAGGGCTTCCAAACTTTGCACGTTAGAGATAATACTCTGATTAGTTTAAAAGTTCCAAAATAATGAGCAAGCAAATATACAGAGTAAGAGTTTGAAAATGATACTCAATAGATTTATCCTGGTTCGGCCTCCTACCTAAATCCAGTCCCCGAAATTCATCTTCTGAGCTTAATCCACTACTGAGCTCTTTCTGGTAGAGCACAAACTCTTACAATAGTTGTTGAGCCAATTACAGAGTACATTCCTCTATAATTCTACATTCCGACTAACTATCTACCTCTATTTGCTAAATACCGAACAAACAGAGCTTCCGAACTATTCTAGAGAATTGATGATTTTTGTTCTAATCTAAGATTACATTGAATGAACTGAAAGAAAAGATTACACAAGAAATATGAAAGTGTGTGTAAACCAGTTCTTGCTTTTTGCTTTGCTTTTTGGAACTTCAAAAGATAATCACTCAAAGCTTATGCATTGAAGATCGTTCTATCTCTCAAATGTCTGTGTGTTTTTCAAGGTTGAAAATGAGAGGCCTTTTATAGTTAATACTTGAGGCAGCGATCATTTCGAATTTCAAAATAACCGTTAAGAGGGAAAATGTGCATCTGTCTTTTTCACTTTCTAGAGGCCAGTGCCTACAGCCAATTATCTGATATCTTTTGTCTGTTGGTTTGTCTGTTGCATTGTTGTTCAGAGTTGGTCGGAGTATGTCTTCTTGGTCTAACCAAATCAGGCAAAGTTTTCAGGTTGAAACTTTCCTTATCAAGTATGGGCAATCGATAGTTGTGTGCATGTCAACTCTGTCTCTGTTGATCTTGTCAAGCGTGGCTTGAATCTTGTCTTTCAGAACTCTCTTAATTTACAGATGGCTGTAGAACTTCTGGATCCTTTTATGATATGGGCTTAAACTTTTGATTCACAATCCTTCTTGATAATGGGCTTGGATTGAGCCTTAAGGCCCAATTTAACATCTTTGAACTTTTGCTTATAATTAATCAAACACTTCAACAAACATATTAGTATAAATAAATCATTTTTATCTTTTAATGTGTTATTAATTATGGAGATATAAATTTAATTTAATATTTTTGTCATAATCAAAATCTTTGTGGAAATTGTGTTAGGATGCGTCTGCATAAAGAACAATATCATCAGTGAAAAACATATAGGCCAGTTGAGGTCCAGTGCGGGAGAGTTTCACTGGATTCTAACTTTTGCAGAGCACAACATCTTCAATCATATGACTCAGCCACTCTAGGTAGAGAACAAACAGATATGGGGTGAGAGGGTCACCCTGTCTAAGACCCATAGAAGGCACGAAACTTGTAAGTTTCTCACAGTTCCAGAGTACCTGCATAGAGGAGGCAGCTACACATTTCATAATAAGGTCAACCCAATTTTGTTCAAGCCTAGCCAGAAAAAGCATATCAAGCAGAAATTGCAAGCTTATTCTGTCATATGCTTTTTCAAGTTCAACATTCAGAATCATACTGCCTTTCTTGCCCTGTTTTTCTATTGAAAGAATGGATTGCCTCTTGCATCAGAATGATTTTATCTGATATGCTACAACCAGGAATGAAGCTGGTCTGAGTCGAGCTTATGACATGAGCAAGCATAGGCTTCAAACGCTTCACAATACACTTAGTAATGACTTTGTAAATCATATTATAGGGACTTATGGGACGAAAATGAGGAGCTGATTCATGTAAAGGAACCTTGGGGATGAGAGAAATCAGTGTCCAGTTGATACTCGGATCGAAACTACCCGTGTTTAAAGCATTTAGGACTAAATCACTGACTTGATCTCCTAATTTTGTCCAAAGGCATTGGTAGAAACCGAAATTAAACCCATCAGGCCCAGGAGCTTTAGAGGGAGCCATCTCAAAACTTGTTGCTTTCACCTCATCATGAAAGAAAATATTCGCTAATCTTCGCTTCAACCGGCTAGGCATAGGAGGGAAATTGCACATAGTACGAAGGTAGCCCCTTAGTAGAATTTCTTTCATGTACACCTCACTGAAATGCTCCAAAATCATCTGCGTTACAGTGTCAGAATCCCAAATCCAGTTTCTATCTTTGTTACGTAATCCTTCAATTTTGTTTTTTCTTCTCCGTATTAAAGTTGAAAGGTGGAAAAATGTCGTGTTTCTATCTCTATGACAAAGCCAGTTCACCCGACAAAGCCAATTCACCCAACAAAATAGGACAATGATCAAACCGATGTCTAGGTAGATGATGGATAATTGCTTCTGGGAAGACCAACCTCCAGTTCATCAAACAGAGGCCTCTATCAAGCTTGTAAGCCACACGAGTTCTAGGAGAAGAGCCCCGGTACTAGGTAAAATATGGACCCTGAAAGCCCAAATCAATCAGGTTCATTTTATTGATCTAATCCATAAAGCTTGAGCTGCGATTCAGAGTTCTGTAGGAGCCCCCCTTGCTTCTCATCAGCGGATTTGACAATGTTAAAGTCCCCAATGAGTAGCGAGAGAAGTGAAACTGTATCCGTTAGGATAAGGAGATCTTCCATAAACTGTCTTTGAAAACACATCTGGGGCCAGACATAAGTGAATGTTACAGAAAATCTAGCCCCCCATTCTTCCCAACCTTAATCAAAATCTCCCCATGTAAAAACTGCATTTCTTTCTTTGAAACCATAAACTCAATTTTATCATGATGCCAGAATACCCATATTCCTCCACTAAATCCCTCTGTCTTCACCACCTCAACATTAGAGAAATAAAGCTGCTTGCATATGTGAGACGCACGCGTGCCAGGAAGTCTGGTTTCAAGTAAAACTAACATATTCGGTTCCTTTTTCAGAACCAAATGACAACAAGCTTTAAAGAATTTGGTGCCTCCAGCACCAAAACAGTTCCAAGATATAATTCGCATGGACAAGATTTGACAAGAAACCCAACCCAACAATCAATGTTGGAATGGGACCATTCCACCTAAACTCGGGGCGTCCCTTGACCAAATTTTCATCTGAGCTCGACATTACTCATGTCCATATTCCTAGGTGAAGCACTCGAACCTGCAAGTTTAATGTTTGCTCCCGGTTTGTGATTAAGTGAAGCCCCAAAAATCATATGTTCATCCATATTTCCAATGCCAACATGAGTGCATTCCTGAACACGGTCAGCACGGCTTCTTTTAGCTCTGTTACTAGAGTCCTCCCCATCTTGGGAGTCAGTTATCAGATTGCTCGAAATATTACTGAGGATATCAAAAGGATTGCGAATAACAATCCCCGAGCTGGATTCGAAATATTATGAATGTTTCTTGATTGGTTTGCCAGTTTAGGAGTTTCATTTTCCATCAGAATACTTTTGCATGTTGAAGTAAATTTCCTATTATTATTCTGATTCTCCTTATTTTTATCTGATAGATCTTTATTTTGCAACTCTCCCAATATCACTCTGTCAGCGCTTGGAATATATCTTCACCTTGGTACCATCATCCATGGGTCGTACTCATTCTCCTTCCCATTTAATTCAACCTCAGAAGCAGTTACCATAGGATCACTGTTGGTAGTGTCACAATTAGCCACTAAAGTTTCATCGGTTCTCTCCTGAGCATTAACTTCTTGTTGGATGCTTGGTAAAACACATGCCGACTTGATATGCCTGTATCTACCACAATTAGTACAAGCAACGTGATGCCCTCATTTTGAATCCGATATGTTACCTGATTAACTTCAAATTCAGCTGTCAATGGTTTCTGTAAATCGATCTCAACACACACATAGACAAATCTTCCTCTTGATGCTTTTAGAGTATTCTTATCCGTTTTTACAGTCTTACCAAAGGAATTAGCAATTGCTGAAAGGAAATCAGGATCATACATTTGGACTGGGTGGTCTAGAAACCTGACCCAGACCATTGTTGAAGCAATAATGGCTGTTGCTGCCTAGAAATCAGGGGACCAAGTTCACACAGATAGATAATGTCCCTGGATTATCCAAGGACCATCTCTGATAACACATTCTCTTTTTGGAGGTGTTTAAATTGTACAATGTGAAATCCATAACCCACATCCATAATTTCAACATCCCCCTTAGGTTTCCATAGTTCCATTGCTCGTTTCTGAAGGGCTATATACCCAATGTTTCTATCAAGAACTTTAATAAACAATGCAATGTTCCATGGAGTTGCCTAATTGTCAAGTAATTATGGCAAAACCACAAAGCTCAGTATTTGTTAAACACGTTAATATATTCATTAAAACTGAAAAATCTATTGATATAATTGTTTTGTTGCAAAACAGGGTAGCACCATTCATGGAAGTATTCGTAAAGCACAAATTAATAAATTTTGAAGCAAATTATATGAAGGCAGAATCTTGATCATAGATGAAGAAAGCACTAAAAAAAGTCATGCTGCAAATATACTATACAAATAAGTTCTTCAAGGACTTTACTAGATTTGTAAGTATAGAAAAATAACAAAATAAACCATATATGTAACATCCGTGTCTAAAATTTTTATTTTTCAAAATAAATAGTGTTAATTAATTATAAATTTAAATATATTATAGGATTCAATTCAATGTTTTTAGGTGTAAATTAAAAGTTTTGGGTAAGTTTTATAAAAGCTATAAACTAAAGGGTCAAAATCAATATTTTTCAATTTACCAAACCATATATACGTGTATATATAAGGAGGTGCATACTAATTTCATATTAATTTACTAATACTAATAATAATAATAAAAGAATTTAAAAGATTTGTATAGTGGAAATAACAAGTGTTGAATCAATAATCAATCTAAGATACATGTGTCATTCATATAAATTTAAAAATAAATAAATAAAGTATATTGTGACAACAAAAGGGACACATGTCCTATTACATGTTTTTATTCACATATATCATACATGTGGCATGAGTTTTGGATATATATTTGTAAATACATAATTATATGTGAGTAACCTTATAAAAGGGGGTTTGAATGTACAAGTAGAGGAAGGAGGGGAAAATGATTTCATATATATATATATATATATAACTTTAACATTTAGTTTCTTTTCAAAGAATGCTTAAAGATAAACAAAGAGTGGTATGAAATAATATTATTATTACAGTAAAACCTCTATATAGGAATACACTTGAGACGAGACTATTTATATAACAATTGGGAGGTTATTACTAAATAGAGGTTGGTATAATTATGCCTATAATTATGTCTATAATCAATACCCAAAAGTTTACAAAATTAAGCCTTATAATTATGCTAAGTTTACAAAATGGTAAATTCCAAAAAAAACCCCTGTGGTTTGATGTTGTTCCAAAAAAACCCTTGTGGTTTGGTTTTACAAAAAAAAAGGACCGTGGTTTCGCCGTTACCCGAAAAATGGAAATTGGCTTAACAGTGTTAAAGTTGCTGACGTGGCAAGGGGTAGAGTTGGAAAAATAATTTTTTTTTATTTTTTTTATTTTTCTTTTTTATTTTTCTTCTTCTCCTCCTCCTCCTCTTCTTCCTCTTCTTCTTCTCCTTCTTCCTCTCTTCTCTTCATCTTCCTCTCTTCTTCTTCTTCTATTTTTTTTTTAATTTCTGAAATCGAGACGTTACGTCTGAAAATAATGTTTTGTGCCTTTCCCCTGGGTTTCTCTCCACCATACTTTTACTGTTCCGTCGGCGGATCCGGTGAATACTAATCCGTCGAATCCGACGACGATTGAGTTCACAGCGTCGTCGTGAGCAGTGACGGATTCTAAACATTTGGAGTCAGAAATTCTCCAGATTTTGAATGTTTTATCCCAGGAGGCGGAGTAAAGAAAAGATGAATCTTCGCTTAAGCTTAGACATGAGATTGCATCAAAATGTTTTAGCCAAACAATGTTCCGATTTCTTCTGATTTCAACGTAATTGCTTGGCCTCATTGAACTTTTAACGAAAATTCTTCTGATTCCAATGTTTCGAATTCGATGTTTACTTGAGAAGACCAGGGCGAATTCACGAAGGGAGAAGGGGGATAATTCTCATTAGTAGATAAAGTATCGAGGTTGAAGAAAGGATAATCTTCGCTACTACTTCCGGTCGTCATATAGGAGGAATCGTCGTCTGAGTCTTTGTGACTATGGCCTTGTCCGTGGCCGTGAGGGTGAGCGTGAGCGTGACTGTGGCCGTGGTTCTCTTTTGAGAAAAAATGGCCTTTCATGAAAAAGTGTGTGAAATTCCGGTGAAGTTTGAAGAGAGATATGGAGGAGGAGAAGAATTAATGGTGGAGGGAAATTATTGGATATGGAATTAATAACTGAAAATTATTGGATTCCAGAATTCTGAAAATTTTCCAGAATTCTAGAATTTTCCAGAATTCTGGAAATTAAAAAAAAGAAAAAAAAAAGATAGAAAAAAAGAAGAAGAAGAGAAGAGAGAGAGGAAGAAGAAGAAAAAAGAAGAAGAAGAAGAAGAAGAAGAAGAAGAAGAAGAAGAAGAAGAAGGAGGAGGAGGAGGAGGAGGAGAGGAAGAAGAAGAAGAAGAAGAAGAAAAAGAAAAAGAAAAAGAAAAAGAAAAAGAAAAAGAAAAAATAAAAAAAAATTTCCAACTCTACCCCTTGCCACGTTAGCATTTTTAACGGTGTTAAGTCATTTTCCGTTTTTCGGGTAACGGCGAAACCACGGTCCTTTTTTTTTTGTAAAACCAAACCACAAGGGTTTTTTTGGAACAACATCAAACCACAGGGGTTTGTTTTTGGAATTTACCCTTTAAAAAATCAAGCCTTATAATTATGCCTATAATCAAGCCCTATAATTATGCCTAATACAAATCAATCAATAATATATTTCCTAAATAATAATAGGGTGTTTCCCACTCATAGATAATTTCAATAGTTTTTTTTTTAATATTTTATAATTTAGTTTGAATTCTTAATATATATTACTATATAGAGGCATAGTTTCTAAAGGTGGGACTTGAAAAGTGTATAACAAATAACATTTGGGAGGTTATTCCTATTTATAACCGGGCCCAAGTTGGGACCGAGTTTTTTTTATAACAAAATAGAGGTTATTCCTATATAGAGTATTCCTAAATGTATTATTAATTATATATATAAAAAAAATAGTTTTATTCACCATTTTATATGTAATCTACGTTTTTATGTTATGGAAAATAAAGAAAGTGATTTCTTTAAGTATTATTTAAAAAAAAAAGAAGATTTCATCATTTCTTGATTTTCATACTTAAATAGAATTTGGGGAGGAAATAAATAAATGGTGTTTTCTTTTTACCCATTTTGATTATTTTGATCATTCTTACATTTTTAAGGCTATTTTCATATTTTGGAATTATGGATATTGGAGATTTAAATATTCGATTCGATCGAACTACGAAGAAATAGGACACGAAACCACCATCGTTGAACTTCTGATAGCAGCGCGAACCAGCAGCTGTCAGCGGATCAGACCGACGAATTTTCAATGTTCGACAATGATATTTCGGTAACTCTATTTTATATCTAAATTATTTATAAAGTGTTTTAGACATGATTTGAGTTGTGATTTATTAAGTCTATAGGTTATTAATAAAAAAAAATTAGAAAGTTGTCCATTAGATTTATTCAAGTCGGTATTAATGGTCTTTTAACAGTGTCACGAGTTAAAGGTATAATCAGTCTCAATTAACTACGTCGGTCTAAAATAACTATTCCGGTTTGAGTTACACAATACTATTCCGGTGATAACCGAAAATAATCCAATAAGAATAGTTGATTATTGTAAATTGTATTAATAAAATATGTTAGGTAATTTTAATAGTTAGAATCAAAATACGTTGAAAATAGAAGGACCGATACTGACATTTGCCAAGTAGAGTCGGCATAAAGTCAAATATAAAATTGGTACAAGAATTTGAATATAAAATTAGTACAAATAGACTTATGATAATATAACAAGTCTAACGGTATATTCGGTCTAAAATAGCTATTTCAGTGATAAATAAAAATAAGTTCAGTTTAAAATTATTTAAGTTATTTAAGTGGCTTTGAATATGTTTTATTATATTGTTTAAAAATATAACGTTTAAAGTATTTATATACTTTTGATTTTGATTATTTGAAGAATAATTATTTATTATCGTGGTATTTTGGAATTTTGATGATCTTATACGAATTATTTTTGGATTGAGAAAGTTATTGCGGTTGTTATTATTTTGGATGATTTTCACGAGTTGTGATAGTTTGAAAGATAAATAAAATGTTTTGTCCATCTAGGATTGCCCGGGGTAGGGTTAGTAGTTCTAAGACCATACCTAAGGGCGGTATGGCCAGAGTACACGACTGGTAGTCCTAACGTTAGGCAAGACGAGATATAAATGAGATATCTCGATTATTGATATGATTGATGTTATGATAAGCTACACGGGTGGAATTCGAGGATGGACACACAAGTATTACGTTTTGATAATGTTTGATGATTTGAATTATAATGTTTTAAGTTTGTTTGATTACGAGTTGATTTGTTAAAGCGATTTATTTGATTACGAGTTGGTTTGTAAGCGATTTATTTGATTATGAGTTGGTTTGTTAAAGCAGTTTATTCGATTTGATTTGTTTTGATAAAACGTTGTTCGATTTGATTCGTTTTGATAAAACATTGTTCGATTTGATTCGTTTTGATAAAACGTTGTTCGATTTGATTCGTTTTGATAAAACATTATTCGATTTGATTCGTTTTGATAAAGCGATTTATATATATATTAAATTATATAGTAATAAAGTGAAATATACAATTAAGTTGTTAGCGAATCAATCAACGTGTCAATAAGTTAAAATGAGTTCATAAGTTAAGAGAACTACCTAATTAAGAGAACTACCTAAAATAGGTAGAACTACGTGGCTTCGATTCCCGATTTAAAAGATTAAAAGATGTTCGGGATACGTAGGAAGCTCGATAGAATTATCGAGTCCAAGTCAAATAATTAATAAAACTCTAGGTAGTTCAAATGAATTTTATCTATTAGTAAATCGGTTCGCTTTTCAAACTATTAATCGTTCGTTATCCTATATTCTGCTCATACCCGATGCCGGTTTGGGTCGGGTGTGACAATATATCTAATCATATATTGAAAATATTATATCTAATTTAATTTATATTTAATAGCTATAATAAAATAACCGGTCAAAGAAACAAAATTATATAACGACTAAAAATATGAAATTATTCATTCAAATTCCATTCATCCAACTTTAATAAATAACATTAAAACTAATATAACTAAAAAACTTTTTATGACAAATTCAATTTTTTATTGCAATTATTAACATAATATTATAAAATAGGCCAAAGAAAAAAAAATACAACGACTAAAAATATGAAATTATTCATTCAAATTCCATTCATTTAACTTTAATAAATAGCATTAAGATCCATATAACAAAAAAAATTATGACATATTTAATTTTTCATTGCAATTATTAACATAATATTAAAACCTTCGAATTACTATATAATTCAAACAAGTTTTATAAACAAAATAATGCTTATTTGGCAAGAGACCACTCCTAAGACTCGAACTCATGACCTCTGGGTCACACGACAACAACGTTTACCGTTGCGCCAAGGCTCGTCCTCTACGTGTAGTACCCATAATTATTATAAATTTTTATTATTATTTTAATTATTAAGTAGGATCACAATAAAAATGTCCAAATGTGAATTGTGAATCCTCCAAATAAAATAAAAGACTGGATGCTTAATATAAGAACTCGTCCAATCACGTAATGATCTCACTCTCTTTCTTTCCATTTTCTTACTTGTTTTCTCCAAATTAAGAAGAAGGCCGATTACAGCTATAAGAAATAGTGGATTTCTTTTGTAAGAAAGAAGAGAGTAGGGATGCAAGTAGGGCGAGGATTCCTCGTGTCCATCTGGACCGATAAGAATCCCCATGAGACGGGAGGATAATTTTATCCCCGTGATAGGGATGAGGCGGAGATGGAGAATGGTAAGCCTGTCCCGTGGGGATCCCAGGCCCCGCTCCGTTAATCCCATATGGAGAATCCCCGACGGATCACCAATTATTCCCCATTATAATTAAAATTATACTTTAAATATTATAATTTATAATATTTAACTTAAATTAAATAGACTTATTTTCTAGGGCTGTACAAAATATGCCCAATCCACCAATCTAATCCAATCCAAGCCAACCCAAGCCAACCCAACCCAACATATTCTATATTATCTAACTTATTTGTTGGGTTGGATTGGGTTGGGTTGGGTTTGATTAAGAAATATTGAATGAAATTTGAATTATTCATTCACTAAATCAAAATTATTCTCTTCATATTATTCTTTTCATACTTATTCTTTAATATTAGTAGATTTGTCAACTCATTATATATAGTTTCCTTTGAAATAATATATTTATTTATTTATAAAATGTGAGGATGTGACGACAACCCAATAAATAATTTCGTCAAAACATTCATTTATTTAATAGTTAATAAATATATATTTTTATTTTTCATATATTCTCTAATTCCACGAAATATTAAATTATATATCCTCAAAAGAAAAGTTATAAAATTAAGGGTTAATTAAAAAAACACATGGTTTCATAGATCAGAAATTCTAAAATTTCATAATTTTCTAGAATTTAAGATTTCTAAATTCCAGAATTTTCTGGAATTTTAGATCTATTATTATAAGATTTCTAAATTTCAGAATTTTCTGGAATTTCTAAATTTCAGAATTTTCTGGAATTTCTAAATTCCAAAAATTATGAAATTTCAAAAATTATTAAATTCTCGAAATTTTGGAACTCGAAATTCAGAAATTATAAAATTTTGGAAATTCTAGAATTCTAAAAATTTTGGAATTTCAAAAATTTTGAAATTCTGGAATTTCAGAATTTCAGAAATTCTTTATATTTTGAAATTCCAGATATTCTGGAATTTCAGAAATTCTAGAATTTCCAGATTAAAACATGAAACAACAAACCGTAACAGCAAACAGTAGATAAAACAAACGGCCCTACAAGTTAAGAATACACAGGGTCATTGAATTTTGGATAAATAATTTATTAGTCTCCTCCTTTTTACCTAACACACTATTTAGTCCCCCTATTTTGAAACACATGCTATGAGGTCCCTATCATTTGTCATTATTAACCATTTGGCCATTATGTCTATTTTTTTAGATTTTTAACCATTATATTTGACATAAACATACAGACAAGAGTAACACGGTCATTTTGTATCGTACTATGACTGTTTTGAAAGGTAAAATATGTTTCATTAAAAAATAGACAAAATGATCAAATGGTTAATATTGACAAAAGATATGAACCTACTAATGTGTTTTATAAAATATGAGTACTAAACAGTGTGTTACGTAAAAAGAAAGATGAAGACTAATTGTTTGCACCAAAAATAAAGTTTTCTTGTTTCATACTCTGGTTTACACTTTTCATAGGATAAACTTTTCTTTTTTGGAAACTTTTTCTTAAAAGAACATTTTAGGAAACCTTTTCTTAAAAGGCATGTTTAGGAAACTTTTTTGGTACATCATTCACTTAGAATTTCCAATAGTGTACCTTGGGGGAAACCATGTAGTGTACCTGATGGGAAACCATAGTGTACCTAAGGGGAAACCATGTAGTGTACCTCATGAGAAACCATAGTGTACCTCGTGGGCAGTGGCGGAGCCAGGAATTGATAGTTGGGGAGCTAATTTTAGCCCGATTATTGGGAGTAATTTTTTTAAGCTTCCAGCACATTTCAACTTTGTCGTTTTGGTATGTTGACTAAAAATTATAATATTTTCACACTTTTTTTATTATTATTTTTAGCTATAAATTTTTTTATAGTTTTCATAAAATTTAATTTAGAAATTAAGTTAATTGAGCCTCAAAAGTAAGAAGTTGATTTCTTATAAATAATAAATCTTAAAAAAATAGATATAATAAAAATAAGTTCAAATAAAATAATAAAGAGTCCAATTGAAAAAATAAAGTTCAAATAAAACAAAAAAATGAGCTTGGTGTGGTTTGAACCATGACCTCTCACCCTAAAACAAGACTCTTAACCAACTTAACCACTTTAAACTATTGAAATAATACTATATAGGTTAAATATATACTAATATTAGGGGGGCTACACGAGATAAAACTAACAGTACTTATGGGCGGAGCCGGTGGCCGGGGGGTGGGGGGGGGGGGGCTTCGGCTCTCCCGGGCTCTGGGCTAGCTCCGTCCCTGCTCATGGGAAACCAACTTCCTAGAGTGAATAGCAAAGGATACTTGAAGTAAACCTAGGGGATCATGAGGTCTTTTAATATTTATAACGTGTATTCTGTGAGCCAATTAAAAAGTAGAAAAAATCAGAAAGTATACATATCAATTCATCGTGGAAGTTAAAGTGGATTAGTTACTCAATATGGAGAACGTGGCTTGTAGAATAAAGCAGGAAGTTTCCCCAACGTCTATAAAATGAAGCAATCACGATGAAGACAACAACTCAACAACTCAACACACTCAAGCAAAAACTCTAGCAAATTATCTCTAGACTTCAGCATTTTTATAATTATCAGTTGTTCCCTTAGTTTCGATTTTCAGATCCAAAGTTCATTAATTTCCCAGTACATTTTTATTTTATTTGTTGTTCAATCATTTCTGTAAGGTTGGTATCATTTTGATAATCGAATCTTTAGAATTTTACGGTCTCTTTATTACATACAATCGTTTGATAATTAGAAGTTAGTTAGGCGCAATTTTATTCCATAGTTTGAGAATACTATAATTCTCTGACACGCCCACATTTTTCCACAAAAGAGCCAAACACTAATAAATTATTTACCCTTGAATTTTTATGCCTAATAAACTCTCTTTGGAATTGTAAATTTTTTCAAGTTCCACTATTTTGGAGTTAAAACTTGAAATTCTCGCAGAGAGATAACTTGCAGTTATTTGGTGTTGTATTGAAAGATGTGATGAATAGGAGTGTGCTTTGCTATAAATCACATATTAAACCGAACTGACCGAATTCATTTTTTTGTTTGATTTTTTTAAATTTCAATTCGACTTCAATTTTATTTTTAAATGCATTTCAGTATTTTATTTGGTCTCGTTTGATAAAAAATATTAAAAAACCACACTGATTAAATATCTATATATAAATAATTCATTTAGTCATGACTGTTATGTAATTTACTAGGTAAGGAAAAAAATGTAGGAAAATTTATATAGAAATTCACTTTTGAAAAACTATTTACAATTATATCAAGTTATAATTTTGAATTATGTCAAACTAATAAAATTATTATTTTTAAAAATTAAAGTTTATAAATTAAAGTCTAAAATATATTGTCAAGAATTTGAGATTTATGAATTGGGGTTTAAACTTTTTAAATTAAGTGTAAATATATATTTTATTTGGTACATATAGAAAAAATTACAAATTAAAAATTAAATTTAATAATATGATTTAGTTGTAATTTTACAGTGAATTATGATGTAAAAAGCCTGAAAATGTACTTTTATAGTTTTATGGCTACTTCCGGCAGGAAGACCAGTAGACTCAATCTAGGCCCATTTATATGAGATAACTCATCTCGTTTTCTTTTTATCCCTATACCCGTTATCTAATCTCCTCTAACAAACATCCCCCAAATTTATATTATTGATGCACTTTCCACAGAAATTAAAATCAAAACAGAGAACAAATTACCTAAACCTATTAGTATTGACTGTCTACTATCAATGGCGGAAAGGAGTGGAGCTTCCACTGTGGTAAGCGAGGGAAATGAAGGCGAAAAGCACAACTCAATTGATGATACTGCTGAAAGAAAAAGCAAAAGATTGAAGTGCGACGAAAAAGATGATCAAGATTTCATCAGTGAGTTACCCGATTGCCTCATCCAACACATTCTCTCATTTCTCCCTTCAACTAAACACGCAATTAGGACGAGCATTTTGTCGAAGAGGTGGCTAAATCAATGGACCTATCTTCCAGCTCTCATTTTCAAATCCAATGGTATGTCTATTGAAAACTTCTCCGATTTTATTGATGATGCCCTAAGTTTCTATAATGTCTGGAAAATCAATAAATTTGTCATCAATTCACGCGGTTCCCACACGGGTGAGCTGCGTCATAAATTGACTAGGTGGATCCGTTTCGCCACAAGAAGAGATGTGAAAGAGCTCATTTTGGAATGTGAAAATCAAGACATTGAAGATCTTCTTGAGGACTATGACTTGCCTCTACTCCTATTCAAGAATGCTTTCTTGGTTAAATTGAAGACATATGGTTTTATTTTTAGGCCAAGAGAGGGGAAAGTAAATTGGGCATCTCTAAAGGCTTTGCATATAGGTTATGCGTACTTACCTAATCAAGGGATTGAAAATGTTTTGTATGGTAGTCCTGTGATTGAATTTTTGGAATTATGCAACTGCAATGGGTTTGAAGATCTTGTCATTGCTTCTAAATCTTTAAAAACGTTTCGTATGATTCAATCTGGAGACCACACTAGTGCTATTGAAATCTCATGTCCTAATCTGGAGAAATTGGAAATGTTGGGGGAGTTGCGCTTTAAGTCTCTTAAGTTTAAGGCTTTGCCATCTTCAGTTTGTGTTACTTTGAATTTTCAGAATGATATAGGCTTGCATAATCTTGGCAATGATAAATTGAAATGGGTTAAGGAGTTCCTTTTGCAGTTTCAACATGTTGAGGAGCTAAAACTTGGACCTTGGTTTTTGATGGTAATTTACTTATTTATATTTGTTATTAAAGTAGAGCAAATATTAGAATTCAATAGTAGTTTGAGTTTCATTTCCTTCCAAAAGATATATTGGATATTATTTGAAATTGAATTATTACAATATCGTTTCTAAATAATCATTTGTTCTATGCTTGAAGTTTCTGTCACTTGCTGCGTTGAGAGATGAATCAACTCTATTGTTAAACAACAAATGCTTGACTGTGATTAGTTCTGTTTCGGAAGTGACACAACCTGGACTCCCTATGTCGCAACTCAGATTTTCCTTACTTGAGAAATTAGTTCTACAGTTGCATCCAGAGGAACATTGTGATCTTGTTCTGGTAAAGTTTGTGTGAAAGAATCTTAAAATCAATTCTGAATAATTTGGTCTTCATTTCAATATCTTCTGATAATGCCATAAGAGAATCATTGTCCTGACTGATCAAATTCAATTTCAGTGAACTGTTTTATGGAGACACATATCAGACTATAAGAATACATCATTATTTACTTTGTGATATTCGGTCAATTCTTGGGCGTAACAAATTGTTTCTGCAGATGGGAAGCCGAAGCTCTACAAGGATGGCAAAGAACTACTCGGTAAAATTCGGTGTATTTGATAGTTTAGTATCACATCTAAAAACTGTTGAGATTGTTGGCCTCCATTATCTATGGAGTAATGGTGGTGGTGAACATAAGGATACGGTCAGATTTATTAGGTTTCTATTCACTAATGCTAGGATGTTGGAGAAAATAGTGTTAGTTGAAGCTCCTGGACGAGGGATGATTTTTGCGCATCACCTTTGCAAGAAATTGTCATGCATTCCGAAAGCTTCCCCGCATGTTATTGTTGAAGTTGCATGTTTAAAGCGGCATGGTTCTGATTGGGATAAAGTTGAATGTTGAGATGGTAGAGTGTCCCCATGTTTTGTTAATAGCATATCTAGGATATATAGAAATGCACTACAAGAAAAACAACAAATAATGACCAGAATTTAATGTGTTAAGAGAACCCATCATTGAAAGCTTATTTTTAATAGTTATAATGATAGGATATATATTTTGCTCAGTAAAACTACAATATAAATTACCAAAATAAAAATTTAATAAATTTTAATAAAATTCCACTCATTAATTCTAAAATTTTGGGCGGTACTCTTCCCCCCAAAACAAAATTGACAAATTGACTAAAAATAACACAGTGATTTTGAAATCTCACAAATCCCCGAGTTACTAGGTCATATCTTCCTAACAAAATCCTCCCTCTCTTCCCTTCTTGCTCAGTGATCCAGTGCGTGAGAACTTAGCTTCAATAGCGATTTTTCTTCTGGGATTTTCTCTCCCAGCTTTTTATTTCCTCAGATGGTGTCGTATCTCACACCTGGTTACTCCTCTGCCATGGTTGTTGCTTCCTCTTCCGCTGGCATCAGTTACGCCACCATTTGGTCTTAGGGGCATCAGCATCGCCGACTACCTGACATCATAAAGCCCCATCGTGTCTCCCCTGAAATGGCTGAACTTGTTGGTGCTTCTGAAATCCCTCACACCTAAGCTCTGAAGCTCATCCAGTCCCATATCAAGAAGAATAATTTTCAGGTATCTTCCAATAATCAACACTTACATATATCTTTTGCACGAAGCGATTTTAGGTTTCATATTTTTTATTGGGTTTTCAATATTTTTGTTCAGTTTTTGGATATGAAATTGTGGATTTTGCAAAATGTTTATGCTTATCATTATCATGTCTGCGCAGTAGTTAATGATTCTTGTTTTTTTATAGTTGTTTTATGTTAAATGGCTTTATAATTTTCAATTGGAATTTGGGTATAGATCCAGGAGAAATACTAGATATTGTAATAACCACATTTAGTAAAATATTTCCGATTGACTCATCCTTAGAAGCTGGCTTGAGAATTAGTAAAATTGCGTGAGGGAACAGAGTGTAAATTGTGTTAATCATACAAACTAAAGAGAAATTAAAGCTTCACATAGTTCTTCATAGAATTAGTTCTTCCTTGTTTATAAAAGACTGGTAAAATAGCAACTGAGGCTCAACCTTTGCTTCTAACCATAGCTTTAGGTGGAATCATGGTCTTGAAAATCATGCCCATTTTGCAAGGGAAACAACTGGAATTTATGTGGAGGACTAAGAGCAGCCTTATCTTTCAGGATAAATCCATTTAATAAGATTGATGTTGACTAGACAAATTAATTTTCAAGAGAGATTATAATTAAAATGCCAATTATAGGAATCTCTTGCTTGTCATGAACAACAGTAAGAAATCTATGATAGTTTGTATTTGATGATGCTAATATTAACTTTCTTTGCAATGATTTTAAAATTGACTTGTGTTTGATTCCTAAGTTGCTCTCCTTCTTCTAAGACATGGAGCATATGTGGATGTTGAGGACAAGGAAGGATAAGTTGTGCTTGGTCGAGACTTTGAAGATTGTAGTCCGAGATGGATTGATGCTATAAGAGACTATGCTTAGAGGATGAGTTCTGTACTTCTAAGAGGAAGTATGGTCCGGT
Source organism: Euphorbia lathyris (assembly GCF_963576675.1). Taxonomy (NCBI): domain Eukaryota; kingdom Viridiplantae; phylum Streptophyta; class Magnoliopsida; order Malpighiales; family Euphorbiaceae; genus Euphorbia; species Euphorbia lathyris. Next base: position 51,402,087 of record NC_088919.1, read on the forward strand.
AGTTTGAATTTATTGTATTTGGTGGTGGGAATTGATGTTTTTCTTCATCATATGTGTGTTGCAGGTTGTAAATATCTATTTCCTTTGACTCCTGAAAATTAGCTAATAGAAACAGTGAAAAATGAGGGTTGCAAAGAATAGTATATAGTTAAGGAATGGGGATGTTTCATGGGTTTCACTAACTATGTTTGTTTATAGAATTTTTTTTTGTGTAAATCAACAAGCAGATGTTTGATATGAGTAATAATTTAGAATTTTTTTCATTCTCTAGTTAGAAATGAGAAAACTCAATAGAATTAGACATAACTCAATGCATCAAAATAATAATGGTGTGATTGTTTCTGCAGAAATAATCTTTATGTCTGATAACACAAAGAGATGAACTGTTGTACTTGTATAAATGTTAATGCCTCAAAATTTACTTGAATTTGAGAGCAAAGTTTAAAGGGATATGTTTGAATATAAGATAAGGAATGGTCAGAATTTTTCTTTGTGGCTAAACTGTTTTACTTGTTGTCAAAAAGTGACTTGTAATCTAATTGAGATGTTTTGTATGCACATGTTTTTGAAGTGCTATGTTTCTGAAGCTATGAAGAGATGAATCTCCGCAAGTTAGAACTAATTTGGCTTACAAGTTATGAATCTCCCATTGCAATGAATTCATAATTGATATTCTTGTGTCTGTTATGGTACATGCTGCTGACCTTTTTAAACTCCCTGCATTGACAAAGATAGGAGAGCTGAAATCGGGATATCTTATAGACACGCCTCCTCCTGGTCTAGATGAAGCTATAGCAATTTCAAAAGTATGCTTTTCTACTTTGTTCATTTTGCATACTCTGCATTAGCCTGCCTTTTTGTTTCTTTCTAATTGATTATAGATCCTCTTGGAAGTTTATATAATTTCTAGAATCAGAACAATATGGCATGTTTACCCTAATAGTTTTTGATACTACACCCACAGTGAGTTGAAGTGCCATAATTTATGTGATAGTTTGTGAAAATGATTTAGTTAAGGTTCATTAAATTGACTTTCAGGGCCATACACTGTGACTCTTTTATCTTTGTCAGACTTCCTGGATGCATCTATAGGCAAGATATTGAAGGTATGACTTTGAATTCAACATCGTGAAAACCTATACACATTATCGAATGGTTGATTTGGGTGCTTTAGTGTCTTTGGTTATAGAGTTCCGTTGACAGAAGTGGAAGTAACATGCCAGACTGAAATTTCCATTTGGAAGTAACTTGACTTTAAATTCATGAAGTCAATGTTTGCTTTTCTTTAGTTAAACTGAATTCTTGGGGTTTGTATGTCAGATTATGTGAAATTAATTTCCCCTAACTTGTGATTTTCTTTCCTAAATTATTGAAATTATTTGTTCTAAATTGTTCTGCTTTTCTTTTCTATATTACTGATCAATGAGACGGTGAGATTAAATCGCAGTATGTAAAATTGGTGTGGGAACATGGAAGGGACCATTATATGAGATACATATATTAAAAGACAGTTGCACAGTTTCTATGTTTGATGTTGTTTCTTTGCTGCCGGTCATAAACTACAAACCAGAATGATCAATGTCAGTAGGCAATTCAAGTTTTTTATTTCTTTTCGTTTTCCATAGAGATAAGTTTGGATGTCTATTTGAGACTAATGAATGTACTGTGTTGAAGTTGGTCCACTCTGTATTTTCAGCACTTCCTCTAAAAATTGAACCTATTGGATTAGGTAGTTTCCCCTTTTTCTCAATCTAAGGAAGCAGGAAGCCCAAGCAACCTTAAGCACAAAATCTGACATGGACAGTTAATCCAATAATGGCATTGAATGCAAGGCAAGCTGCTCCTATCAGCGAGACTTTTAGACCATGCTGCACGAATTTATTTCCCCTGTTGATTCTCCCAATAATCTAAGTATAAGTGTAAGTCCTCCTAGTGGCCATTACTCCTGGTATGAGTAGTTTATAGCTCCAGGATAAGTCAGTTAAGTGTTCCCGGCTCTACAAAAAGAAAGCTAGCATTCGAAATAGTCGAAAACTATGGCTTAGTATAAGTATCAGAGTACGCACCTAACTGCTAGAGAAAGGCTAAGTGAAGTAAACTAGGTTAGGCCAAGTGTGAAGTGTTGTAAACTAGTTAGGAACGAATTGGCACCTTCCCTATCACTATAATTTGCTAGTGTTAAACCGAGTAGTGGAGGACAAAAAGATTCGTTCTGTCTGCCTCTAACTAAATTAGACTAAGCTTTATTCAGCTGAAACACGATCTATACTATCACGAAGTTCTCTTCAACTTTGGTCTTGGCATGTAGATCCGAGTGGGCAAAGTACTATTGGATTATAGGGAATATGCGGCTGAAACTTTAATCATTGTTCATTATTAGTTGTTACTAGTATTCTTGTGAATTCTTGCGATCAAGGGACTAGAAATTATTATGATTTTCTTGGTTTTAAGTATTACTGCTTTGAAGTCCTTAGTTGAAAAACAACTACCTGTCATAATTCTCAACTAATTGTCATAATTCAAAACAGGAACCATATTCTCTTGGATGCTTGTTGAAGCTAGATGAAATGGACAAAATGAACTCTCACTTAATGGTACAGCACGAAAATTCCTAGGAGGAGATGGAGATCAAGTCATTATCAGTGGTTCTTTCAAGGTGATTAAATTTTGCTTTACCTTTTCATATTGACCCTCAAGGGGCTCATGCCTAAATCCTTTAAATGCAAATTCTTCTAATTTGTGTTTATTAATTTTGATAGTGGAAAGTTAGGACCCTATTTGTTGCAAGCTTGTTAGAAGAAGCTTCAAATGATCTTGTGGAATTGATAATCAAATAAGTGATCATTATCTCGTCTAGATGGATTGTGAACCTAGTAATCTTTCTAAGCATGAACAGAACAAGGTGGGATAACATCCCTGGATAAAATATTTGCAGACTTGGTGTTGAATCAGATTCAACTTGGAAACAGGCCGAACAATGTGTTACTTTCCCTCAGAAGTATAAATATTATACTTTACTTGCTATAACGTAAAGATTATACCTTCAATCTTTACCATGTCTTGTTATTAATGATATGATTTCATTTGGAGTTGGTTATCATAATTACAAGTTTCATGCTATTTTAATTTAAAGTAGCTTCCTTCAATCCAAATCATTATAAATATTTCTAATGAGTGTACTTTTTAGTCACTATAAATACTTCTAATGAGTGTATTTTTGAATCATTAGAAATACTTTTAATGTGCGTATTTTTAATCACTATACATAGTTTCTAGTAAGGGTAATTGTCCACTCATTATTAGTTAATAATAAGCGGAATTATTCCGCTCATTAATACTTTTAGTAAGAAGGGCTTCCTCAAGGGGAACATTCCGCTCATTAAAAACTTTTAATGAGTGGAATTAGAATTTTAATGATGGTTTTTCTTATCATTAAATCCCATTTTTCTTGTAGTGATGTATGTTATAGAAATTTGAGATTCTAATTGAGTTAAAATTGTATGTTGAGATGCTGGAGTTTCCTCATGTTTTGTTAATAGAAGAGGACAATTTCCTGAACTTTTTCTTGTTATTTTCCATATCAGTTTGGCAAGTTTGGAGCTGTTAAATAATACCCCTTCCTTTTCATCAAGTGGATGAACAAGATTGATGCCTCATTGTTAGCTGTTGCTTACAAAATTTTTTTGATGAGTCGTGCTTGAACATGAGCAGATCAAAGCTCGGCTCGACTTGGTTCGGTTGTAGTCCTACAAAATGATTCATTAACCATACTATACTATGAAATTAGTAGGTCTAATTTAAATTATGCACGACTACAACTTTACATGAAATTAGCGGGTCAGAAGTTTATTAAATATGTCACATACCCAATTAAAGTAATCTGATTATGACATAGAATTTTTGGGATCAGAGTAGAATTTAGTAGTGGTGACGAGTAGGGGAAGACCTAAGCAAACTTAGAGGAGGGTGATCGAGAGTGATATGAATTTATTCGGCTTGAGGAAAATATGGTAGTGGATAGGACAGAGTGGAGGGAGAGAATTTGTGTCGCTGACACGACTTGATTTCACGGTTTTATATGATGGTTCATGTTAGCCGACCCCGAATCATTTCGGGACTAAGGCTTTGTTGTTGTTGTAAAGTAGAATTTAGTAGACAACAACATTAGCTGGCTGACTCATTCTTCCTAAATAACAGAAAAAACTTGATTAGGTATACTTTATAATCAACTTCAAGCATGTGATAGATTACAATAAAATTTATCATTATGTTTTAATTATCATCTTATTATTTATTTTTTTTGTTAATGTTTTTTGAACATGTTATCAAAGCGTTTTAGATTAAGTAGTCTAAAATCGAATCTTGAAAACTACGAGCTATGTTGCACAAAAAAACCTCTTTAGTAATGTTTTTGCATTTCGTTTCCTTTTTAAAAACGGAAACTCTCAAAAACCAGTAAGTCCCGTTTCTGTAAATATCGAGAATAGGATTCGATATATAAATATTTTCAACTAGGCATGTTTAATATGAATTTGTATTATATTTGTCAAAAGAAACAGAAATTGTCTCATTTTCACATGCTTTCTTTTGACACTGTCGAGTACAAATTTTGCCCTAGCCAGGCCTTTCGACTGCGTATCAGTGGCGGCAACCAGGTGTTGGGTATACATCCCAAGTCCCACATCGGAAAAAGGGAGATGCATAGTTTGTAAAGGAGTTCACCAACTACATTAGTATGAGGCCTTTTGGGAAGGAACCCAAAAACAAATCTGTGCGGGCTTGGCCCAAAGCGGACAATATCATACTAATGGTGGAGCTGTTGGTGAACTCGTGGGCCCTACACCAGGGAGCTTCCACTGTGCTAGGCATGGGAATTGAAGCAGAAGAAGATGCAAACAATTAAGACTATTAGAACCGGCATTTTGTCCAAGCGGTGGCTAAATCAATGGACTCTTGTCCCAATACTCATTTTCCAATACTTTGGATTTTGAGATTGAAGACTGACATTGTAATCTTGATGATGATAGATTGAAATGGGTTAAGGAGTTGCTTTTGCAGGTCCAGCACATTGAAGAGCTCAAGCTTGGATCTTGGTTTTTGAGGGTTTTGAGAATTCAGTAGTACTTTGTTGATTAGTATTTGAAATTCAATTATTACCATATCATTTCTAAATAGTAATTTGTATTATGCTTGAAGATTCTATCACTTGCTGCGTTGAAACTTCAATTATTACGATATCATTTTGGTGTTTGATTTTTTATGCTTAATGTTTATGAATAAGCTAGAATTCATTGGGAAGATCAATGGAGTTTGATTAAGAATAAATGAAAACTTGGTTGTTAGTTTACTTAAAAAATAAGACGAATGCAACTAGAAGGTATCACATCTATATTCAAAGGGATTTTCTAAAATAGTAATACTAATTTGAAATATTTTCAATTAGATTTTAAGGATTGGGATAAGATGAAATTATTTATATTGATGCTGGTAATAAATATTGAAAAAATAGATTGAAAGGGACAGTGAGTTTAATATTCCAACGGTTTAATACATCATTTGCCCTCTAAACTTGTCCAAAAAGGTTGACTGGCCCTCTGAACTTTCAAAGTATCTCGATAGCCCCCTGAACTTGTATAAAATGTTCAGTTAGCTCCCTGAACTTGCGTAAAATGTAATCAATTGATCACTCGGTCGTAAAAAAGTAAATTAAATGCGAAAGATGTAATCCACGCATCTTAGAATGCTATTACATAATTAAAAGATAAATTAAAAATGAAGTTATTACTTGCTTAGCTATACAACTTGTCTTCTAAAATATTAGAACTTCCGTATTTAACTTACTTTTTTGCGACTGAGTGATCAATTGATTACATTTTATGCAAGTTCAGAGGACTAATTGAACATTTTATGCAAGTTCAGGGGGCTATCGAGGCACTTTGAAAGTTCAGGGGGCCAATCAACCTTTTTAGACAAGTTCAAAAGGCAAGTGATATATTAAGCCTATTCCAACAGATTATATTGCATCAACATACATGATTTTTTTTGAAGGCATAGTAAAAACGTGTAGACACAAAAACAATCCTTTTATTATTGCATTGGAATTATTCTAATTTTATAGTATATAGTAATAGGATAAGTCCACAATAATTAAGGGTATCTAGTGGGAAGCATCAAGTCAATTTCTCTATGGCTTCTAAATCCAAAATTATTTAGAAACATCAATTTTTTCCTATCATATAAAACATTCAAATGTACATTTTGTTGGGTATACATCCCAAGTCCCACATCGGAAAGATACAAGGGAGATGTATAGTTTATAAAGAAGTTCACCAACTACATTAGTATGAGGCCTTTTAGGAAGGAGCCCAAAAACAAATCCGTACGGGCTTGGCCCAAAGCGGACAATATCATACTAATGGTGGAGCTGTTGGTGAACTCGTGGGCCCTACAACTGGTATCAGAGCCGATGGTTCGGCTGGGAGAACATGCATGAGATCTAAGGAGATGTGGGAGGCTCTCAGTGTGACCTCGCGATGGAAAATCTGTGCTTGGTGCCTTGTGTCGAAAGTCTTCCTGATATTGTGGTGGTCAGGTGGCGTGTTTTGCGGGTTGGCGGCGGTACAAGATGATTAGACAGATTATCGCTGAAGGGGAGGCTTGTGGTCCTTGGTCTGAGGGGAGGATTGTTGGGTATACATCCCAAGTCCCACATCGGAAAGATACAAGGGAGATGCATAGTTTATAAAGAAGTTCACCAACTACATTAGAATGAGGCCTTTTGGGAAGGAACCCAAAAACAAATCTGTGCGGGCTTGGCCCAAAGCGGACAATATCATACTAATGGTAGAGATGTTGGTGAACTTGTGGGCCCTACAAATGCATAGTTTATAAAGGAGTTCACCAACTACATTAGTATGAGGCCTTTTGGGAAGAAGCCCAAAAACAAATTCGTGCGGGCTTGGCCCAAAGCGGACAATATCATACTAATGGTGGAGCTGTTGGTGAACTCGTGGGCCCTACACATTTCTCCCTATATAATAACTTGTATGTAGCTTATCAATTCCGCCTTAATTAATTAATTATAACTAAGCCATCATTTGATAAAATTCATGAAAATCAAGAACACCATTACCATCAATATAAAAAACACTGATCATAGCCACATATTCATCGTATGATTTCACATCTCCTAAAAGATGAAACATCCTCTGCAATCCTCGGCTAATAAAATGTTTCAGGTGTTGAAATTAAAGGGACTAGAAATGAAATTTAGAAGGACTATCTTTTTTTATTTTTTGGAACAAATTATTCCATTAGACACAATGTCACTTGCTTTCACAACTTATTCCATTAAAATTACAATCCACAAACCCTCTTATAAAGGTTACAAGCATACAAAAAAACAAAATAAAATCAACCCATTCAAACCAATCCATACATAATTAATTCCTTATCTCTTATCTTTATTTTATTTTTTTTTTTTACTTTTGACCATTGATTTTTTTTTCTTCAAATCACATTATTGATTTCATTTTATTTATTTATTTATATAATAAATTAAGTTTAATTTTTAACATACCCCCTTAAACTTAATTTTCTGTAACTCCCAATAGAACTCTCAATTGACTGAACACATCGTATTTTAACGGCTTTGTAAAAATATATGCAATCTGATCTTCCGTTTTCACGTACTTCAGTGTCACCTCCTTTTGCTCAATGCACTCCCGAATAAAATGATACCTCGTGTCAATGTGTTTACTCCGATCATGAAACACAGGATTTTTTGCTAATGTCAATGCAGACTTATTATCGATAAAAATCTCCGTTGGATCATTTTGAGTCATCTGAAATTCTTCTAGCAATTTTCGGAGCCAAATTGCATGACAGACACATGAGGTTACATCGACATATTCAGCTTCACAGGTTGACAACGTCACAATTGCCTGGCTTCTTCGAACTCCACGTAAATGCAGTATCACCCAAAAAAAATACAAAACCAGTTGTACTTTTTCGGTCATCCTTGTCACCGGCCCAATCACTATCACAGTATCCAACTAATTTGAAATCGTGAGTTTTTGAATAAAGTAATCCCAAATTAGTTGTACCTTTCACGTAACGGAAAATTCTTTTTGCTGCATTCCAATGTGACACCGTTGGGGCTTCCATGTATCGACTTACTAAGCCGACTGCATAGAGAATATCCGGTCTCGTACACGTTAAATATCTGAGACTTCCGACCAAGCTTCAGAATAATATTGGATTGACTCTGTCTCCACCTTCATCTTTCGTCAACTTGATTCCACATTCGACCGGCGTGCTGACGGAATTGCAATTTTTCATCTTGAACTTCTTTAAGATCTCCTTCGCAAAACCACTTTGAGAAATAAAAATTCCACTGTCATTCTGCTTCACTTCAATGCCAAGATAATATGACATTAGACCAATGTCAGTCATCTCGAACTCACGAGCCATTGTCTTCTTGAACTCTTCAAACATCTTAGGATTGTTCCCTGTAAAAATGAGATCATCCACATACAAACAAACAAGTAACATATCTCCATTTTTCACCTTTGCATACAGGGCATATTCATTTGGGCATTTGACAAAACCATTTTCTTGAAAATATTTGTCAATGCGACTGTTCCAGGCTCGTGGTGCTTGCTTAAGACCATAAAGTGCCTTTTTTAATTTTAGCACTTTATTTTCTTGACCTTTCACAACATACCCATGTGGTTGCTGGATATAAATTTCCTCTTCCAGATATCCGTCGAGATTTCTTGTTACATCATAGAGATCTTTAATAGGTATGAATTTTTTTGGCTTTCCGGGCAGATGTTCATCTGAACTGTCTCCATCACTCGAGGACGAACTCGAACTGGATGAGCTTGCTGATGTCGAACTGGTTGCTGGTGTTGTGGCTGCGACTATGGCTGGTTCTTCCTGATAATTGTCTTCATCCATGAAAGGATAAAAACTGTAGTTGTTTTCTTTTTCACCGGTCCAGTCCCAAACTGCTTCTTCATCAATGGTGACATCTCTACTGATTACAATTTTCTGAGTCTGCGGATCGAACATTTTGTACCCGTTGGAATGTTCTGAATAGCCCACAAACAAATATTTCTTGCTTTTATCATCTAGCTTCTTGCGTTCTTCATCCGGTACATGGACATGAGCAACACTGCCAAAAACACGCAAATGAGAAATACTGGGTTTTATTCCACTCCATGCTTCTTGTGGAGTTTGATCCCAAACACTAACAGTTGGCGATCTATTCAACAGGTAGACAGCACAATCTACTACTTCGGCCCATAACTCCTTCGGTAAATTTTTGCTTTTTAACATGCTTCTCACCATGTTGAGAACCGTTCTGTTCTTTCTTTCTACTACGCCATTTCGCTGAGGTGATCTGGGGACTGAAAGGAAATGACGGATTCCATGCTGTTCACAAAATTGCTTGAAAGAGATGGACATGTATTCACCGCCTCTGTCTGATCTGAGTGCTTTAATAAAATGACCACTTTCTTTCTCCACTTGGACTTTGAATTTTTTAAATATCTAAAAAACTTCAGTTTTTTCCTTCAAAAAATACACCCAAGTTTTTCTACTATAATCATCAATGAAAAGTAGAAAATATTTATTTTTACCCAGAGACTGTGGAGTGATCGGTCCACACACGTCTGTGTGAACTAGCTCAAGTGGCGCCTTTGCTCTTGACATGGACTCCTTTCGAAAACTGGTTCTGAATCGTTTTCCAACAAGACATCCTTGACACAGTTGATGAGACTGGTCAATATGAGGTAATCCGTTTACCATCTGCTTCTGTCCTAACTGCTTCAGTCCTCCAAAATTGAGATGTCCGTACCGTAAATGCCAAAGCCAGGGGGGACTTTGCACACAAGCTTTCAAACATTTGGCCACGTCCGTCTGAATGTTAATTGTGAACATTCTGTTTCTCGCCATGGGTACTCGTGCAATCAGCTCCTTTTTCTCATTCAACAGGAGTAGTTTCCGGTCCACCATGTGAACTTCATAATTTTTCTCCAGTAACTGTCCCAAACTCAAAATATTGCTTTTCATGCTAGGAACATAATAAACATTATCAATAAACTGGTGAGCGCCATTTTTGAGCCGAATAAGAATGGTTCCTTTGCCTGTAATAGGAACCTTAGAGGAATCTCCAAATACAACATTACCGCGAATGGATTCATAGAGCTCCACGAACATCTTCTTGTCACCACATATATGGTTACTTGATGCATTGTCAAGATACCATATATTATTTTCGCGATTTTCTTCACCTTCGTAGGTAAGTAACACAGTGCCAGTTACTTCCTCATCTTGAATATTATTGGCAGTCTCCTCTACCTCCTTAGGGGGACTCCAACATTCTACCGCGTAGTGACCATACTTGGAGCAATTATAACACTGAATATTGGACTTATCGTGTCCTTCATTCGGCCTCCAGCTTCCTCTTCCTTAACCGCGCCCTCGGCCTCTTCCTCTGCCTCTAGTGAATTGAGTGCTTCTGTCATTGTTGTTGTTGCCGTTTTCATTTCTGCCTTAACTTCTGCCACGTCCTCGTCCTCTACCATTTCCTCCTCGACCTCTTCCGCGTCCTCTGTCGGACTTACTACTTTCGCCATTTTTAAACACAGCCTTTGTTGCTAAGACTTGTTCTACGGAATCTTCTCTTCGTTTCTCAAACCGCTCCTCTCGTGCTTGTAGTGACCCTACAACTTCGTCAACTGACATTTCACTGATGTCTCTAGACTCCTCCATAGCCACCACTACATAATCAAATTTTGGTAGTAGTGGTCGCAAAATTTTTTCAACAATTCTGGACTCTTCAATTTTTTCTCCATACTGCCGCATCTGATTTACGACAGCTTTTACTCGGGATGCGTAATCACTAATGGCCTCCGTCTCTTTCATCCTCATCATCTCAAATTCTCCTCTCAGCATCTGCAAACGAACTTTTTTAACTTTCTCCTCCCCTTGAAGAGAAACTCGTAAAATTTCCCAGGCTTGTTTAGCGGTCGTAGCTTCGGCTACTTTCTCGAACATTAATTCATCCAAACCTTGATGGATGAGAGTAAGCGCCTTTTGATCGCTTTTGCGATTTTTTTGCAGAGTATCTTTTTCTGCCTGTGTCAACGCTTCCTCGTTACCTGGGACTATGTAGCCTTTTTCGACTATATCCCAGACATCTTGACATCCGAGTAACGCCTTCATTCGAATACACCAACTTGAATAATTGGTTTTGGTGAGCTGAGGGTATTGATAAGGAAGTTTGAGACCGTCTGACATTTTTTATAGGGTCTGTTTCGCGGAAGACTGACTCTCGTAATATGGCTCTGATACCACTTTGTTGAAATTAAAGGGACTAGAAATAAAATTTAGAAGGACTATCTTTTTTATTTTTTGGAACAAATTATTCCATTAGACACAATGTCACTTGCTTTCACAACTTATTCAATTAAAATTACAATCCACAAACCCTCTTATAAAGGTTACAAGCATACAAAAAAACAAAATAAAATCAACCCATTCAAACCAACCCATACATAATTAATTCCTTATCTCTTATCTTTATTTTATTTTATTTTTTGACTTTTGACCATTGATTTTTTTTTCTTCAAATCACATTATTGATTTCATTTTATTTATTTATTTATTTATTTATATAATAAATTAAGTTTAATTTTTAACATCAGGTTGTTTAGAAACAGGAGGAGTTGAAACCTTAGTATCCCAACTTGAAATAGGAATGTCATCTACACCTAATGTTATCTTATACTCGAACTCGAACTCAACTCGAATTTGATTCCCCTAATGTGGGTATTAAACAATAGGAATACTTCCCTCTGATTTCAGTACTCAGTTGAGAAATAAGAGAAGTAAAGTCAAGAACATCCTCCCTTATTACCTTTGATTTATTAGTTTAATTATTTCTTTTACCTCAAGTACTAATTCTATATTGAAAAGCTGCCAAATTGGGACTCAACTCTAACATTTGCATTTCTTAATATTTATTGTTGTATACCAATTGCTTATAATAAAGCATGTTAATCAAAATTTAATAGTTGATTTTTTTTTTGTTTTAAATAGTTGATATAAAAATAGAAAAGAGCTTCATAGATGTATCTTACTTTTCTTAATTTTTTTTTTCTGAGAATGTATTTGTCTCTTAGCATGTTTTTTCTTTTAGTTAGTTACACAATCTATAAATGAAAAATATGTTATGTATATAGCTGTTTTGAGCTTGTTTTTGCTTTTCATTCAATAAGAACTTTCAGTATTTAGGTATGGAGGCAAATATCGAAGAAAAGTTGTTATCTGGAGGGGAAAACATGAAGATAATTGAGGCGAATCTTCTATTGCTACAAGTAAAAAAATATTTCTAATGAGGAAACTGAACAAATAAAAGCGGTAGTAAGAGAGGAAATGAGAAATGAAGTTAGAGAAGAAACAGAAAAGACCATGCAAGCTAGGTTGAACCAAATCAACCCAACACTAAATTTAAATTTGTTTGGGGTTGTTTCTTCTCCCCATACCATCGAAATTCATATTGATGAATGAACAATGGTTTATTTATGCTTGTAATAGTTAGATACTTATTGTACTGTTGAATTATAATATTAGGTACTTTTGATAAATAATTTGGTTTTTTTTATTCTTTCCTTTTTATGTAAATAGATGTTATGTTGCATTTTATATAAACAATTGCCTTTTCGATTATTAAGTGTTGCTTTGTAGCATATTTACAATCGCTGATTTTGAAACCAAATAATGTTACACGTGTTAATTTAAAACTGTTGCTATTGTTGGCAGATAGTGTTGTTTTAGATAAAAAAAAATTGTTGCCTTTAGTTTAAAATATTATTGCATTAACAAGTATATGATATTGCTTTAAGCTCAAAAAGTGTTGCATTAACCTTTAGAGAGCGACATTTTTATTTGAATATAAATGTTGCATTTACTACAAAATCTTGCCATTACTTAACTAGGGCAATATGTTTTTAATATTAAAAGTGTTGCTTTTCCGGATGACAAAATGTTGCCTTTTATTATTCTGTGATATAATGTTGCAATTGTTGTAAATTATAGCAACACGTTCCTTGATGTTGCATTTGAAATAACAATGTTGCCTTTGACAGCAAAGGCAATGGTGAATATACCAACACTTTTAATATGCCACAATATGTTGCCAAATCCCATTTTTTTCCTATTGTTACATTTTTAGGATCTATTGCAACTCAATTAAGATGTTGCAATAGGTCATCTATAATTTAGTCTTAATTACCAGAAAACATAATACTTTACATGTCCTAGGTTATATGCCTAACCAAGCCGTTAGCTGAATGCATGTAAATAGGTTATATGAATCTTGATTACGTTCGTATTTCTTCTTAGGGTGATACCGTCAAATTAATAACAAGAATATAAGCCTGAAACCATACATAGGATTCAATCAAAGGACCCCTCAATCTAGATTATGCCTTCCATTAATTCACCTTCTACACTGTTAATTGTTCACTTTATTGCTTTTAATTCAATTAGTTTATTAAACAAACCCCAATTTGATTCAACCCTCTAAATAATTAGACCAGCCTTAGTAGATTTACTAATTATAACGAATAGTTCTTGTGTTCGATCTCGTGCTTAGTACATTATTACTTGTTGCGATAGGATACACTTGTCCTGTTAAATGCTATATATTTTGCGAGCATCACCCGCCAAATTCATTTTAATAAATTTTGCCTCCAAAACTATAGGTTACAATTTTTTGTGTATCGTCATAAAATATATCCTATAGTGACAAATCGGTAAAACAATGGAGACTCTTTTAAAAATTATCATCATAAAATTAAAAATAATGACAAAATGTAAAATGTGGCATGGTTAAGTGATTATTTGTAATGAAACTGTGTTCGTAGAAAGAAAAATCGTCATAAATTGTAGTGGCAACAGAGCGAGGCAGGGGTCGATGCATTGCCCTCAATATTTTATAGGGTGGTTTTGGAAAATTTTCAAATAAAGTTCATGAATTTTTTAACACCTGGATGGATGTCTACTCGTGACGAAGAATCCCCCAAATGATATGGGCGCAAAAGAATAAATTGGGGAAAAGGAAGCTACTGAAATTGCTCAATTTTCCATATTTGACGTGCTCTCTAATACCATGTCGAAAGAGAGAATTGCATATTATATGTTGATAATTTATCAAAAGATATATTAGGGTAGTTTTACTAAGACATTAAATCAAAGTATTTTAGCTCGATAAATTACATCCATGGTCACAGAATTTTATCCATTTCAACATTATTATCACTGAACTTCAGTTTTTAACAATATGGCCACTGAACTCGATATTTTTTTAACACTGGTGGTTACTCAACACCCCAAAACGAACGTTAATGGGCTCAAAATAAAAAACTCAAAAAGTTAATGATATTCTAAGGAACTTTAATTCTTGAAATTTTCGTTTTGAGGTCATTTAGGTGTTGTTTTGTTAGGAGATAGTGAATTTTTAGAGAGAGAAAGCTCCAAATAAATGTGATTTTGGAAAATAAAAAATGTGGTTTCATGGTAAACGTCGTTCTGAACAACTTTAACAGTTATTTTAAGGACTTAATTAGAGTTGAATGGTCACCAGTGTTAAAAGGTGTAAAGTTCAGTGGTTATACCGTTAAGAATTAAAGTTTAATAGCCACAATGTTAAAATGGATAAAATTCAGTAGTCCTGTATGAAATTTACCCTGTTTTAGCCTTGCTATAATTCACAAAAAAATATAATATTGAAAACTTTGGAATGAGGATAAAAAAACAGAAATAATACAATTTTATAGTAAAATAAAGGTATATGGTATGTTTTTTTACAAAACAAAGTATTTAAAATTACATTGTTAAGTTCTGATTGACTTACCAAACACTTTCTATTTCATTTTTAGTATTAAAAGGTAAGAATCAGTTCCAAAAAATGGAAACAAACAAGCACAAAATAAGGGCTAATTTAGTTTTAAGGTTATTAAAAAAGTTTAATTTTACTTCCATTGTATAAAACAAATCAATTTTGTCTCAATAGTAGCCATCGTAACTCAATTATACTCTTCTTTTTAGAAAATGTCACTTACCTCATAGTTATTACTTTTAAAAGCACCAAATTTAACTAAACTTTTTAACCTAAAATAAAATGAGTTGAATAAAATTCAGCTGTTTTATAAAATAAGAATAAAATATATATTTATAATAATTTTGGGGTAAATTTTGTCAATATTCCAAATAATTGTGTTTTAATACTCAGAATAAAAATTCTACAAAGATGATATTTTTAGGTAATTTACACCTATGATCTTTTTACTTTTCACTTGTTTTCATTGCGACCTCTGAACTTTAAAGATGAACATTGTGATTATTGAACTTACAACTTTGCACTATATTAACATAATTACATCATTTACCTTTGATTAATATGTGCACTCCAAATAATAGTTAATCCTCCGTTATAAACTTGGTGAAAATGATATTTTAACAATTTTAATTTTTGAACTTTTAGTTTAGACATCATTTAAATGTTATTTAGTTAGAAGATGGTTGTTTAAAAAAAAATCTTAATTGGCAGTTAGTTATCCGTAATTTTGTTTTTTTTTAAATCTAGACTGTTAGTAAAGAGTAAATTTAATATAATACTAATTTGAACCAAAATCAATTATATATATATATATATATATATATATATATAATTTTTGTTAAAGTTTGTTACATATACTAACACGCAGTTTGTTTATTAAAAAATAATAATAATAATAAATTTTTCGATATTTAATTACAACTGAAAAATAAAAAGAAATCATAATGACTACTATTTTTAAAACGTAAAAAAAAATATAGTAAAATTAAAAGACTAAAAAAGTGCAATATTTCTTCACATTTTTTTTCCACTAATCTAAAATTTTAGTAAGCATATAAACACCAAAAAAAATCTATTGTATACAAACAAGTGGAATTTAAAATTCAAAAGTTTTCTACATAGATATATAAATTCAAGATATAACATTCATTCGGCTCTCTAAAGCTTTAAAGTCAATTAGAGCCCTAAACTATTAAAATCCTCAACTAAGCAAAAATCATCAATTGAGTCATCCATCATAAGCAAAAATCATCAATTGATTTAGTTCGGTTAAACACTTTTAGACCCTATTTTCCAATCCATTTTGAGCCAACACAGAAGTTATTATAGTCTATATCAAATAGTCACAGTTACTAATTTTTGGATAGGATGATAACTTAATTAATGATTTTGGATAAGATGATATCTTAATTGGTGATTTTTGCCTTAATTGATGATAACTTAAAGTGTCAAATGAATTTAAATATCAATTTAGTTTATAAATTGTTAAATTAGTTAAAAACCTGAAATATTACCCTATGATTTATGGTTTCAATTTAGGGAGCTGTGACACTGTTTTATGAATATGTAAGAATTAAATTACGGTGAATTTTTGTCATTAGTAATGATAATTAAGAATTGTTGTCCTTGATCTGATCTCTCTTCCAACTAGAAAGCTCAAAACTGGAAGTGGGTGAAGTGATATTTAATTCCTCATCATCTCACCTTCAATCCCTCTCTCTTTCTCCCTACTATGGCTACAATACACAAACCCCTTGGACCCAAGCTTAAACTCAGGATTTCTCACTATTATAGCTGCAATTGCATCTTTGTTCCTTTTTTGGGTTTTCTTTCTCCACGACAAGTACTTGTATTGGGGCAACAGAATTGACTGTCACCAAGAATCCAGCCTCAGGTGTGCCCTTGAAGAAGCTTTGTTCTTAAACAAGTATATATCATTTGGTTTTCCTCAGGTTTCTATATATTTTAGTGATTTGATTTTATTCCTTTCATCAGATGTTATTTTGAGTTCTGCCCAACCCAATCTTTAGATGCCCTCGGGGAAGTTTGGGAACTGCTAATTTGAATTTATGTTTCACTGGTTTTTAGTACTAATACTTGTTTAGTTGGGTTGGATTTGAGAAAGGAAAATTGTATTGGGATAAGTGGACTAGAATTTGAAAATTTTAATTTCTGCAACTATGTTACAACTTTTCTTGTTGCAGGACCTTTGTGATGCCTTCTGAAATTTGCATTAATCCACAATACACAATAAGAAGGGGATTCTTCATCACTCTAACAACGCAAGCTAATAGGAAAGGTATGTTTACACATTAATTAAAAGATATTTACTCTTTTAGCCCTATTACATATTATATACAATAGCCGTGATCACCGGCTATATCATTCTCCGTCGTCGTTTTACATGATGGAACAAGCATGTGGATTGTCGTCGCTGAATGGATGATTGTACGCTGGTTCAATATAATACCCTTGTTGTCCATACCTTTGTTGTATGTATCCATAATTGTACACCGGAGTCTGGTAACCTTGATTTATCGGGTTATATCCATAACCGTATTGCGGATGTTGTGGGTCAACAGTGTGAGTCTGAGAAAATATCCCGTCCATCCAATGAGGAGGAACATATGCCGGATAATTGTCCATCTTATTTATTACCTCTGCCATAGCATCACCGTGACCACTAGCTGCCGTCGCTGTCGCCGGATCTGGAACTGGAACTGGAACTGGAACTGGAGCTAGAGCTTCTTTGTTCTTCACCTTTGCTTCTTCTCCTCTTTCATCGCCTTTCTTATCATCATTCTTTTTCTCTCCAGCTCCGGCTTGATCTTTCTTACCATCGCTCTTTTTCTCGCCGGCTTTGGAGCCTTCTTTATTGTCATCCCTCTTTTTCTCGCCTCCTCCATCTACTTTCTTAGCATCGGTCTTTTTCTCGTCTCTTCCTCCGCTGCCACCGCCGACTTCTTTCTTTGCCTCATCTATCTTCGGCTGAACGACCTCAACGGACGTCCGGAACTTCTCCGACAGGTAAGGCACGAGGTCCTTAACTTCCATTGTCCCCTTCACGGTTACCAGATCCTTTCTGTCGTCGACTGCGACGCTCTCAACTCCTGTTAATCGGTAACGTCAGTTATAATTTGAAAAAATATTTGTATAATCGCAGAGATTGAAAAAATTTATCTACCTTTAATTTTTCTGATGATCTTCTTCATTTTGGTAATGCAACCATCACAATGAGTTCTGATTTTCAAAACCACCGTAATCTGCGTTGATTAATTAAATCCAAACGAGTTAATCACTCTAATTGAAGTTTAATCTTCCATCCAACACATCGTAATCAGAAACGAATTTAAATTAATTATTTTATTATTAAATTAATTGAGGTTTCTTCACCTCCGGTTTCTTCTCGGCGGCTTTCTCATCCGCTTTCTTCTCAACACCACCGTCGCCGTCTTTCTTCGGCTGCGGAGATACAATCTCTACTTCCTTCCTCATTTTCTTTTCCAGCCTCGCTTTCACTTTCTCAGGGTCAACCTCCCCAGTCACCGTCAATTTGTTCGATTGACGATACGTCTTCGCCGACTCCACACCTTCAACAACAAATCACAAACTTCAATTGGCAATCCTAAATCAATCAAAACAAATCAATCAATCCTATTCAATTCTCACCTTCTAAATGCTTCACGGCTCTTCTAATTTTCTTACAACAGCCTTCACAATGCATGTTCATTTTGTAAACAGAAACATGCTTCGGTTCGCCGGCGGCGGAGGCGGCAGCGTTTTTATCTCCTTCGCCTTCTGTCTGCTCCTAAGACAAACAAAATTGCATCAGATGAGAAAATCTTAATGAATATTCGAAACAGTAAAGTGTGATTCAAAGGTGAATTCAAGCAATAAGGTGTTAAAAACTTTGGTAGAGTAATTTTAATTTTAATTTTATCCTAACATCATAATATTAATTAGGCTAATTTTACTTTTGATTTCAATTACACTTAATTCAATCAAAATTTTCATTTTTCCAAATTTATCCACCTAAAAAAATAATGTTTTAATCAAGTTTAATTCTTCAATTTTTTTGGTTTAAGATTATTTAGGTGGTGTTTTGTTTATGAGAGAGAAAGTTAATGTTTAAAAAAAGAAAACTTAAAAAATGATAATTTTGAAAAATAAAAAATTTGGTTATTTAATTCTTAAAATTTTTTATTTTGAGATCGATATTGGTCAAATTTAAAAAAATAAAATTTTTTACCAACAATATATACCGATCTAAAAAAAATATGAAACCACGTAATATTTATTTGAAATTAACTCAGACAACTCACTTGATCTGGTCGAGTTTCAAACTCCATCACTATGTCTATGTCGCATAGTCCCGAACACTTTCGAAAAGCTAGTTTGCTCTTTGCGGACATAGCTTTAATCATAAGATAATCTTGGAGGTCCTCCATCACCATGGCGGCACCTTTGAAATGTTTCCACATTTAGACTGATCTTCGTTCGGTGTTTGTCAAGCACTTCAAATGGGTGAGATTGATGGCCTAAAGATTTAATATAAAATGGTTTGTAATGAAAATTCAACTAATAGAACGAAATTAACTTTGAAATATAAGGAATGTTTGAATACTTACTTTTCTGTTTATGTTTTCCTTTTTACTTTAAAAGAGAGAGTTTTATGTGTTGGTTAGACATCCTTTGTTTCCCTTTTATAGCTGAAAAATCAATCTTTTCAACCGTAACAGTCAATTTCATTGAATTTTCAGTTTCGAATTTATTTATATTATAATCGATTAAATTTAATTTCATTGAATTTTCAAAACTGATTAAATATAGTCAAATATACATCTTACCATTTTTAAGAAAAAAACGCTTTCCAAAATTTATTACATTATAACTGTCCAAATTTTTCAGTTTTAAAATTGTATTCCATTCTAATCTACTAAAATTCAATCTAATTGAATTAAATTTTCATATATAAATCAATTAATTATTTTATAATAGTTAAAATACATTAATAGCTTTTGAACTTACCTTAAAAGGTTGATTGACCCCCTAAACTTATAAAGTGTTTTGTTAACTCCCTCAACTTGCTTAAAGTAACTTATTTGCCACCTAGATTTGTTTAAAATGACATATTGGTCTTCGAAACTCGCTTATAGTGATTCATTACCCTCTGAACTTGTTTAAAGTGATATACATTTCAATTTGTTTAAATCTATAAAAAAAAAAGTCAAAACTTAAAAAATAAATGTATGATTCATGATTCTATATCTTTAAAACAAATTAACTTTCTATTTTTTACACCTTTATGAAGTTTTTATAATATTTAGGGACTTAATCAGTACACTTTAAGTAAATTCATGAGCCTAATCAGACATTATATAAGTGCCGGAGGCAATAAAGGATTTTGAACACATTCACGAAGCAACTGATGTATTATACCGTAACTTTACAAAATGTATAAGTCGTCCATACTATCTTGGAAAAAAATAATATAATACTCATGTTGATTAATAAACACAAAATGGGAACAAGAAAAGAAAGCAAAGAGTAGAATTTATTCAAATTATACCTACAATGGGATTTGGTTTTAGAATTTATGTCACATAAAGGATGGAGTTTGTAAATAAGAATCACAACTAAGCATGTGTTAATTTTTTCCTCAATACATACAATAATGAACTCAATTTATTGGATATACTAATCAATTTATATTTCATATGCATCTATCCACAACTATTATCTTCTCTAATTTAGAAATAAATGTACGTTAAAAAAAGAACAATTATAAAGTTATTATAAATCTATAAAAAATCAAAATAAACTCTTTCAGATGACACAAGATATATGATAGATATTTTTTTCCTATCATTTGATTATTTTTCGCAATAGTATCATCTAAAAGTTTAAGTACAAAGAACCTTAAATTACAATGACTTTACGATAACACATGTCTGTCACCCTATAAAAACCTGATTTTAACCCAAAATGTTCATCATTATTACATGATATTATTTATATTAACACTGTCATTGATGTCTGAAAATAAATAAATAAAAAAGAAAATTTTATACGGTTCGCAAGGGAGCAAATATTTTCCCAAATTTATAACGCGCTCAAGCATTTAAACGTCATATAAATACCAAAATAAAAACCTAATTTCTTCTACAGAGTAAATTAGGCTTTCTCTCAAACTTTTAGACGACATATCTTTTTTTTGATAGAAAATGGGACGAGACAGACCTTGAGCAGGGTGAGCACCCATGGCCCAAGAACTGGCAAACCCGTCATATATTAAAAAAAGAAAAAGTGAGTTTGAACAAGAAAAGAGGAAGGAGAACAAACAAGAAGAAGGGGGAAGGAGAAAAGTTTAGGAAAAATCAAGAAAAACGCAAATGAAAAATATTACAAATGTCATCATTGATAAACCTGTGACAAAAAGCAAGAGCTGAAGACCACCAATTGATCACAGAGGAAGAGACTCCAAACTTTGCCAAAGCATCAGCAACATGATTCCCTTACCTAAAGATGTGTGTAAAAATAATGTTCATACTAGAGCAAATGCTAAGACAGTGCAACCACTCTTGTCGAATACTCCAAGGAACATCCATGAAACGAAGTCGAAGCAGATTAACTACGAACATGGAGTCTTACTCAACCCAAAGATGATGCCAATTTTTCTCCCAAGCAAGTTCAATTGTGAAAATAGCGGCTCTCAATTCAGCCATATAAGCAAAAGAAGGAGGGATAGAAAAAGCAAAACAACCTTTGGTAAAGCCGCGATAGTTACGAAAGATACCGCCTGCTCCTGCCTCGCCAGGAGTACCAAAAGCAGAGCCGTCCACATTGACTTTAACCCAACCCGGAGGAGGTTTAAGCCAATGGACCGGAATAATGTTGGGAGTCGGAGGCGGCCTTGGAGAAGCTAGAAGATGGGATAAGATATCAGCATCCCTCATTGAAGAGCAAAACCCTTTAGAAGAGGCAAAGGACTCTCGAATCATTCGAAAAAGGGCGATCTTCGAGTGTTGAATAGAAGGAGAAACCTCCTTAAAGGTTGCTTCATTCCTGCAATGTTAGATTAACTAGATGCAAGAGACAACAGCAACACGCCAGATCAACGACACCTGTGAGCCAAAATTAATGCTACGAAAAGTGCTGAAGAAGTGGATGAATTGGGAATGACGAGGTAAAACGCAGTCAAAATGAATCTCAAGGGCCCTCCATAGAGAATCTGCAAAAGAACAGCTAATGAATAAGTGGTTAATGGACTCATCATCCCTACCACAAAGAACGCAACGAGAAGCAAAAGAGAAGCCTAGACGCTGCAGGAGGTCGTGAGACGGAACCCTTCCATGCAAAACTCTCCAAGATGTGAAGGAATGAGAAGGGGGAGTGTGAGCATTCCAAACAAATTTATACCAGTCCACCGAGGAGGAACGAGGACTGATAATCGAATAGTACTCTTTGGCAGAGAAAATACCCTTCATAGCGGGCTGCCAAGCGCATAAATCAGAATCATCTCTACCCCTGTGAATAGATCTAATACTGTCTTGAACAACCGAAGGCAGAGTGCCTAAGCCAAACCATTCCGAATTGACCAAGAAATCATCAACAGAATTAAAGCTTGAACGCTTATCCTGATGATCAAGACCCAATCTGTCCGCCACCGATGGAATGATCCACCTATCAGTCCAGAAATTGAGCGTTGAAGACTGACCAATCCACCAAAAGGTCTGGTCCCAAATGGATGAATAAACAAACTTATAGGAAGACCAAATCGAGGAAGGAGCAATGGTAGCTTTAGGCAAACCAGAGACAGCCATAAATCTAGACTTCATCAGAGAAATAGCAAGGCTGTTTTCTTGAATTAAATCCCAACACATCTTACCCAAGAGAACCTGGTTAAAGATCCTAAAATCCTTAATGCCCAAACCACCACTCTCCAAACTTTTGCAACAAGTTTGCCAGGGAACCGTGATTAACTTCCTCTGATCAATACAACCAGTCCAAAGGAAATTTCTAACACTTCGATTGAGCTTTTTCAACAAACCCACTGGCCACTTATAGATCAAGAATGAATGAACCAGACAACCAGTAATAACAGACTTAATTAGAGTTAAACGACCTACAAATGAGAGAGAGCTACCTTTCCATTTGCTAAATTGAGAAAGAAATTTGTCTGCAAGGCAGCTGAGGTGACGGGCCCTAGGAGTACCTTTAAATAAAGGGACTCCTAAGTAACTAAAGGCGAGAGACTCCAAACGGATGCCAAGACAGTTGGCAAACTGAATCTTCCTCGGAGGACTCACCTGAGAACCAAAAAAGATAGCAGATTTATCCCAACTAACTTGCTGACCGGATATCTGTCCATAAAGCAGGAAAAAATCCTTAAGAGCATGCACATTGCTCAAAGATGCCACTCTAAAAATGAGCATGTCATCAGCAAAAAGAAGATGAGAGGGAAAGGAATTTCCACCAGAATAATACATAGGAGAATAAGTACCCTCCCTAACCATATTAGTAAGCCAACGAGAGAAAAAATCCTCAGCGATGACAAACAGTAGAGGAGAAAGGGGGTCCCCTTGTCTAACCCCTCTAGAACAAGAAAAGTAACCCTTTGGAGAACCATTAATCATCACAGAAATACGAGCAGAAGCCAGAATGTTTAGGATCTAATCTCTGAAAGTGAGAGAAAAACCAAAGGAATCCAACACAACCAAGAGAAAGTTCCAATCTAAAGAATCAAAAGCCTTACGAATATCAATTTTTAAGGCCATGTGACCACCAAAACGTTTTCTGTCAAGCATATTAACTCCCTCAGAAGCTAAGGAAATGCACTGATGAATGCTTCTACCTTTAAGGAAACCATACTGGTTGGGTGAGACAATCCTTGCAGCAATAACTGCAAGGCGATCCGCAAGAATTTTTGAGATGATTTTGAAACCAAAGTTACTCATCACAATTGGGTGAAAATTCTCAATTCTGTCAGCTTCAGCCACTTTAGGAATAAGGGCCATAATACTAGAGTTTAACCCAGGCAAGATGCAACCATGATCAAAGAAAGCCTGAACCATATTGCAAACGTCCTTCCCAACAATATCCCAAAAGAAGCGATAAAAGGTTCTCCCAAAACCATCAGGGTCAGGGGCACTATCAGGATCCATGGAAAAGACCGTGTCTTTAATAGTTTCAATAGAAGGTTTAGAAATTAATTCTTCATTTTCCAAAGAAGTTACTAAGTTGGGAATTACCTCATTAATTAGAGAAAGATCGAAATGGTCCCTAGAAGTACGGAAGAGATTAGAGAAATAATCAATTACATGATCAGATAATCTATCCGTGTCGGAAGTGAGACCCCCATCGCCGATCCTTAAATGATGAATGCCGGCCCAAGTCTTTCTAACTTTAGCAGACCTTTGGAAAAAACTAGTGTTACTATCCCCCTCTTTAAGCCACTTAACATGACTTTGCTCTCTGTACATCATCTCCTGCCAAAGAAGTTGTAAATCAAGATTGGAACAGGCGGCAGAAGCAGCACTACTCAACTCTGGAGAATCACCTTGCTCAGAAATTTGCTTTTGAATATCGGCAAGATGAACTTCTTCTAGGTGGATATTAGAATCAATTCTGCCAAACACATTTTTATTCCAATCCCTGAGAATATGCCTAAGAGTGCGAAGTTTATGACATAATAATTATGCAGGAGGGAGAGAGATGTGGGATGCAGTCCAGTGGTTCGCAATTACCCCCTTTAAAGAATCATTAGTGGTCCACATGGCATGGAATCTGAACCTAGCAATCCTTGGCTCCCCAGTTTTGCATTGAAGAAGCATCGGGCAATGATTAGAACTATACCTTGCTAAAGCCGTGCAGTAAATAGTGCCCCAAGAATCTAAAAATCCCTCTGACACCAAAGTGTTGAAACACCTTTCCACATAATTTTGATTTGACAAAATTGTTTAAGTATAATTTAAAATACATATTCTAAACATACTAAGTTTAAATGCTTTGATTTATTCTACTAATGTGTTTGTTCAATGTTGAGTTAAAACTGTTATAAGACATAAGAATTAAAAGGCCCAAGCCCAATACGGAAGCCAAGGCCCAAGTCAAACAACTCAGTACAACTCGGTCCGCGTTTGTCAAAACGTTGCCGTTCTCGACAAAACGCAACTCAGCATGAGAAGGATCTAGAAGACCTTCGGGAACAACTTCAAGATGAAGCTGCTGAGTAGATTCGACAAACGTACAAGACAGCAGCTGGCGAAGGAAAACTTCCAGACAAAGTATTTCCCCTTTGGGCAAAGTTCAGACGACACAGTATGCTGTCTAGTTGACTTTACCATAAAAGGAGAGACAGTCTGCTGAGCTGACCGAGGACAGAAGATACACAATTTTGATTGGCCGAGAGCTCTGAGCAAGTCAGGATGACAACGACAGGAAGCCGTTTCCCTCCAACGGTTATTTCGAAATTCGAAATGACCGATGCCCAGACGTCTCTATAAATAGTGCCATCAGAAGCTTCACTCAATACAGAACTTGGTCAAGCCATTACGCTGACCAAATTTCTACACAAGTTCTGCAAGCAAAGAAGCAAAGCAAAATCTTACACTACAATTCTTATATCTGTGTAAAAGCCTAGAGTGATTATTTCAATCGTCTAAAGTGTCTTAGCAAATCTTTGTATAGGACAAATCACTTATCATTTCTAGAGATTAGAAAGGAGAGGCTGAGTACTCGGTTTTAGTACTCAGCGAGAGATTAGGATTGAGTAGAGGTATAGAGGAAGGTACTCTTGTCATACTCAGTTGCTAAGATTGTAAAAGGTTTGAGGCTCTACCTTTAAAGAGCTCAGTAGAGGATTCGAAATCTCGGAACGTGTTTCGAGGACAGGACGTAGGCTTAGAAGAAGCCGAACCTGGATAAATCTGCTGAGTGAAGTATTTCTTACCTTTAACTCCTTATATATATTGCTTGCTTAAAATAACCAAAAACTGACCAAGTAAAGAGGTCAAGTTTGAGTTGTGCGCATTAAACGTCTGAGCTCAGGAATAGACTCTAAGTGCTATCTCCTGACTCAAGCTAAGAAACTGACCTAGTCACCAGTTGACTAAGCCAGTATCTTGCTGTGACTTCTGTGAAACATCCTAAACAGAAGGTCAGTTGTGACTTCTGTGGAAAGAATGGCCATACTGTCCATGTATGTCGCCATAAAATAAAATATGATGCTTTACCTGTTGCACCTAACAAGCAAGGAACCAAAAATAATTGGGTACCTAAAAGTAACTAGTTACAATGCAGGTAAGCCTGAGATGTGCCGAGAAGTCAAAGATGTGGTATATTGATAGCGCATGCTCAAGGCATATGACGGGTGATGAAACTCAGTTCATCACGTTTGAGCGTAAACGAGGAGGGAGCGTAAGTTTTGGAGACAATAAGAAGGGTAAGATAGTAGGGTCAGGATCCATCGGAGGTAATCCTACTATTGAATCTGTCTCCCTAGTCAGCAGACTCAAATATAACTTACTCAGCGTAGCTCAGCTATGTGACAATGGGAGAAAAGTTATATTTAATGCTACTGGATGTAAAATATACGAGGGTAAAACAAATGAGTTAATATTAACTGCCCCTCAAATAGATAATGTCTTTATGCTAGACTTAGAGAAAAAGTTTAAATAGTTCCTAACCCCCCCCCTTGGAACTATACTTGCAACCTTACAAGGGACCAACAAGTGGTATCAGAGCTTAAAAGCTCACTGTAAAAGGTCTAACAACCTTGAGCTGATCCCTACCATGGGCGAAAACAGCACTCGGTTTCTCCCTAGAAACCAGACAACTCAGATACTGTCTGAGGGGCTGTCCATTACTAGGCCTCCCCTATTCTTCGGGTCAAACTATACCTTCTGGAAGAATAGGATGAAAAATTTCATTCAGGCTACAAACATGAGTGCCTGGCTATCTATAGTCCAAGGCCCATTTGTACCTGTCGAAGTTGTGGCTGGCCAAACAGTTGTAAAAGCTGAGGTCAAATGGACAGAGGATGATCTTAAGAAGCTCCAAAACCATGCTTCGACTATCAATATGCTTCACTGTGCGCTCGATGCTGCAGAATATAATAAAATCTCAGGTTGTGAGTCGGCACAAGAGATCTGGAGAAAGCTGGAAGTCACCTACGAGGGAACAAATAAAGTAAAAGAGTCCAAGGTGAATCAGCAGATGAGACTGTACGAGCTATTCGAGATGAACAATGATGAGGGCATTTCAGACATGAATGCAAGGTTCACAAACATCATTAATGAGCTCAAGAGACTTGGAAAAATCTTCACTGAGGAAGAACAAGTTAAAAAGATACTCAGGAGTCTTCCTAAAGATTGGCAAGCAAAGAAGACAACAGTTGAGGAAGCTCAGGATTTAACCACCTACAAATATGACGAACTCATCGGTTCATTGCTGACCCATGAGATATCTATGAAGAACTTCGAGGTGAAGGAAAAATCTGAAGACAAGAAACAAAAATCCCTTGTCATGAAAGCTGACTCCATTGACGGGAGCTCAACTGATGATGAGGAGATGGCTATGTTCACAAGGAAGATGAAAAGGCTATTCAGGAAAAATGACAAATACTCTAAGAAGCCTTATAGAAAGTTTGATAAGTATAAAGCTGACTCAAGCGACAGCAAATACAAAAAGGACAGCTCAAAGCCCATTACATGCTTTGAGTACCATCAAACTGGCCATATTAAGTCAAACTGCCCCACACTGAGGAAAGACAAGAAGAGTGGGAAGAAGGCAATGGTGGCTACTTGGAGCGACAGTGATGAGTCTTCACCTACAGAAACTGAGGCCACCGAGTCAGCGAAGATATGCTTCATGGCTGACGAACTTGCTGAGCCATGCGTCTCTGAGCATGCTGACCCATCTACTTCTGCAGAGATTGTTGAAACAGAAACAGCACAAGACATAAATCTACCTAAAGAGATAAGGATTCCAAGAGGGCACTCAGAAAGTGCAATCCTTGATTCTACTGGGAATACCCTGATGACAAGGAATCAACTCAGGAAGTACCTCAGCAATGTTGCTTTCGTCTCAGTTCAAGAACCGAAGAATTTCGCTGAAGCTGAATACGATGAATTCTGGATGAACGCAATGCAAGAGGAGCTCGATCAATTCAGAAGAAACGATGTATGGGAGCTAGTGCCTCATCCAAAGAGTCAAAAGACTATCGGAACAAGATGGGTCTTCAAAAACAAGATGGATGAACAAGGAAATGTAGTCAGGAACAAAGCAAGGCTTGTAGCTCAGGGCTACAGTCAGCAAGAAGGTATTGACTATGGTGAGACCTTTGCCCCAGTGGCAAGGCTAGAGGCAATTAGAACTCTATGTGCATATGCATCTTACATGAACTTTAAATTATTCCAAATGGATGTCAAAAGTGCATTTCTTAATGGAGTTATAAACGAGGAGGTTTATATAAATCAACCTCCAGGTTTTGAGGACCCTAAGTTCCCAAACCATGTTTACAAACTCAAAAAGGCTCTGTATGGCCTCAAGCAAGCACCACGTGCTTGGTATGAGAGGCTGACCAGTTTCCTGCTGACTAGAAATTACGTTAGGGGCAAAGCTGATACAACCTTATTCATTAAGAGAAAGGGTAAAGATACCCTGCTGGCCCAAATTTATGTTGATGATATAATATTTGGTGCAACTAACGAATCAATGTGCAAGGAGTTTAGCAAACAAATGCAGACTGAGTTTGAAATGTCCATGATAGGAGAACTCAACTTCTTCCTCGGTCTTCAAATTAAACAATGAAAGAATGGCATCTTCATCAGTCAAGCCAAATATGCCAAGGAGATATTAAAGAAATATGACTTGGAAAATTGCAAGCCAATATCCACTCCTATGGGCACTGACACTGTCCTCTGCGCTGACGAGAATGGTAAGTCAGTAGACAGCAAATTATATCGAGGTATGATAGGCTCTCTACTTTACTTAACAGCCAGTAGACCGGACATTCAGTTTTCAGTATGCTACTGTGCTAGATATCAATCTAACCCTAAGGAATCTCATTACATTGCTATAAAAAGAATCCTTAGATATTTGCAAAGCTCAGTGAACGCAGGTTTATGGTATCCAAATACTCATGATTTTACACTCATCGGATACACTGACGCTGACTATGGACGGGATAAGCTGGAACGTAAAAGCACCTCTGGAGGATGTCACTTCTTAGGAAGCTGTCTTGTATCCTGGTTCAGCAAAAAGCAGGCGTCAGTAGCCCTGTCTACCACTGAAGCTGAGTACATTGCTGCTGGTCATTGTGTTGCTCAAGTCCTATGGATTAAGCAACAGCTTGAAGACTATGGTGTTCAAACGAAGACAATTGAAGTCAAATGTGACAACAAAAGTGCAATTGATCTTTCAAAGAACCCAATTCAACACAGCAGAATGAAGCATGTCAGCATCAGACATCACTTCATTAGAGACCATGTACTCAAGGGTGAGATCAAGCTGACCTTTGTCCCAACGGACGAACAGCTTGCGGATATCTTCACGAAGCCACTGGCCCGTGAGCAGTTCAACATACTGAGAGAAGTTATTGGTATGTTTAATCCTCTTCAGTAAATTCCTGAACTAAATGAATATGCATGCTGAGTGAATTACTATGCTGAATGATTGATTGTTTGCTGAGTAACTCATCGAAACTGACTGAACATCAAATACTGAGTAAACTTGCACACTGAGTAAATTAGTTTAAACTTAAACTTAAAAAATCATCTCTTTATGCAATACTGACCACTCAGAATATCAAACGATTAGTATTCTAAACACTGAGTGTTAGATCCGTTAGAATAAATGCAATAGCACGCGTATAGCCCTAGGATGACGTATACGTCATATGTGTCATAAATGCCAGGATCTTTGTCGGTTCAAAATCCCAAGGCAAAACTGACACATGGATTCGATTAAATCCACACTACACATCACCTCTACAAATAATGGGTATTTCCCCACTTTTTATTCTTTACGCTTATCGAACTCTAAGGCAAAGAAATTCCTTCTCTCTAAAAATCCATCGAAGCTTTCCCATCCTAAAACTATGACTAAGGTTTCCTACAACACCTCCGGTACCGGCCACCAAAAGTCCAGCTCCGATGAACCTATAAGGAATCCTCCAACACCCAGCAAAGGAAAAGCTGGTCAGGAAAAACCCGTAAAAATCAGAACCTACTCCAAGGTTTTCGAGAATGTCCGTGAATGGAAAGTTGAACCCTCAAGATGGGTATCGGAAAACTTCGTGCAAAATGAACAACCGTTCTGCGAGTGGATTTCACAGAATGGATGGACTGGGCTGTTTTCGGTTAGGGATGAAACCTATCCTGACCTGGTGAGGGAGTTTTACCACAACCTCAAAGTTGCAAATGACAACACTGACTACCTGTGCACAGTGGTGAAAGACAAAACCATTTTCATCAACCCTCTCTACATAGGAAATCTGCTCAATTTAAAAACTGAGGGAGCAAGGCTGAGAAGATCTGGAGATCAGGATGGAACTGGGTATGTACACAACTTCTGCGAACCTGAGGGCCACTCAGGAGAAGTCTCAGCTTCATCAATGGGTCAACACCAGAAAATGGCTCACTACTTGCTGACCTACTTCATCTACCCAAAGATCAACTGCACTACATCAGCAACAAACTTCGAGCAATGCTTTATATGGCATATGCTGACGTACACTCCCATCAACATGCCAGTCTTTCTCATTGCTGGTTTCCTTCGAAGCACTGGCACGATGCGGCTTGGATCACTCATCACCAGAATCCTCATTGACCATAAGGTTGATCTCGAAGGTGAGGAGAAGACTCGAGGAACTGAGATCACAGCTGCCTCGCTGAGAGCACTAAAGTTTGGACAGCCTTTGAAGAAAGGTAAAGCTGCTTCTGCTGCTGGCCAAGCTGAGGGAACTGCTGAGCCAAAGAAAGGGCGAAGGACTAAGGCCCCAGCTTCCCGCAAAAGGAAAACTGCTGAGACTTCTTCCAAAAATGTTGAGTCTCCAGCAAAAAGGCAGAAGTCAGCTGGAAAGTTAGCTGAGAAACGAAGCAGGCAAGGTGAGCCTGGAACTGAGGAAACTACTGAGCAACCTCAGAAGAAGCAGAAACCTTCTACACTGACTCCCCTCAATGCTATACCAACTGATTTCGTTGTACCGGGTGACTCTCACTTCACCTAGTGTCAAGGTACTGTAGCTGAGCATGATGAGCACGATGTACAACTGGATGATCATTTTATCTCCCAAGTTGAAGAAGAACTTGATGGTGATAGCTCAGAGGAAGAAGAAGAAGAAGCCAGCGGTTAGGATGACGCTGAGGACTCTAAGGAAATAGCCAGTGAGACTGAGGTTGAGCATGCCGATACTGAGTTGGCTGCTGAAGTTGAGCAAGTACTCGACCAACACACTGTTGATCCAGCTGAAGAGCAAACTGACCAGCCTCATACTGAGCAACAAGAATCTTCCCCTTCTCACTCAGGAGAACCTGATCATACTGTCACTCCACCTCGTAGAAGGCGAAAGTTGGTCAAGGCCAGTGAAAAGCTAGTCAGTGAACCTCCTGTGCAACCACCAAATCTTCATGACTTTGTCCTCTCAAAGACAACTAAGGACCCTTCTACCATCAAACTCAAGTTTTTCAAACGCCAATCAACCTCCACTACATCGGCGCCATTAGAAAAGCAAGCCTCTGTTTCTTCTCAGCAGGAACATTCCGACCCCAATGCTTCTGCAACATTAACCAGTCAGGTTGAGCCGACTGCTGTTCATGCTATTTCCTCTAGCATGGTGCTGACTCCACACACTTCTACCGTCAGCACAAACAGTATTCGCATTACAACTTCTCCAACTCAACTCTCTGCTGATCAATCAACTATCCCACAAACACAAGTGCAGATTGGTTCATCACTTCCAGTCACTGACCTGGTAACCCCTTTCACTCCTCTTCCTTCCGGTCACACTGATGTCCCTGAAGGATCACAAAGCTATCTGAATGCCACTGAGTCCGGCAAAAAAATCATTGACTCGGTGCAAGCATTAATCAGAGACCTTCAACACTCCACTCATCTTGCTGCTGGCTCTTCAATTCTTGAGACCACCCAGCTTTCCCAAGTCACTCAGCTTCTCAACGAAGTTAAGGGACTCAAGGATCTGCTGAACGTCGTCATATCCTTCCAAGCACAGCAAGCTAAGCAGGATTCAATTGCCAAGCTGGCTGAGATCCAGCTGACAACCGTGCAACACTTGAACTCTCTCCACCAACAAGTCCAGAAGTTGTCAGCTGCGCATCCTGACTATGCCACTTCATCTGAAATCAAGATGCTCTTTGCTCAGCTTCATACTGAGCAACTTAAGACCAACGAGCAAATGGTTTCGTACAGTCAGTGCTCGGTAGAGCAAATTGGTGAGGCTATACGGTTGCTTAATCTGAATAAGCAAGAGATGGATACTGACGCCATGAAGCAGAATGAGATGCTGACTCTCGCACAACAAACTTTCAACCACATTCGTCATAACAACATTCAACGTCAGTATTACGACACAGCTCTTTTAAAGACTTTTCACCAAATCTTTGCTGGTCTTACTGAAGCTCTTATCTGGCAAGGCAAAGCTCAAGCGTTTAGCGTCAATATGCTCAGTGCTGCTGATCTCAAAGTACCCGAAGAGGTATCAGCTGATGGAGTTGCCATCTTTGATGGCGTAAATGAAAGCGCTGAGAAACTTAAGGAGTTGTCCCAAGAACTAACTCGAGCTGTCTTAACTGATGCTTTCAGACTCCCTGAAGTTGACAAAATGGGGGAGAAAGAACATGCAGCTAGAGCTCAGCATGAGCGAAGTCAGTCATCGCAACACAGGAAAAAGAAATAGATAGGCTAGCTCAGTATAGGCTAAGTCAGTTGTAATCTATTTGCCTTATCTATATATATTTTGCTGTGTAATCACTGACTTCTATCTATATATCATATCTGCATCTTTTATTCAATTTCTGAGTTATGATATATGTTATATGTTACTAAGTACTGAGTCATTACGTATCTTCAATTAAATCAGCTTTTATACTTATAAATTTTATTGACTAAATCAAATGCTGATAACATGTTTGACATTGTCCTATGTGCTTATAAAACATTGTCTGTTAAGAATCCATTGAACAACAAATTACTCGGCACACTCTATATGATCAAACCTTCCGCTTAATACTGAGTAAATAGAATATGTTGAAATAGCTGACCTATATCTGAAAACTGACTTTAGACTTACTCATTTAAACCTTTAAATGTTTTGAGTAAAACTAAGTCAGTAGCTCAACCCTTACGGGGGAGTTTGCTAAACTATACTAGGTCAACTATCATGGGGGAGCTCATACTGAGTTCCTCGCTGAATAGTTTTGCCAACATCAAAATGGGGGAGTTTGTTGAAACACCTTTCCACATAATTTTGATTTGACAAAATTGTTTAAGTATAATTTAAAATACATATTCTAAACATACTAAGTTTAAATGCTTTGATTTATTCTACTAATGTGTTTGTTCAATGTTGAGTTAAAACTGTTATAAGACATAAGAATTAAAAGGCCCAAGCCCAATACGGAAGCCAAGGCCCAAGTCAAACAACTCAGTACAACTCGGCCCGCGTTTGTCAAAACGTTGCCGTTCTGGACAAAACGCAACTCAGCATGAGAAGGATCTAGAAGACCTTCGGGAACAACTTCAAGATGAAGCTGCTGAGTAGATTCGACAAACGTACAAGACAGCAGCTGGCGAAGGAAAACTTCCAGACAAAGTATTTCCCCTTTGGGCAAAGTTCAGACGACACAGTATGCTGTCCAGTTGACTTTACCATAAAAGGAGAGACAGTCTGCTGAGCTGACCGAGGACAGAAGATACACAATTCTGATTGGCCGAGAGCTCTGAGCAAGTCAGGATGACAACGACAGGAAGCCGTTTCCCTCCAACGGTTATTTCGAAATTCGAAATGACCGATGCCCAGACGTCTCTATAAATAGTGCCATCAGAAGCTTCACTCAATACAGAACTTGATCAAGCCATTACGCTGACCAAATTTCTACACAAGTTCTGCAAGCAAAGAAGCAAAGCAAAATCTTACACTACAATTCTTATATCTGTGTAAAAGCCTAGAGTGATTATTTCAATCGTCTAAAGTGTCTTAGCAAATCTTTGTATAGGACAAATCACTTATCATTTCTAGAGATTAGAAAGGAGAGGCTGAGTACTCGGTTTTAGTACTCAGCGAGAGATTAGGATTGAGTAGAGGTATAGAGGAAGGTACTCTTGTCATACTCAGTTGCTAAGATTGTAAAAGGTTTGAGGCTCTACCTTTAAAGAGCTCAGTAGAGGATTCGAAATCTCGGAACGTGTTTCGGGGACAGGACGTAGGCTTAGAAGAAGCCGAACCTGGATAAATCTGCTGAGTGAAGTATTTCTTACCTTTAACTCCTTATATATATTGCTTGCTTAAAATAACCAAAAACTGACCAAGTAAAGAGGTCAAGTTTGAGTTGTGCGCATTAAACGTCTGAGCTCAGGAATAGACTCTAAGTGCTATCTCCTGACTCAAGCTAAGAAACTGACCTAGTCACCAGTTGACTAAGCCAGTATCTTGCTGTTTACTCAGTGCCGCTGTAAAACCTTTTTTCCTTAGAAAAAGAAGTCTGCCCTAATTGCGAAAAAGTTTAAATAGTTCCTAACCCCCCCTTGGAACTATACTTGCAACCTTACAAGGGACCAACACAAAGCTCTATCCAGGCGACATTCAACATGAGCCGCCCCATGTCGACCATTGGACCAAGTAAACCTTTGACCCAAAGTATCAATATCAATAAGATCACAAGCATCAATAAAATTTCTGAATTCCCTGCAAGATCCAACAGCAGGAGGGGGACCAAGCTTCTCATAAGAGCCCGTAATAGCATTGAAGTCCCCAAGCACCAACCAATTATTATTTGGAAAGGCAGAACTATAAAGAGAAGACCACAACTCCCTTCTTTCCGAAGCCAGGTTACTACCGTAGACAAAAGAGAGTAGAAAAGATTTATCACCCAGCTGGTGCTGAACAATAACATGTTGAGCTTGCGAAGAATGAAGAGAAAGAGAAGAAGCATCCTTAGTAAGAAGCCAAAGAGTCGGCGAATCCTTATCATTCCAGGCAAAAAACGAAAGACCCAGAGATCTCCAAAACCTATCAGCAGTGTAACTAAAACAAACAAGAGGTTCTGCAAGACACAAAAAATCAGGACGATGTTGTAGGCACAGAAGCTTCAGGGCTCGTTGAGTGCGATCATTACCGATGCCCCTACAATTCAAATATAACACAATCATTGAAACCGCACAGGTGGCTTGCTATGCTGTTTACCACTGACCTCAAGGGGGTTGATGTTGTCTTTTTGCTTCTTCCTTTTCTGGACTTTAGTCCAAGTCTTTTCCTCTGTAACATTAACCAACTACAAACAATCCCCATTTCCTGAATGCTCAATAATTTGCAAATTAGGAGAATCAGATACCTGAATATTGGAGTGAGAGGATTTCCAACCAAAGACTCCCAGCTCTTTATCAAGTTGATAAGGTGGAAAACCAAGAGTAGGAGAGGCCGGGGCCATGCCAGAATCAGAGTCAAGAACCGACTCATTAATCATGCCCGAACTATGAAGTACCATCTGCAAATCACAGTTATTAAGTTTGTCAAATTCCCCATTAGTAGGAGCCCCTTTAGAGGATTCACCAGTATCCATATGAACTCCTGGCTTCTGTTTCCAAATCCTAGTAACGGACCTACCTCGGGGCTCAGGAGATCCCATCTTCTATTTTCCATTTCTTTGTTTTAGCTCAACATGCTCTTCATGCCGAATGTTCCTCCTACAAGTTCCAGCAGCATAACCAATGGAATGGGAAATGGAGCATAAATCGGGAAGTCTTTCATATTCAAGAGAAATCCAATGCATTGAGGTGTCAGTATCCACCCTAAGCTTGTATTGAATTTCCTTAGAAAGCTCCATATCAATCAAGATACGAGCATAGTGACTCATTTCACCCTCCACTGTGTTCTTATCAAAACGAAGGGGCACCCCAATCGCTCTTGCAATGCTTGCCATGATCCGCTTATCCCAGAATTCCCAATGAAGATTGTAGAATCTTACCCAGACTTGAGCAGAAGTGGATTTGTGAGAGTCCGGGTTAAATCCCGGGCTCCAAGGAATTAAGCGCATAATCCCCGGTCTAAGTGCAATGGCACCACGACTCCAAACAGATTGGAGAGTCTCTGCGGATGAAAGAATGATATGGTAAAAACCTCTACCCAGAGAAATCAATTTCCAATTAGGAGCACAACCCCAGATAGATGAAAGTGTGGCTTTCAAGTCCGGCTGTTTCCAAGGAGTTTCCCCTTTAGCAAGAGTAATATGCCCGATAATAGAGTGCTTACAAAAATTGAGTCTTTCATTGTAAATATCCTGCTGTATTTTGACAGCTTTAAAGCCGCCTTCTTCGGTTATAAGAGATCGATCCACAAGGGGAGGATTATCCAGAGAAATAGTCACAGACGGAGCATTACCAACAAGGGTAGCTGCATAGGACCTAGATCCAGAAGGAGGCTCGGGTCTCGAAATAGGGCTAACTGTAACATTATTGGATCCAGACAAGGCATTTTTCAAAAAAGAGGATCTAGAAAAAAGGTGGGCAATGGAACAATCTATCTCCATTAGATTAGTTAGAATTAAGCAACAATCCTTACAAACCCTAGCCAACAAATCAAGCCGCCAAACCAAAGTTTAATGAATTTTTGATCACTTGATTTCTGTCTAGCAACGAGCCTTACGAAACCTAGCAAACAAATCAAATCCGCCAAACCAAAAATTTAATGAATTTCTGATCCACTTGATTTCAGTCTTATTTGCTCATATAATCTGATTTATTATTAATTGATTTTATTAAATTTAAAAATCTTTAATTAATAAATCATTCCAACAGCCGCAGATCGCAAAAGATTAAACAGGGAACAACGGTGAACGACGACGAAAGAGAAGCAAGGATCCACGGCAGACGAAAGGAAGATGCCAGTCAGAGACGAGCGACAGTCGCAGATCCACGGCGGACGAATGGAAGACGCCAGTCAGAGACTAGCGGCAATCGCAGATCCGCGAAGTGCCCACAACTTCTTATTATCAATCCGTGAGCAACGAACGTTTTTGTTCAACACAGAAATCGATACGAGATCAAAGAGGGAGTAAGAAATAAAGTAAATTAGCCGAGACGATGACGGAGCGATTCCTCCTCTTATTCTTTTTTTGTGTTGGCCGAATTTCCTAGGCTAGGGAGTCTATTTATAGACTTCTCAAAACCCTAGTCCTAGTTGTGTTAGGTAATTAATTAATTAGGATCTTATTTCGAATAGGATTCCTAATTAGATAATTAAATAATCACTTTACTATTATCTAAATAATAACTAATTATATCTAGATAATTATTATTAATCAAATTAATAATTAATTAATGTTAGGGATAATTAATTAGAGTTTCAATCACATAAAAACTTCTAATAAATATTATCAGATAATCCTTTAATGTAATTCATAACCATAATCATATTATAATTATTAATCAAATTAATTTATCCCCTAATTAATATACAAATTTCGGCCCATATATACATGTCTCACTAATTACATTTTCGTCCTCCGATTCCAAGTCCCATATGCGACCCATTAGGTTCTTTATTACCACTAGCCGTATATATCCTTTGAAATTATTCATCACTATTAATTCCAACATATATATAACGGAATACCGTCACGAGCTGTTACTAGCAGAACCTATGATATTCCCCCAGAGCAATTAAAAAGTTAGGTTGATAACTGACTTTAACCTTTCTGCATTAGGTACAGTATAATACGATCCTTAATCAACTATATCCTGTCAGTCAATTCCTTATAACCATGGAACGTGTCAAGGTTACATATAACGAAGAGTCTGGTTTTACTTGTACAGGTTGAATTCACTCCGAAAAGATAAGTTAAGTGAAATGTTCATTTGTACTCTTAACTCTATCACCTTGCAAGGATTTCAGTCAATTCACCACAAGCGGCCATTTGGATATATCTCCCACTTATCGGGAGTGACGAATGCTCAATCTGACATTAACTATTCTGCAATTACTTTGTGTGATACCCAACCCTGCTCTCACACACCCCAGGCTCTCACCTGTTGGATCGTGCTCGCACAGAATCAAAGTATCAGACTCCATAATCCAGAATCACTAATTAATGAATGTTTGAGTCTGAGGATTAGTTATACCTACTAATACCAATGAGATGAACAGTTGACACATTAGATAAATCAATCCATTCTGTTATCTCAAGTCGGGTCCCAATCCTAATGAACTCCTTCACCGGATCCATGTAACTGTCTAGATATCTGAATATCTAAAGCTTGTGAGATCAGCTTTCTGTCTCGACAGAAAACACTGTTACATGCAAGTCTCAACAGTAATATGCCAACCCCTATAACAGATTACTTGACTTGGGTTAACTTTAAGTCTATTGGTCTATTATAAAGTACAGTCTCACTTCATGCTTGTATTAACACTTTATAACTACTTAAATAAACTCAGGGTTACTTTATTTATGAAAGGTTTGTGCCTTTTTATATAGTTACATTTTAATGACATATATCTAATTAAACAAATGATCAAATAAACAATTTATTCATTAATATTAATATTCTAAAACAATTGTCTTTAGGACACTAAACTCCAACACCGTACTCATTCTCCTTCCCATTTAATTCAACCTCAGAAGCAGTTACCATAAGATCACCGTTGGTAGTGTCACAATTAGCCACTAAAGTTTCATCGGTTCTCACCTGAGCATTAACTTCTTGTCGGATGCTTGGTAAAACACATGCCGACTTGATATGCCCGTATCTACCACAATTAGTACAAGCAACGTGTAGGCCCTCATATTCAATCCAATATGTTACCTGATTAACTTCAAATTCAGCTATAAATGGTTTTTGTAAATCGATCTCAACACACACACGAGCAAATCTTCCTCTTGATGCTTTTAGAGTATTCTTATCCGTTTTTACAGTCTTATTGATGTAGATTATTTCGGAACGTGTTAGTTTTAATCGTAAACTAACAAAGATGTTTCTTCTCAAGCTGAACTTGAAGGAGTGAATCCCGGTTTTATGGCCAAAAATCCATAGGAAATCATAGATCCCCCATTGTTGAGGTTGAAAATCCTAACAAGCTTCAATGAAGAAGGTAATAAAATTGATTGATAAAAAGTTATTTCATTACAAAGAAAGAGATGTATTTATATCATCTCAAAACCCTAAAACAAACCTAAACAATTACACAAAAGGGTAGCTACTTAATTAATAAAGGGTAAAGATAAAGACTAAATAAGCCCCTGACTAGGGTTACAAACAAGGATAAGAGTAGGGGCAACTTAGGAATTTAAAAAGAGTAAATTAAGGAGTAAGTTAAGGATTTAAACTAAGGAAATAGAAAGAGACAATTAAGGAGTAAATTAAAGAATGAACTAAGGAAATAGAAAGAGGCAATTAATGAGTAAATTAAGGAATGAATTAAGGAAATAGAAAGAGGCAAGGGCAAGGCAGTCAAATGGATAAAGTTTAATCATATTCGTCCCCCTCTTATTTGTTTGGCGTTGAAGACTACTTTAACTATCGCATGCTCTGCGTACCTTGAAGGATGCTCCACATGAGTGGGCTTCTAAAATTGGTCCCCGTCAGCTGCGTCTTCATCCCTTTCTTGAACCATCCCTTCATGCTCCGCTTGTCTTATAACACGCTCCGCGTGGAAGGCGTTAGTGATCACCCCTCCGCGTGGTTTTCTTTCTCCCTCATTGGCTCCGGACTCACACTCCACGGGTTCTATCTCTCGCCCCACGCATGAGCATAAGATGCCCTCATCATACTCCTCTTCTTCAATAGAGTTGGACCCCAACATGTTTATAGAACAAAGATGGTGCTCGGTAGGTGTTATCCACTCCATATATTGTCGGATTCTCCTTCTCTTCATGAACTCTCCCCACATCTCAACTTGTGTCTTTCCCCCGGTGCTCATCCTCCATAATACTCGCTTCCATCTCCGACCGACATCAAACGGAATATCTTGACGAAGTTGGTCAAACCAATCCTCCACAATGTCTTGGAGGCTCCTCCACACTCCCACGATATGTGGAACCAACTAACCTCGGACCCTCTTGATCTCCATATCACAAACTTGAAGAGTCACCACAATCTCCTTCCGCCTATATCCTACCTCAAATGGAATGTCCCACCGACATATCAACCCAATTAGGGTTTACCCCATAAGTACTCTTCAAATCCCCAACATGATCTTGAGTCGAATATGCCCGACCCACTATTTCACCCACTTCACTATCTCGA
Organism: Euphorbia lathyris; assembly: GCF_963576675.1. Lineage (NCBI taxonomy): Eukaryota > Viridiplantae > Streptophyta > Magnoliopsida > Malpighiales > Euphorbiaceae > Euphorbia > Euphorbia lathyris. The sequence goes on from NC_088919.1 coordinate 51,442,477, forward strand.
CGACTCCCCATAAGCTTCTCTTGCCCATGGCTTATCTCGGATGAAACGTCTCGACGAAACATGTCAACCCAACTTAGAGCGATCTCTTGATCACTCTTCAAAACCCCATCATAACCTTGAGTTGAATATTCTCGGACTCATATATACCTCATGCCATCAATCCGGATGCTAGACTCAACCTCTAGTCGCTCATAGCTGACCTCAAATGGTATATCCCGGCGACATATATCAACCCAAATTGGAGCGATCCCTTGAGGTACCCGTCATAACCCAAACATGATTTTGAATTGAATATGTACGGACTTCACTTTCATTCATTTCACTAACCGAGCTACCATGCTCAATCTCTACTTGGCCATGGCCGGCATCAAATAGAATATCCCGACGACAGTTGTCAACCCATGTCATAGTGCACTCAAGCACACTTATATTAGACCCTCTCCCGTCTTGGGTTAACAATCTCGGAACCCCTAGACTTTCCCTTTTACTAACTTGGCCAATATTCCATAAGTCTTGACTCCCTTCCATCTTCTCTATATACCCCGGGAAACTGTTCTCATTCAATAAATACTCAATGAAGCTCACATTCTTCACAATAAAATCACCCCTCATAGGCTCATCATAAGAAAGGTTCTCCCTCAGCACACACAACTAAGATTTCAGCATATATACTTCCACAAAGCACAAAAGAATAAGTTCAAATTTTACCAAGTGAGCGACTTGATTCTTTTGCATGTGGAATGTGCTAGGCGTCTCGGTGCTATCAATAGGCATCATAGAGTAACCTTCCTCCTCCTTCTTAGAGCTCAACTCTCCATGTGTAGGACTAGGTGCACTATCTCCCGGATCCCATGCTATGTCATGTGATAACTTCCTCAAGGGTGGAAGACCTTTAGAAAGCCCTCTAGGTGGCTCATTGAAAGGCATGTGTTTGTCATCTTTAGACATCGGCTTAACTTCCTCACTTTCAACTTTGCTCTTTCCATTCTCAACCTTACTCTCCTACTTGGATTTGAGTTCATTAGGAGAGTGGCTAGCTAACTCATCCATGGAACCCAAGTCAACGCGATTCAATATCTCACCCATTCCACTAATGCACTCATTCACATTCAACTCCCAAGTTGGACAATCTTCCAAAATGGTCTTCCTCTTAGCACTAGGTGAACTCTTCAAAGGTGTAAGGATGTATTGGACTCCGCCCTTATGTATGGTGTAGGTGTTGCTTCTTCCCGCATGTGAGGCATCACAATGAAATTGCCATGGACTACTTAGTAGCACGTGACAAGCATCCATCTCCATAACATCACATATAGCTTCATCCTCATAAGCTCCAATGGTAAAAGGAACCTTACACCAATGAGTAACTTGAATTTTCTCCACCTCGTTGACCCAACCAAGGCGCTAAGGCCTAAGATGTGGCTTGGGAACCAAACTAAACTTACTCAAGACGGACCAACTAATGATATTCACTTGGCTTCCTCCATCAATTACCATCTCACACTTCCTCCCAAGAACTAAGCATCGAGTCCTAAATAATCGATGACGTTGGCTATGCTCCTCTTCACTAGACATTAGCACCCTCGTCATCAAATATACATTGTGCTCATTTCCATCACCACCACCTCCATAAGTGTCTTCGTCTTGGCTCCACTCAACACTTCCCGACTCATCTTCATCTTGGTTCCGTTCAACATCCTCAAACTCATCATCATAAACTCTATCACCCCCATCATAGTCAAACTCATTTGCACTTTGACAAAGTTCACCATCCTCACACATTTCATCTTCGGAAACGTTCTCTCTCTTCAACCTCATCCTCGAATTTTCCTTCATAATAATCACGTTCCTCATTTCTTTCTAGCTCATTCCCGGATCGGTTCTCCTCTTCATGCATCTCTTCTTCTAACTCATCTTCTTCATGGTAATACATAATATCGCTTCCCTCTTCGTCCATAATCCATCTTTTCCCACGACCTCTCGTTTTCTTACACTTCTCCCCATAGTTCAAGTCGGCTGAGCTATTCGAATGGTTGCCTGACTCAAACGACATGTTACATCCCATTATAGTTGAACCACCAACATCTCTCTCATCACCATAGCCATCGATATTTATACATAACGGGATTTCCTCATTCTTCCTCAATAGACTAACAAGCCCAAACCCACTCTCCTCTTCCTCAAGATGAATGCCCTCACCTCATTCAAGCATACCAATGAAGTTATGCTCAAAGGGAATTTTATCACTCATATAGGGAGCATCCCTTGCAACATGGGTTTCCTCAATATTACCACTCACCAAGTCAACCTTTCCCATGTTTTTACATACTACATCCCTTCCTTCCAATCTATGAATGAATTTAAATCCTCCTCCCTAATTTTATGATCAACAAATTCACAAGAAGAATCTAAATCCACTTCAACATCACAAACATCCAATTTCTCCCTAACAATGGGACTATCCACAATTTCAACAAGAGAAATTGGGAGTTTGGGATTTACCTTTTTAATGTGAAAAGGAGAAAAGATTGGTGAGGGAGCTTTAGAAGGAAAAATAGAGGTTTCTTCATCTTTTTTTCGTTGGGCTCGACGTTGCCACCTCTGGCTATTTCAGGTTCCCCTTTGGAGTCTTTCCATCTCCTCTTGCTCTATTTCTCTTACTTCGACTTGCCATTCTTCAAGGCTCTTGGAGGCATACTCCATTAATAATTGTGAAAAGCTTGGTTGAACCATAGTCGAAAGAAGTCTCCGTTTAGGAAAACGGTCGGCTCTAATACCAAATGATGCAGATTATTTCGGAACGTGTTAGTTTTAATCGTAAACTAACAAAGATGTTTCTTCTCAAGCTGAACTTGAAGGAGCGAATCCCAGTTTTATGGCCCAAAATCCGTAGGAAATCATAGATCCCCCATTGTTGAGGTTGAAAACTCTAACAAGCTTCAATGAAGAAGATAATAAAATTGATTGATAAAAAATTGTTTCATTACAAAGAAAGAGATGTATTTATATCATCTCAAAACCCTAAAACAAACCTAAACAATTACACAAAAGGGTAACTACTTAATTAATAAAGGGTAAAGATAAAGACTAAATAAGCCCCTAACTAGGGTTACAAACAAGGATAAGAGTAGGGGCAACTTAGGAATTTAGAAAGAGTAAATTAAGGAGTAAGTTAAGGATTTAAACTAAGGAAATAGAAAGAGGCAATTAAGGAGTAAATTAAGGAATGAATTAAGGAAATAGAAAGAGGCAATTAAGGAGTAAATTAAGGAATGAATTAAGGAAATAGAAAGAGGCAAGGGCAAGGCAGTCAAATGGATAAAGTTTAACCCTATTCTTCCCCATCTTCTTTGCTTCGCGTTGAAGACTACTTTAACTATCTCACGCTCTGTGTGCCTTGAAGGATGCTTCGCGTGAGCGGGCCTCTGAAATTGGTCCCCATCAGCTGCATCTTCATCCCCTTCTCGAACCATCCCTCTACGCTCCGCTTGTCTTATAACACGCTCTGCATGGACTAGATTAGTGGCCACCTCTACGCATGATTCTCTTCTTTCCCTCTTGGCATTAAACTCACGCTCCGCTTGTCTTATAACACGCTCCGCGTGGAAGGCGTTAGTGATCACCCCTCCGTGTGGTTTTCTTCCTCCCTCTTTGGCTCCGGACTCACACTCCACGGGTTCTATCTCTCGCCCCACGCACGAGCACAAGATGCCCTCATTACTTACCAAAGGAATTAGCAATTGCTGAAAGGAAATCAGGATCATACATTTGGACTGGCTGGTCTGGAAACCTGACCCAGACCATTATTGAAGGAATAGTGGTTGTTGCTGCCTGAAAATCAGGGGACCAAGTTCACACAGATTTATAATGTCCCTGGATTATCCAAGGACCATCTCTGATAACACGTTCTCTGTCTTGGAGTTCTTTAAATTGTACAAAGTGAAATCCATAACCCACATCCATAATTTCAACATCCCCTTTAGGTTTCCATAGTTCCATTGCTCGTTTCTGAAGGGCTATGTACCCAATGTTTCTACCAAGAACTTTAATAAACAGAGCAATGTTCCATGGAGTTGCCCAATTGTCAAGTAATTGTGGCGAAATCACAAAGCTCAGTTTTAATGGATTTACCATTGAAACAGAAATCAATCCTTCCGCCATGAGATCTCTCGGGTTGAACGGTTCAGAAATATGGTGCTTTCCAACCAGCGAATTTTTTGTTATTAAATCCTTAATCTTTCTTATATTTTTCTAACAGATTTTTTATATGTTAAGTATTTGATAAATTTAAATTGTATATATTAAATTTTGGTGACTAGAAAAATCAGTTTAATTTAAACATAAAACTCGGTTTTGACAAATTATAATTTACCAATTATTTTTCAAAAATAATAATTGCATATCTATTATCTGGATTCAAAATTTAGTTTTTTAATAATTTAAATATTTTTTTACTCTTTCAGACAAAATTTACATATATTTATTTGTAACTGTAAAAAAAAAGTAAACTTTTAACTGCTAATTACTTATCATCGAGGGTTTAAATTAATCATTTAATAAGTTCACCATATGAAATACAATAAAGATACTTGAATAGAAAAGTTTGGTTAGAATGGTTAGAATATAAAGAAAAAGATTAATTTATCCATTTAACTATTGTTGTTATCCTAAAAAAATAAAAACGAGTACAAGTCTTATTTACTACTCTTTACTATTTCCAAAGCTATGTAAATTCTCTTTCTTCATTAATTATTTCTTTTTTTTTACTAGTATTTTTTTTTATAAAAAAAATATATTTTACTTGTGGATTATATAGATTAAGTTTTTAGTGTATTTCACTAAACATATTGTTTGAGTTTTTTTTTTTATCTTTTCACTTTTTTTTTCTTCTTTAAATATAAAATTTTAGTGTTTTCATAAATTTTCAACGAATAATTTCTTATATTTTCTAGAAATTCTCAATAAATAATTATCATCTAAAATTTAGACATTTTTCTATAATTGCTTTTTTTAATTATTTTATTTTAGAATCTTTCTATATTATTAATTAAGATTATCAATTAAGTATAAAAAAAAGTAAAATTCAAATTATTTTATACATACATATATAAATATAGGATTAAACTTGTCCGTAGACTAAGTTAGGATGTAAACGAGCCTCTCACACTGAGTTTTGTCGAGTTTTGACCGAGCTGCACTTTGACCGACTTTTGACTGAGCCAAGATTTTATCGAGCTTATAACCAGCTTTAACCAAATTTATCATACATGCATAGAATAAGTAGAGTCTAAAACAAAAAAAAAACATTATAATTTTATATGAGTTTAAAGTATTTATAAAGAAAAACAATCATGTGTCATTGCCGAAATTCAAGAATACTAGATGGTATTTATGGTCGGAAAACACAAACTCGGAGAAAAATTTCAAACAATGAAATATGTATTAAAGTCTATAATGTATTTGTTACTTATCAAAACCTAATTTTCTAGTTAAAGATTAAAAAACCTAAGCTTTTTTTGTGTCATTTTTTGATGTGTTAAATCTTATATGAGTTGTGAATTGTGATGACAACTAATAATAACTAATGAAAGAAAAATTTAAAACAACTAAATATATATTATATATAAAATATGAAATATATATATATATATATAATTAAAAATAATCGAGTCTATTCGTGTGCTTTCAAGTCAAACCTGAGGAAGCTCAGGCTCAGCTCGTTAGTGCTCGAGCCATATCGAACCGAGCTTTGATCGAGTTTTCATCGAGCCAAGCTCGAATAGTTTACGAACTATCAAGGCTTATTGACACCCCTCATGTCTATGTACTTCATTATATGACCTAATTAATATTTAATCGCACTGAGGTATAGTCAAGTTTAAAAGGTTAATTTTTAAATTTAAAATCCTAAATTAAGGATCAACAATTGAATTCTGAGGCTTTAGAGCATTCAATAGGATTTTAGGAGGAGGAGGTTGCTTCCTAGATAATTTTGGAGCACTTTCCAAAGCGGCAACTCGACCTAAACCGCATCTAGGGTTGTATGAGTCGAGCTGCTCATGAGTGGTTCAATGTGTTTATCGATAAAAGTTTGATCATGTTCGACTCGATTTGTAAGTGATTTGAGCATGAACACAACGAAGCTTGGCTCGAAAGCTCACGAGCATGCTCGATTATAGGTTCATGAACAAGCTCATAAGCAAGCTTGATTATAATGTTCATAACATGCTGGTTAACAAACTTGGTTCGATTTTTTTAATTTTAACATTTCCATAAAGGGGGAAGTAAAATAACGTAGCGTTATGAAAACTTTAGTTTATAGATTTCAAAACTATATAGTTTTGTATTAAAGAAATTTCAAATCAATATAATTAAGGGTAAATTACAAAAAAAACCTCTGTGGTTTGATGTTGTTCCAAAAAAACCCTTGTGGTTTGTTTTTACAAAAAAAACCCCTGTGGTTTGCGCCGTTACCCGAAAAACAGAAAATGGCTTAACATCGTTAAAATGCTGATGTGGCACAGGGATAAAACGGAAAAATCGATTTTTTTTTATTTTTTTATTTTTTTCCCTCTTCTCTCTCCTCCTTCTTCCTTCTCCCTCTTCTTCTTCCTTCTTCTTCTTCCTCCTCCTCCTCCTCCTTCTTCTTCTCATTCTTCTTCCTTCTTCTCCCCTCCTCCATTCTTCTTCTTCTTCCCTCTTCTTCTTCCTGCTTTTTTTTTCTTTCTTCTTTTAAGTTTCGGAAATTTCCAGATCCAGATTTCTTCAGAAATCTGGAGATTTTCCAGATTTTTGAAAAATTTCCAGAAATCTGGAAATTTTCTGGAATTTACAGAGCCGGATTAGATTTCTTGGGATTGGTTGAAGAGGAATTGAAGCGAAAGAAGTGGAGCTCTCAAAAGCTGCAGCTCGATCAATTGTATTATACACATAAGGATCTATGAAAGCTGTGGAAAGTGGAGTCGACGTGTTGGCAGTTACAGAGGCACCGGAAATTGCCCGGAAAGTTGTGGTTTCTTCTGAGTGGACTTTAGAAGATGAAAGCCGAGTTGGGTCTGGCCGGACATAGCAAAATGAGTGACCGAGACCTTCATCAAGTGGGTTTGATATTAACACCGATATGTCATGTCTCCGACGAATCTCTCCTGCTCCGGTGAAACATACTGTTAATTTCCCAATCCCATTACCCATGGGAAATTTTTATAAACCCCCCTCAAAACAAAACAACAAAAAGATTATATCTTTAATATGGGGTTTTAGCAAAGAAATAAGTTTCAGTTCAATTCCATGGCCAGAAAGAGAAAGAATAAAAAAGAAAAAGATAGAGATAGAGAAGGAAGCTGAAGGGAAGGAGAACAACAAGAAGGGGAATAAGAAAGAGAAGGCGTTGACTTTGTGGGCTAGGGTGTTTGAAATTAAAAATGGAAAGGATTGATTTTTTTTATTACTAAAAAAGAAAAAAAAATAAAAAGAATAAAAAAAAATTGATTTCCAACTTTACCCCTTGCCACGTCAGCACTTTTTAACACCGTTAAGCCATTTTCCGTTTTTCGGGTAACGGCGTAAACTACAGGGGTTTTTTTTGTAATAACAAACCAAAAGGGTTTTTTTGGAACAACATCAAACCACAGGGGTTTTTTTTGGAATTTACCCATAATTAATGAATGAGTTATTCGCGAGTGAAGTTCATTAACTGAACTAATGAGTTGCTTCCAAGCAAAGGGCATGAACATACTTGTTAACAAGCTCGGGAATAGCTCACGAACAGAATTTTGAGCTCGTTAATTTTCACTCGAACCGAGGCTAAGCAGGTCAAAGCTCAGTTCGACTCGATTACATTCTAGCCGCGTCATTATTGTAACAGAAAACCAACCACACTTCTACCTTTATCGGATAAAACCGCTTAAATCACCATGACCGTAAATTCATACTCACATTTGAACATGTAATGAGGTTAGAAATGAACTTTCTACTAAACATTAGATTTAAAATTACACTATTTTATACGTGAAGTTAAATCCTCTTTTTTTTAATAACTATGGAGTTAAATTTGAAACTTATTCTATTTATTTATATACAGATATAAAATTGAGTTTACTTTTTTTTATTAAAATTAAAAATTATAATCAGTACTAGCATATAAAAGTTTCAAATTAAAATTTAATGTCAACTTTAAATAATGTTATATGCTGAGTAAACTTCTCACACAACAATGCAAATATATATATTGAGAGAGGGTTAGAGATTACTCAGTATCACTTATCCTGGTTCGGCCTCTCCGCCTACGTCCAGTCCCCAGAGTCCTCCGGGATTTTAGAATCCAATACTAAGCTCTTTAAAGGTAGAGCACAAACCGATTACAAGGCAGTTGAATATGCAAGAGTACCTTCCTCTATCCGTCCACTCAACTCCTACTAAGTGCTACAACCCAGCACCTAGATTTCTCTACTACTGAATGTTTACAACCAAACACTCAGCACAATGCTCTTAATGTTACAATTGATAAACACTTGTTCCTTTTCAAATAAAGAACACTTTAGAAGATTACAAGTAATCACTCTAGCATTTACACAAAGAATGGAAGATGGGTGTAAGATCTCTTTTTGTATCTAAGTGCTTTTGTATCTTTTCTCTCTTGTACTTTTTGTTTTTGTCAATCGGCAATGATCCAGGGATTTTGATTGTCTTTATATAGGGGAAAATCTGGAATTGGATCATTTTGAAATGATGTAGCCGTTAATGTTAAAACGGCTCTTTTAGGAGACAGCTTCTGGTCAGCTTCAAAATTCTCAGGCCAATCCTTTTCCTCTGATTTATTCAGATGTCAGGTTTGTCATTATCTTGCAGACTTGTCTTTTTGTGCCAGTTGTCCTTTACCAATAATCCATTGACCCATACATCTCAGAATGTGTCTTTTACGTAATTCAAAGGTTTCAATTATTGGCGCAGAAGGTCAGCAATCTTTGTCGTCTTGCAAGCGACTCTTTCATGCTATCCTGAGGATTCACTCAGCTTTGTTCATTGTCTTTGGCAACTTCCATGCTGAGTTATGTTTTAGTTAGATCACCTTCGTAAGACAGTTGTTAAGACGGCTTCTCATGCTGAGTTCTATCTCACTTAGCTCTGTTGGATTTTAAGCCTCAATCTGTTGCTGCTGGGTTCGATTCCATTCAGCTTGATCATGAGACTTCTATACTTAGCTTGTTCTGTCATTTCATGCTGTCTTTGTCCTATTTTACTTTTATGTCTATTTATATTTATATTTATACCAACATTGAACAAACGGATTAGTACAATAAAGCACTTAAATTTAATTGTCTCTTAATCATGGATGATTTTGTCAAATCAAAATCTTGTGGAAAGGTGTTTCAACAAACTCCCCCATTTTGATGTTGGCAAAATGCATAATTATGGAACTCAGTTTTGAAATTCCTCATGATTGATTAATTTTTCATATTTCTGAAATTGCTCCCCCGTAAGGGTTGCATCTATTAACTTAACTCTAAATCTTCCAAGAGAAATTAAAGATACTTGTACTGACTAGGTTCAATCCTAGACCTTCTGAGATCTACTAGGTCAGTTTTTCAGAAATGATCATTTTTGGAAGCATTTTATTACTTCAGTTTACTTATGTGTGAAGATGTATACTGAGTATGTTTCATTATGATTTGTTTGTTCAATTTGGACAGATCAGTATATCTACTAAGCATGGTATTAAGACAGGTTGGATAAAGTGATGCTTATCATAAATTTAACACAAATATTTAAGCACAAATTTTAAACTAGACTACTTCTTCTTCTTCAGACTGGCTTCATCATACTTGCCTTTTCCTTTGTCTTTTCTTCCTGATGCACCACCGGCGTGTTGAGTTCCATCTTGGCTGTTCTCCCCCGTTTTTCCATCATCGGAGGGAGGAGGAATGAACGTGTCATTTCTAGCAGCACCAGACAGAGCGTTTGAATAACGCTTCAACCTTCTTGTACTCTCACTTAAGCCATCAATAACTGGAACACAGTCATCTTGAACAGTTCGAGGGACCCGTAAGGAGCTGCTCAGCATGCTGATTAGACATTCATGAGATTTGCTGATCCAAGAGATGGACGCAGTGAGCTGAGCAAAGGATTGATGGTACATCTTGAGTAGAGCTGAGTCATAGAATTTTCGTTGAGCATTTGTGTAGCGTACTGAGCGAAGGATGGCTTGTGAGAAGCTCAGAAGGGTTTCATGAGTGATGGGGTCAACATCCATCTGTACTTTGTTGACGTTGAGTAGACTTAATGCTTCACTCAGTTGGTCAATTGTACACTGAGAAGAAGAAGAAACTAACTCACGTGTACAAGTAAGATCAGCAGTCAGCTTGGTAAAGCATTCTTGCAACTCAGCAGATGTGGCAGATTCAGGATTTCCCGTAGACCGTAGATGGGTCAGCTCTGCAGTCAGCTTCGTAAAGTGTTGGGCTAACTCAGCTGAAGTGACATATCCTGGATTGACCACAGAGAGAGTGTTGATTTTTCCTTCAAGCGAATCCATGTGATTGACCATGAGAAGTAGCAGCTCGGTCAGCTTCGCAATTTGGTCTTGCTTGGGTTGTTGTGTTTGAACTGATGTCATAACACTTATAAGATCCTTGAGCCCATTGATTTCATTAAGAAGTTGAGCGATGGATGAGATGTTAGACGACTCAGGATGAACAGACCCAGCAGCATCAGAAGTGTTGAACTCCTGGAGAAGGGATTAAGCAGTTTCTACGATGCGATGGCCAGATTGAGTTGCACTAAGATAGGCAAATTGACCAGCTGGATTTGTCTCAGAAGTAGGTATGGAAGTTGAGCTGGATGGTGGTGGAGTTGGCTGCTTATCAGCTTGAGTTGAGTGATCAACAGTTGGTCCTTGAGGTAATTCAGTACCAGGAGCTGAGTGTTCTTCATGAGGTGGAAATTGAGCAGGTGGATTTATGGTTTGGTCTCCTTTTTGAGTAGCTGTGACTTCGAGTTCTTGCTCGGCTGATTTTGGATCCTCTAGAGTCTTGGCTTGTTCCTCAATATGAGTAACAGAGGCTTGATTGTTGGCCGGTTCTTTAGGAGGAGACTCTACGGTGTGGGAGAAGTATTGCAACTGAATATCAGACATATCGGCGATTGGGTCCAGAGGCGGAGAATCTATGAGTAGATCAATAACTGGTCCCTTGAAGGCCTTCTTCTTGAGCCTTTTGAATGACTTAGCTTTGTGAGGAGACGGGTCAGCTTGGATGTCATCTGGACTTTCATGTTGTGGGAGCCTCTCCCCATGCTGATCATCTCCTTCTTGTTCAGTATCTTTCACATGATGTTGCTCAACATCATCTGACTCAGTATGAACTTCTTCCTCAACATCAGGCTGATTGACATCCTGTCGCTGTGCTTCCTCTTCTTCTGTTTGCTCAACTGGAGTTTTCTCTAAGTCAATTCCAAGACCTTGAGCGTAGTGTGACTTGGGTGGCATAACCCAATCAATGGGATCAGCTTCAACAATATTCAAGACAGAACTTCGATGCTTCTTCTTTAGAGGTTGTTCTGAGGTGTCATCACTTTCTTCTTCGGGCTCAGCTTGCCCTTTTCTTTTCTCTGCTGACCTAGGTGTAACCTGAGGTTGGTCAGCATCAACGTTCTTGCCCTTAGCCATGGCCCGCTTCTTCTTTGGGACGGCAGAAATATCCTTTGTGCACATTTCAAGTTCTTTCCTCTTCTTCTTTGCCTTTGGTGACTCAGCAGGGACTTCCTTCCCTTTCTTAGGTTCAACTTCTAGCTCAGCATCATCTGCTTCTTCCTATTCCACAATTTCTTCAACCCCCTTCAATGGCTGGTTGAATACTAACCCAAACAGCAAAGCCGCGGTTATTTCTGTTCCCAAACTCTTAGTCTCAGTGATTGTCTCTATTTTGTGGTCTTCAAGGATTTTGGTGATTAGAGAACCTAGTCTAAGTTTCTTACCTCCACGTTGAAGTGCACCAACCAAAAACACATGCATATTGAGTGGGCTGTAGGTCAACATGTGCCATATAAAGCACTGCTCGAAATTGGAGGCCGACGAGGCTGAGCTGAGTTTAGGGAAGATGAAGTTGGTCAGTATGTAGTGTGCCATCTTCTGGTTTTGTCCCATACAGGTACTGGGTATCTCTCCTTTGTGGTTTTTGGGTTTGCAGAATTCCTTGACATGATCAAGCTTTTCCTTTGTTGTTCTAAACTCAGTCCCTTCTTCTGGCAGATTTAGCAGGGTTGCCAAGTAGGATGGTGTGATTGTTATCTTGTGGCCCTTGACATGGGTTTCCAAGTAGTCTGCATCGTCTTCATCCACAGATAGGCCGGAGTAAAATTCCCTAACCAGGCGAGGATAGGTAGTTCCGGGGAGAGAGAAAAGGCCTGCCCAATCGTTTTTCTCAATCCACTCACAGAATGGTTTCTCGGCGGTGATGAAGCTGGGAGAAAACCACCGGCATTTTAGGACTTCGAGATTGTTGACTTTCTTGTGAACCTTTACCATGGTTCTAGCCTTGGGTTTCTGTTATTTCGAGGAGCTTGCTGGGTCAGCTTGAGGGTTTTTGTTAAGAACAGGAGATTTGGGATTTTCATCGGTGTGATGTTTGCCGGAATCACCACCGGAGACGTTCTGAGGGTTCGACATTCTCAGAGATTTTTAGGGATTTTAACATTTTGACAGAGAGTGAAGAATTCGAATGCCTAAGAATTCACGCGTGAAAAGGATTAAGGGAGGATCTTCCTCTATTTATAGAAATCTAAATCGCCCCCATTTATTGAACTAGCCGTTTCACTTTGGGATATTCAATCGACAGAGATTCTGTCACTTATGACATCTTCGGCGCATGGGTTATGTCATTATTGTTTACCTCTTTGAGGTGCTATTTTATTACATGTGTTCGCATTTAATGGTGCGAGTAGGTTTTAACTCTGCTTTACTAGGATGTGAAGCGTTTGTGATATTGAGTGCCTAATTTTACTTAAATGAATTTTTATTTCTTAGTAACTCAGCATAAGATAATAACACAGCTTGTATATCTACTTAGTACAAGGTTATTACTCAGCATATGTACCTACTCAGGATGATCACTCAACATGTATATTTGCTTAGTATAGAGTGATTTTCTACGTTTCAAGCTTAGTAAGTAGAAGTTACTAATTTTTGAATTTACTCAGCATGGCAATTTCACAACATTCAATTTTTTCATAGAATTATTGAAGGGGGTTAGACATACCGATGGCTTCCCTTAGTATGTTGAATTGTTCACGTGCCAGGGGCTTAGTGAAGATATCTGCAAGCTGTTCATTAGTTGGCACATAGGTCAGCTTGATCTCATCCTTTAGTACGTGATCTCTAATAAAGTGATGCCTTATGCTGACATGCTTCATCCTGCTGTGTTGGATTGGATTTTTGGATAGATCAATGGCACTCTTGTTGTCACATTTGATCTCTATTGTATCAGTTTTTACTCCATAATCCTCAAGCTGTTGCTTTATCCATAGGACTTGAGCAACACAGCTACCAGCAGCTACGTACTCAGCTTCAGTTGTAGACAGGGCTACAGATGATTGCTTTTTACTAAACCAAGATACTAGACAGCTTCCAAGGAAATGACATCCTCCTGAAGTACTCTTACGCTCTAGCTTATCTTATCCATAGTCAGCATCAGTATATCCAATGAGTGTGAAGTCATTTGAAGTTGGATACCATAATCCTGCATCAACTGAGCTCTGCAAATATCTAAAAATTCTCTTTATAGCAGTTAGGTGAGATTCCCTGGGGTCAGCTTGATATCTCGCACAATAACATACTGAGTACTGTATATCAGGTCTACTAGCTGTGAGATAAAGTAAGGAGCCTATCATACCTCGATAGAGTTTACTATCTATTGACTTACTTTTCTCATCTTTGCATAGGACAGTATCTGTAATCATAGGGGTTGATATTGGTTTGCAATCCACCATGCTGAATTTCTTTAACATTTCTTTGGTGTACTTGGACTGACTTATGAAGATGTCGTTCTTACCTTGCTTAATTTGAAGTCCAATGAAGAAGTTGAGTTCACCCATCATGGACATTTCGAACTCAGTTTGCATGTGTTTGCTAAACTCTTTACACAAAGATTCGTCAGTAGCACCAAATATTATATCATTTACATATATTTGTGCAAGTAGGGTATGTTTACCCTTTTTCTTAATAAACAAGGTTGTGTCAGCTTTTTCCCTGACATTAGGGGTGCACATGGTCGGTTAACCAGTCCATTAAGCTTAATTCGGTCGGTTAACCATTTGATCGGTTTTTTAAAATCATTAACCATACACTAGTCCACTTAATTCGGTTAACCATTAATCGGTTAACCAATTATTTCGGTCGGTTAACCTTTTATTCGGTTTCTAACCATTAGTAACTAAAAATAAAAATAATTAAATAATTCTAATTTTTATTGTGAGTGGGATAGTGGATCAGTAGCGAGTTGGAGATTAATGGCGAAAAGAGAGATATGTGTTCATTGTGTATGTGTGAACTATGCACTAGAGAGTGAATGAGGTGGAGAAATGGTAGTAGAAACTAAAAAATATGAACCAAATAAAAATAAAAATAGGATTCAATTTTAATTCAGAAACTTATTTTTATTTTCATCCTATTTTTATTTTTATTTGGTTCATATTTTTTTGATAATCTCGTGCATTGTGTATGTTGTTTATATTGGATAAGTTTCTGCTGCAAAATTGGATGAGATAAACGCTAGAATTGGATAAGTTTCTTATTTCTATTTTGATAATCTCGGGCATTGTGTATGTTGTTTATTATATGATTTAAGTATCTTATTGTTTTATCTTTATTTTTTTTGTTACGAGATTATCTTTATTTTGAAAGTTCGTTTTTCATATGTTCTTTCCTTTTTCTTCAACAAACATCACTAAGTATATAGTTAATTAGATAAGTATAATTAATTATTTAACTAATTAATAATTAATATAGTTGGATAATATATAATTATATAAATATAAATAAATATATTCTTATTTTTTAATATTTAATTGAGATTCGGTCGGTTTCGGTTAACCGCGGTTTTTGGAATAAGAAAACCGTAACCGTAACCATTAACCATTATTTTTAAAATTAAAAACCGTACACTAGTCCATCGGTTTCTGTTAACCTTATTTTCGGTTTGGTTTCGATTTGGTTTTTCGGTTTTTCGGATTTTCGGATTTTTGTGTGCACCCCTGCCTGACATAGTTCCTGGTCAGCAGGAAGTTGGTCAACCTCTCATACCAAGCTCTTGGAGCTTGCTTTAGGCCGTACAAGGCCTTTTTGAGTTTATAAACGTGGTTTGGAAATTTTGGATCTTCAAACCCAGGAGGTTGATTAACATATACCTCTTCGTTTATGAAACCATTAAGAAATGCACTTTTCACATCCATTTGGTATAACTTAAAGTTCATGAAACTAGCATAAGCACACAATATACGTATTGCTTCTAACCTAGCAACTGGTGCAAAATTTTCTCCATAGTCAATACCCTCTTGCTGACTATAGCCTTGGGCTACAAGTCGAGCCTTGTTTCTTATTACGTTTCCGTACTCATCTAGTTTATTTCTAAAGACCCACTTGGTTCCTATAGCCTTTTGATTCCTAGGTTTAGGTACTAAATCCCATACCTCATTCCTGGTGAATTGATCAAGTTCTTCTTGCATAGCATTGATCCAATATTCATCGTGCTCAGCATCAACAAAGTTCTTTGGCTCATGGATTGAGACGAATGCTACGTTGCTGAGGAACTTTCTAAGTTGATCTCTAGTCATTAACTTGTTGTCAGCAGCATCAAGAATAGACTTTTCTGAGTGTCCTCTTGGGATTTTTATTTCCTTAGGTAGTGTTGAGTCGTTTGGAGCAGGTTTTTCTACAATCTCTACAGGAATAGACTGGTCAGCAAATGTAATTTCAACTTCTTGCTTACCTTTGGTCAGCCCTTGTATTGATGATTCAGAGGCTCCATTTTGATCAGCGGAAGCTGAGCTTGGTTCATCTTCAGTGAGCTGAGTTGACTTTCCTGCAGGGTCAGCTTCATCGAACTCAACATGGACAGACTCTTCTACAATCTGAGTTCGTTTATTATAGACTCTATATGCTTTACTGTTTGTTGAGTACCCTAAGAAGATTGCTTCGTCAGCTTTAGCATCAAATTTTGCAAGATTGTCCTTTGTATTGAGTATAAATCATTTACACCCAAAAGCACGAAAGTACCCAATGTTGGGCTTTCGTCCTTTCCAAAGTTCATATGGGGTTTCTTAAGTATAGGTCTTACTAGAGCCCTATTCAATATATAGCATGCTGTGTGGACAACTTCACCCCAGAAGTACTTTAGAAGCCTATTTTCACTCAGCATGGTTCTAGCAATTTCGACAATAGTTCTATTCTTCCTCTCAACAACCCCATTTTGTTGAGGTGTTTTAGGAGCTGAGAAATTGTGGTCAATACCACTGGCTTCACAGAATTCATCAAACTGTTGGTTTTTGAATTCTCCACCATTGTCACTTCTAATGTGAGCTACTTTTAGGTCTTTGTTATTTTCAAGTTTCTTGATTAGTGTGGTGAACATCTCAAATGTTTCATCTTTGCTACTCAGCAGGATGATCCAAGTATACCTAGAGAAATCATCTACAATGACTAAGGAAAATTTCTTACCTCTCAAGCTAAGTGGTTGGATAGGTCCGAAAAGATCCAAGTGTAGTAATTCCAATGGTCTTTTGGTTGAGACAATATTTTTACTTTGAAATGACTTTTTGGTTTGTTTCCCTTGCTGACAAGCTCTACATAATTGATCTTTTTCAAATTTTAATTTGGGTAATCCCTCAACTAATTGCTTTCTAGCTAATTTGGCAAGAAGATCCATGCTGACATGCCCAAGTCTTCTATGCCATAGCCAGGAGTTATCCTCTTTAGACACTAAGCATATATTTTTAGAAAATTGTTTTTCCAGACTCAGCATGTATACATTTTCTACACGAGGAGCAGTCAAGATTAATTCATTTGTATTTCCCTCGAGTATTTGACACTTAGTATCATCAAATACAACCTTTCTACCACTTTTGCAAAGCTGAGCTACACTCAGTAGATTGTATTTGAGACCTTTGACTAAGGAAACAGACTCAATAGTTGGGTTACCTCCAATAGTACCTGAGCCTACTATCTTACCCTTCTTATTGTCTCCGAAGCTTACACTTCCACCTCGTTTAAGTTCTAGTGTGATGAATTGAGTTTCATCACCTGTCATGTGTCTTGAGCATGCGCTGTCTATATACCAAAGCTTTGACTTCTCCACGCATTTCAAGCCGACCTGCATTTTAAGCTATTCATCTTTAGGTACCCAATTCTTTTTGGGTCCTTTCTTGTTAGTGTAAACAGGTGCAAAATCATACTTTAACTTGTGACGACATACTTTTATAGTGTGGCCTAATTTACCACAGAAGTCACAGAAGGCTACCCTTTGAGGGTGATACTGAGTGTGGTCAGCATTGTTATGCTGAGTGTGCCAACATACCTTAGTGGTATGTCCTTTTCTTCCGCAGAAGTCACATTGGACAATCCTCTTGTTGAACCAACACACCTCTTTTGTGTGCCCCCTTTTTCCACAACATTCACATTGAGTGAACTGCATATGCTGACTAGTACTTGCATACTCAGCATGGGGTTTATTTCTTTTTGAGCCTTTTATTTGACTCTGTAAGATTGTAACATCCTTTCTAAGTTTCTTTGACTCAGATTGAACCTCCATGACAAGCTTATGCATTATTTGTATGTTGGTATGTAAATCTGAGTTGTCCTGGAGTAGATATCAGAGGTCACTCAGTTTGACCTCTTCAATCTCGTCACATCGCCTGCTGAGTGATTTTATTTTGTTGTTGCATTTTTTAGTAAGCTTATATAAATCACTCAGGGCATTTACCATCTCATTTCTAAACAAGAGTAAGGGTGTTACCTCATTGTTGTGTATCTCCTGGTCAGTTTCATCAGAGAGGTCAGCTTGCTCAGATTTAGAGTGGTCAGCATCATCAGCCATGAAGCATATATTGGTTGTTTCATTTGCATCAGCTTCAGATGAGGTTGACTCATCACTATCGCTCCATGTTGCTACCATAGCCTTTTTGTTTCCCTTCTTTTCTTTCTTGAGGTTAGGACAACTTGACTTGATATGCCCAGTTTGATGGCATTCAAAGCAAGTGACAGACTTGGAGCTGTCCTTCTTGTATTTGTCGCTGGACTCAGCTTTATACCTGTCATTTCTTCTGAATGGCCTTTTACCATTTCTGTCATTTCTTCTGAACAACTTCTTCATCTTTCTAGTGAACATAGCCATTTCCTCATCATCAGTTGACTCAGCTTCTGTGGAGTCAACTTTCATCACTAGTGATTTCTGTTTCTTATCTTCGGATTTTTCTTTAGCTTCAAAGTTTTTCATAGAGATTTGATGAGTCAGCAAGGATCCGATCAGCTCATCATATTTGTAGGTAGTCAAGTCTTGAGCTTCTTCTACGGCTGTTTTCTTTGCTTGCCAACTCTTAGGCAGACTCCTCAGGATTTTCTTCACCTGTTCCTCTTCAGTGAAGTTCTTTCCAAGTCTTTTGAGCTCGTTTATAATGTTTGTGAATCTTGAGTTCATTTCTGAGATGTCTTCATTCTCATTCATCTCAAACAGCTCATAGAGTCTCATATGCTGATTGAATTTAGACTCCTTAACCTTGCTTGTGCCTTCATAGGTTACTTCCAGCTTCTTCCAAATCTTCTGTGCTGACTCACAACCTGAAATCTTATTGTATTCTGCAGCATCTAAAGCACAGTGAAGCATATTTATAGCCGAAGCATTATTTTGTAATTTTTTGAGGTCATCCTCTGTCCACTCAGCTTCGCTCTTAAGAACTTTCTCATTGTTAACAGTTTTGTATGGCACATGTGGACCTTGAACATGGCAAGCCATGCACTCATGTTTGTGGCTTGAATAAAGTTCTTCATCCTATTCTTCCAGAATGTATAATTGGACCCAAAGAATAGGGGAGGTCTAGTGATTGATAATCCCTCAGGGAGTATCTGTGTTGTTTGGTTCCCTGGAAGGAAACGAGTGCTGTTTTCAGCCATTTATGGGGATCCGCTCAAGATAGTTATATCTTTGAGTAGTGAGCTTAGGCTCTGATACCACTTGTTGGTCCCGTGTGATTAGTTCCAAGGGGGGGTTAGGAACTAATATAACTTTTTTCTTTTAATTAATATGCTGACTTAGTAATTTGTTGAGTTTGTCAACTCAGCTTTTGGTCAGTTTGGCCAGATATGTTATAAGACAGCTTTGGCCGGATATTGACTAAGGCTGTTTTACTTGTAAGTTAGATATTGACACTCTTGGAGATCAGCTTCTAACTCAACACTTGAAATTACCTAGAGTCAACTTTAAACAATGTTATATGCTGAGTAAACTTCTCAAACAACACATGCAAATATATATATTGAGAGAGGGTTAGAGATTACTCAGTATCACTTATCCTGGTTCGGCCTTTCCGCCTACGTCCAGTCCCCAGAGTCCTTCGGGCTTTTAGAATCCAATACTGAGCTCTTTAAAGGTAGAGCACAAACCGATTACAAGGCAGTTGAATATGCAAGAGTACCTTCCTCTATCCATCTACTCAACTCCTACTAAGTGCTACAACCCAGCACCTAGATTTCTCTACTACTGAATGTTTACAACCAAACACTCAGCACAGCGCTCTCAATGTTACAATTGATAAACACTTGTTCCTTTTCAAATAAAGAACACTTTAGAAGATTACAAGTAATCACTCTAGCATTTACACAAAGAATGGAAGATGGGTGTAAGATCTCTTTTTGTATCTAAGTGCTTTTGTATCTTTTCTCTCTTGTACTTTTTGTTTTTGTCAATCGGCAATGATCCAGGGATTTTGATTGTCTTTATATAGGGGAAAATCTGGAATTGGATCATTTTGAAATGATGTAGCCGTTAATGTTAAAACGGCTTTTTTAGGAGACAGCTTCAGAATTCTCAGGCCAATCCTTTTCCTCTGATTTCTTCAGATGCTAGGTTTGTCATTATCTTGCAGACTTGTCTTTTTGTGCCAGTTGTCCTCTACCAATAATCCATTGACCCATACATCTCGGAATGTGTCTTTTACGTAATTCAAAGGTTTCAATTATTGGCGCAGAAGGTCGGCAATCTTTGTCGTCTTGCAAGCGACTCTTTCATGCTGTCTTGAGGATTCACTCAGCTTTGTTCATTGTCTTTGGCAACTATTTTTTTTTAAAGAAGATGATAATTATTCAATTAAAGGTTATTAAAAAAATTGAAAAGCTTAATGAAAGGAAATAAAAACTCTTATTAACAATAGTATATGTAAAATTTAGCCCTCATTGGTAGGTGATCTGTAAATTCCACTGTAAACCCTTATCGAGGTCTGTGGTTTGCCCTAACCTTGGAAGTGGGTAGACCTACCATTACCTAAACTTTTTCCCACCCAAAAAAATCGTATTACTCTACCTTTTAATAGAAAATTAAATAGCAACAAGACGACACTAGTTTCAATGTTTTGATTGAATTAATCTAATCAATGAGGAGAAAGAACATATGACTTTGGAAAAAATTTAAAAACGAATATATATAATTTTTACTTTTTATCTAAAAAATATTTATAGGGTCAAATTAGTCATTTACTTTGTATTCTATCCATTCTATCCTCATTTTTTCTATCCATTTAATAGTATCCAAATAACACTTTTAATTTTTAATTTTTTTTTATTGTGGGTTTGAGCATTCATTTGTCCAAAATATATGAACTTGATTAAATGATATTTCTATGTCTCAGTATATCTTCTACTTGGGCCTAAAAATTGGTCTGAAAAGCCCATAATCATTGTGAACAAACTTGGCTGACCAATTTTATTTGAACAAATTACTACCTTTTTTTTAAGTAAAAACATCTAAATACATAACAAGTAACTGTAAGGCTGGACGTGGATCTTGGAGAAACTAGACTGGATCGAATATCCGAGTAAAAAGATTCAGAATTGGACCGAATTGTTAACTTTTTTCAAAGAACTGAACCGAACTTGACTATTGACTTTTTAACAAAGAACTGGACCAAACTAGACCAAAATTATCTTGAACTGGACCGATAATCGAATTGGATTGGACTGGACCGAACTGGATTGAAAGAACTGAAGATTTGTCATATTAAATTTATATTTTATACGAAATTTTATCTTTTCCTATTTACTGAAGTGTTATATTTCCTATTTTTATTTGAGATAAATTGTATTTCATATTCTACTTTAAGGTAGGTTATAATTATTTTAAGGTAGGTTATATTTTCTATTCTTATTTAAGGTATATTAAAATTAGGAAAAAGTACAAAAATAAACCTTGTGGTTACACCTGTTTTCGATTGCAGTCTTGTGGTTTAAAAGTTTGCAAAATGGTACCTTGAGGTTCATTCCGTTAGCAAACACATACCAAATTGACTAACGGTGTTAAAAGTCAAAGGGAAAAGAGTTAATTTGGTCCTTATATTTATTTTGTTTATAAATTAATCTCCCTTATTATCTAATTATCACAAATAAACCCCAAAATAAAAAAAATAAAAATCAAATACACCATTTCTCCTTCTCTCTTTAATTTCTTATTTTTATTCTTCTTTCTCTCTCCTCTTTGTTAATTTCTCCCTCTAAAATCAATTGAATTTCCATCTCTTTCTAAATCTAATCTTTAATTAGCTAACTTGATATCATAAAACAACAATTATCACACAATCCAAATGTGATATTTAATAATTGAGCAAAACAGCTTAGCATTATTAGATGAAGAAGAGAGAATTACAGATATTGATCATCAAGTTCAAAGATTAGCTGGTAGATATGTGTTAATCCTCACCATTGAAAATAATTAAACCCTCCCTCTTTCAACTCATCTTCATCGTAACTATCTAAAATCTTTGTTTGTTTTCTGCACCGCTAATTTATCATTATTAAATTAAATTTACAACTCTCTGTCTCTCACTATATATTTATATATACCAACCACCAATTAACATAATCGAATCTCCGATCATCTCCCCTAAATCAAGATCACCGATGATATTTGAATTCCGACATTCATGAGCTAGCAAGCGTAGAACTCAACGAGCTCATCAAGGGACTCAGGCTGAGCATCGACATTCTCAAGCATCCATAGCAAGTGCTCAAACAAAACAACCTCACATGCAATGCTAAAACAATCGGACACACCCAACTTCTCCGCAAGCTCTCGAAACAGAGGATTATTGATGATTTCAGAGCTGATGAGGTAGCGTCGGTGAGATTTGCCTACACAGTTAAGGTGGAGATCGCCGGAGTAGGAGGAGGAGGAATCGTAGCAGCGATTAAGCTTCCGCTAGACCAGCTTTGCTTCTTAAATGAGTTCAATTTCTTCAGAACGGACTTGAGCTTGGTGAGCTTTCCTACTCTGGCCATGGATGAGGCGAAAGTAATTCAATTATTATCTTCAGAAATTAAATTTATTTAGGAGAATTGTAAATCAGTAATAACTCAATTCAATTTTTTTTTTTAAGTTAGGTATTTTTAGAGAGAGAAAATAGGAAAAAAGGAGAGAGAAGAGAAAAAAAAATAGAGAAGATGTATTAATTGATTTTTATTTTTTATTTTGAGTATTTTTGTGATAATTAGATAATAAGGGGGTTTAATTTATAAAATAAATAAATATAAGGACCAAATTAACTCTTTTCTCTTTGACTTTTAACACCGTTAGTCAATTTGGTATGTGTTTGCTAACGGAATGAACCTCAAGGTACCATTTTGTAAATTTTTAAACCACAAGACTGCAATCGAAAACAGGTGTAACCACAAGGTTTATTTTTGTACTTTTCCCTTAAAATTATTAGAGCGATGATTTGTTAGGCCAACTGTATTTTTCTTGTCCCGTTTCCTATTTAAGAGAATCAGCTGGTACTAATTGATTATGCAATTGGTTAATGAAATCTTTTTTTTCTATATTCTTCTCTCTATTCTCATTCTTTTTTCTTCCTATTATAAAATTCTAGTTCACCAGAATCCTAGTTCTGACATCATCTCCTCAATTTCCTTTCTCAAGAGAAATCTAATTACTTGCGATTTCAATTTCAGGTATTGTTTCTTCTACTATTTCTTTTGGTTGTTCGTCAAATCCTAAATTTTTTGTATATATGACAATCAAAATAGATCAATTAATTTGGTAGTGTTTGGCTTTATTCAAATTTTGATTTCTGTTATTGAATTTTAACTGGTTAGAATCTGGTCAAGTTTTTTTTGCTATTGTACTTTAATTTGTTACTGTTTAGCTTAAGTTGTGCATTTCTTAAGATTTGCGAGTGTTAACATATTAAAATTGTTAATCTTGAAACTAAGTTATCCATTTGTTCTTTAGCAATTCGGTTCACCAATTAATTTATTTAGGTTGAAATTAATATTTGGTATTGTAAACACATGTTATTTATTTTATTTTTTATTAAGAATTTTATATACTTATTATCTCGTAAATTATGTTTTTCATTTATTTTTGGTAAAAGTATATGTATTTTATTATTTAACTCGTCAAATAACAGTACTGGATTGGACCGGAACCGAATTCCCGAGTCTCCGAATTGGACCGGACCGAAATTTTCAATCCAATCCTAGAGATTAATTTTTAGGAATCCCCGAAATTCAATCCAATCCTAGAGATTATTGAATCCCCGAACTGTGCCCAGCCCAACCTGTGTGTCTGGCACACCACCTCAAAATCTGATGTCGTGTGCGATAGCCAATAAAATTGAAACACATGGGATTTAATTAAATTTCTTTAATAATTAAAAGCCATTAATTGACTTTTTTTTCTCTTCTTTGCCTTTGTTGTGGCCTTCCTCTAGAAACCACCATTTTTAACCTTTTTCCTCTCTCTTTTTTTACCTGAATTTCAGTGGGGTTTGAATTAATTTTTAAAAAAAAATTTAAGATTCAGATCCAAAAAATTTTTAAATATATTTAAATCCAATTAAAACTTATCAGTGGTGGTTGTATAAACTTCAATTCAATTGAGTTTTGAACTAAAACTTTAAAAAAAAAATTAAAATTCAGATTGCAATATGAGAAAATGCAGCAGTAGATGAGCATGTCTCGTAATTCAAAGAAAAATTCAACAAGTCATCCAGCAATTCCATCACACACCGTCAATTTTCATATAAAATTTAGATCAGTGATCTTTATTTTCTTTCTGAGCCATGAACCAGCAGAAATCATGTGTGAAAATGACGAGGAAGCTACAAAGAACACAATTTCAGTTTCAACAAAATCGGTACTGACCGGTAAAAAAAATATTAATAAAAGACTTATTTTATATGCAAAATTCATTTTCAAATCTTTTACACATAAAATAGGGGGGCAATTGTTGGGGGCTAATTTAATTTTTTATGTTTTAGCATAGGTTATAATTTTTACTCTATAGTTATTTTATTTTAGTTAAATTCATTTTGCAACAAAACAAAAATGTGATAAAAAATAGAAAATAATATCAAAAGATTATTATAAAAAAAAGAAAACAGAAATAAAAAGAAAAGAAAAAGAAATAATAAAAATCAGGGGCAAATTTGCACCATTTTTCAGTAACCCGTCCAGCAACTTCGACAACAAAAACGGACCCCAAAATAAAAAGATATCAAAAGTTATTATTTTTTCAGAAAGTTCGGGATGTTAGCTTTCTGGAATGTAAAAAACGAAGTAAAACGGAGCTAAAACGAAGCCGGTAGAATTTTTCAAAGAGAAGCAGTGCTGAAAAACGAGTTTGAACATGTCTACCTATTTGAGGAACGTATTTCACGGCATTACCTCCATTTTTCCAACTCCCAACTCAGTCATTTTCTTTCTTCAACTTATGGGAAGGTAATGGGATCATGGGTGAGAAATTTAAGGGCCATTAACATGAGATTTGTTGCTCAAAATCCTATAAATAGAGCTCAATTCTTTCATTCCAATCCCCACTAAAAAATCAATCAAACACAGAACAACTCAATTTGTCTCTCAAATTCTCTGCCAAAATCGGCCATTTTATCAATCATTAGGTTCGTAGAAATTCTCATAGTTTAATCAACCAATTTTCAAATCCGAAATTCTCGTAGTTTAATCAACCAATTTTCAAATCGTTTCTTGCAATCTTTTAGTTAAGTCAGTAAAATCATCACCCAATCCTCGGTTCAAGCTTTCTTAGTCTAAATCAAATTTCACCATTGTTATATTCTTCAAAGCTTCAAGCATTTTCCGTGAAACCAAGATCACCGAAACCCCATTTTCGAGTCATTCTTAGTTTACACACCCATTCCAAATCATGTTTAGAAACTTTTTATTGATCTCAATCAATTAAAAAGACCCAGAAACAAGCTTTTGAGTTTTTCATCATTGAAAAATTCATCAAACAACTTTTCTGGTGAGCCATTTTCTAAATTTTCTTTAGAGTTCGTTAGCTGATCATTTTAGCCCAAATTAATTTTAATCTCGTTATTGACATCAATTCTCGAATTCCTAATTTTTATTTCGTAAAAAACGACATCCTACAGCCTTCTTAATGGCCCCTAAAGTACCCCCCACGAAACAGAATCAAGCTTTTGGTTTTTCAACCATCAAACAATTATTCTGTCACCTCATTTTCAATAATTTATTCCGACTCATTTACTCGACCTTTTCCCGAAATTCCAGTTCTAAACCCTTCCCTTGCACACTAACTTTAAATACTAGAATTCGTTTCGCTATAATCCGACCTCTACAGCTCCCGAAATTGAGCCAGAAAGTTCCAAGAAATCACTATTTTTGTTCCACAAAGTACGGCTGATTTATTAGCTTGGTGGTAAATTTCTGTCTAAGTCCCTGAACTCTCCGAACTGCTTTGAATTCACCCAGAATTACCCGGACAACGCAACAGCCCCCGAGCCGATTTTCTAGAGTTCCAGTCCTTAATTTCACGCATCGCAACGACATCAAAGAGATCGGTTTAATTTTATTTCATCCCGTGCATATTTGTTTATTTATGACTTATTTACATTTCTAGCTTTAAAGTTATTATTTCTTTTTAAGTTGTAATTTTCATGCTTTATTATTATTTGTAATACAAAAAACATTGAAAAATATTTACAAAATCAATAAAAATATAAAAGAAAATTAAAAAAATCATATTTTTGTGTCGTTTTATTACTTTATTTTTGGTACTTATATTTAAAAATTGTTTTTCCGACCGACCTGTCAAGTAACGTCGGGGCCCAAGACCGTTGTTTTTATTTTCAGTCCTTGTAACGGTCGTCAATCGCTTTTCGTTTAGAATTTAAGTAATTTAGGAGTATTTTATTTATTTACTTTATTCAATTACCATTTTACCCTTTGAGAACTTGCTTCTCTGGCACGCCCGCATTATTTTTACCATTTTTAATCCCCACACTCGCGTATCAAGGTTGAAAATTGGAATATTTCAAAATATCGCCAACAATTTTTGGCACGCCCAGTGGGACCTAAAAACATTTTTTTTAATAACGATTTTTTTACTAAGTAGATTATTTTGTTCTGGTATTTTTTGCTTTGATAATCTGTTATGGCAATTTATTTCCAAACTTTTCTAATATCATTTGTTGTTTAAGATGCCACCAAGGAAAAATACAGGTCGAGAACTATCCATTCCGGAGTCTGATGAAAATCAGAATAGGGGTCAAGATGAAAACGTCGACGTAAATGTACCCGAGGGCTACGTTGCCGAGAGCGTGAGCCACTTGGAAGACGCTCATCGGACATCAATGCCACAACCGGACTTCAACGCATTTTTTGTGAGACAAGAGGCTCATATGCGCAACCTAGAAAGACTTGTAGCCGAGATGGTACAAGCTTGTAAACAACCCAATTTGGAAAACAGGATTAATAATCTCACCGATGAGATGAATAGAATCTCGGATAGGTGTGCTGAAATTTATGTTAAAAATTTGAATTCTCACAATGTTTCAGATAAAACGAGGGAAGGCACTCCCAAGGCGATCGATATAGGCCACCGCCTAGTCGTGAGGAAAACATGAGATTCAATGAGCGAGGAGATCGAAGAACCTCGGAACAATTTTCAATACCCCCAAATCCACCTCATTTCAGGTCAAACACCAGACCTAACACCCAATCGGAGCACTATGGTGACAACAATGTTGAAACACCTTTCCACATGATTTTAATTTGACAAAATTATTTAAGTTATGATAAAAATATTCTAACACATTAAATTTATAATGCTTTGATTTATTTACACTAATGTGTTTGTTCAATGTTGAGTTTAATTGTGTATAAGACATTGAGATTAAAAAGCGCAAAGGCCCATAAAGTGGAAGTCAAGCCCAAGTCAACACATCAACACCATTCGGCTTAAAAGTTCAAAACAAAGCCGTATCAACCAAAACGACGACTCATCAAGAGAAGGATTGAGAAGCCTTCGTGGCAAAAGCTTCAATACGAAGCTGCTGAGTTGGACGACAAAGCAGTCTGGACAGCGGCAGAGAATGTTCAACTTCTAGACAAAGTATTTCTACTTTGGGAAAGGTTCAGAAGGCGCAGAAAGCTGTCTCGTGGAGTTTTCCTTAAATGGCGAAACATTCTGCTAAAGACTGACGAAGACAGAAGATGCATGGATTCTATTGGCCAACGACGCTGAGCACGCCCAGAGTGACAACGACTGGAAGCCGTTTCCCTTCAACGGTTATTTCGAAATTCGAAATGACCAGGTGCCTCAAGTGTCACTATATAAAGGCCATCCATATGCTTCAATATATACAGCACTTCAAGTTGTCAAAACGCTGACCAATTTCATACTCGAAGATTCTGTGAGAAAAAGCAAAGCAAATACCTTACACCAATTTCCATATTATTGTGTAAAAGTCTAGAGTGATTTCCAATCATCTAAAGTGTCTTAGCAATTGTTGTTTAGGATAATCTCATTATCATTTCTAGAAGAACAGAAAGGAGAGGTTGAGTACTCGGTTATAGTACTCAGCGGTAGAATAGGAGTGAGTAGAGGTATAGAGGAAGGTACTCTTGTTATACTCAGCTTCTAGTTGTAAAAGGTTTGGTGCTCTACCTTTAAAGAGCTCAGTAGAGAATTCAAAAGCTCGGAACGTGTTCCGGGGACAGGACATAGGCATAGAGGCCGAACCTGGATAAATCTGCTGAGTAATATCTTTCTAACCTTTAAACTCCTTTAATATATTTTGCTTGCTCGAAAACTGACTAATTAAAGAGGTCACGCTGAGTTGTGTGCATTGAGTATCTGAGTTCAGGAATAGACTCAAGTGCTATTTCCTGGCTCAAGGAAAGAAGCTGACTTAGTCACAAGTTGACTAAGCTAGTGTCTTAAATTCACTCAGCGCGCTGTGTAATCCTTTTGATTGAAAAAGAAGTCAGCCTTAACGTACCAAAATTTTAAATAGTTCTTATCCCCCCCTTGGAACTAACTTGTTACGTTATAAGGGACCAACAAGTGGTATTAGAGCCTAATAGCTCATTGTGCAAGGTTTAACTACCTTAAGCTGATCCACACTATGGCTGAAAACAACACTCGGTTTCTCCCAGGAAATCTGACAACTTAGATTTTGCCAAAGGGTCTGTCCATAACTCGGCCTCCTCTATTCTTCGGGTCTAACTATACCTTTTGGAAGAATAGAATGAAAAACTTCATTTAGGCAACAAACATGAGCGCATTGCTATCTATAGTCCAATGCCCATTTGTTCCTGTTGAAACTATTGATGGCCAAACGGTTGTCAAAGATGAGACTAGATGGACAGAGGATGATCTCAAGAAGCTACAAAACCATGCTTCGGCTATAAACATACTTCACTGTGCGCTAGATGCTGCAGAATACAACAAGATTTCAGGTTGTGAGTCAGCGCAGGAGATCTGGAAGAAGCTGGAGGTTACCTACGAAGGAACCAACAAGGTGAAAGAATCCAAGGTGAACCAGCATATGAGATTGTACGAGCTGTTCGAAATGAAGGATGATGAAGGAATCTCAAACATGAATGCAAGATTCACAAACATCATCAACGAGCTCAAGAGACTTGGAAAGATCTTCACTGAGGAAGAGCAAGTCAAGAAGATTCTTAGGAGTCTTCCTAAAAGCTGGCAAGCAAAGAAAACTGATGTTGAGGAAGCTCAAGACCTAACCACCTACAAGTATGATGAACTCATTGGCTCACTACTGACCCATAGGATCTCAATGAAGAATTTCGAGGTGAAGGAAAAGTCTGAAGACAAGAAGCAAAAGTCTCTTGTCATGAAAGCTGACTCCACTGATGGGAGCTCAACAGACGATGAAGAAATGGCTATGTTCACTAGAAAGATGAAGAGGTTGTTCAAAAAGAATGACAAATATTTTAAGAAGCCTTACAAGAAGTTTGATAAGTACAAAGCTGACTCCAGCGACAACAAGTACAAGAAAGACAGCTCAAAGCCCATTACATGCTTTGAATGTCATCAAACTGGCCATATCAAGTTAAGCTGTCTCTCGCTGAGGAAAGAAAGGAAGAACGGCAAGAAGGCAATGGTGGCAACCTGGAGCCACCACAAGAATTCAAGCTTGTTGCGACAATTTAATTTGTCAAAATAAGTTATATTTTTGTCATAAGAAACTTCTTGTTACAAAGTGTTTTGTCACCATCCTAGTCACAATAAGCCCGTCTTAATAAGTTTTTAGTGACAAAATTGTATTACCTCACAATTAGTTTTTAATTATTGTTACAACTATAATTTGTCATTAATCTAGCTATTATGACAAAATTTAAATAACCGTGAAATATGATTTATTGTGACTACATAATGTAGTAAGAAAAATGTTACATACACACCCCCATACGCAAATGCCCATTGGGCTTGCAGCTTGTACAACATAGGCGCAACCCGCTAAATCATATATCTTATATTAATCTCTGACACACCTCCACATACAAATGCTCATTGGGCTTGCAGCGTGTACAACACAGGCCCAACCCGCCATGTGTTTTTAATTCTACAAATTTATGAGGTTGTCAGGACTCGAACCCTCGACCGTTTGGTCCAAGCAACTCTAATAACATGTCATGGAACCGTTTGAACTAAAAGCTCAAGATGATTAAGGCTTAATCGTATATCTTATATTAATCTCTGACACATTCTAATCCCCAAATAAATATGAAAATTTGTAATTTGATTTCCGAAACAATAAATTAGTCTAATTTGATAAATATTACTATCATAATTTGGTTTTGTTTTTTCATTTTTTTACTAATTGTAATTTTGTCATAATAAGTAAATTAATTGCGAAAACAGTTATTTTATCGTATGAATATTTCGTTACATCTTTATACATTTATGACAAAAATGACGTGGCAATTTGTTTTTATCATAATATGTATTAAGTTCTACTTTCATGTGATAAATATTTCAATAAAAAATTTTTTTCTCACGATTTCTTTTGGTTTTTTTACCTTTTCTTACTAATTATTATTTGATCACAATAAGTACATTAGTTGTGATAAAAAAATTATTTTTACGTATGAATTTTTGTCACAATCTTGTGTATTTATGACAAAAATGTGTGACAATTTTTTTTGTCATAATATTGATTCACTAGTGCTTTATTGTGATAAATATTTGGACGAAACATTATTTTGTCATAATTTTGTTTGGAATTTTCACATTTTTTTACTAATTATTTTTTGTCACAATAAGTGCATTAATTGTGACAAAAATTATTTTGTCAGACGAATTTTCGTCACAATATTAGATATTTGTTGTAGTGAGCGATAGTGATGACTCATCATCATCTGAAGCTGATGCCACTGAGTCAGCAAAGATTTGTTTCGTGGCTGACGAACTTGCTGAGCCATGTGTTTCTAAGCATGCTGACCCCTCCATTGCATCTGACGATGAGGAACACTCAACTGAGGTAATATCACTACCCTTGCTCAGAAATGAAATGGTTAATGCCCTGAGTGACCTCTACACACTTGTCAAAAAGTGTAATAAAAAGGTTAGAGCACTCAGCAGGCGATATGATGAGGTTGAGGAGGTCAAACTGAGTGACCTTCGATATCTTCTTCAGGACAACTCAGATTTGCATAGTAACATAGGAATTATGCAAAAGTTTGTCTCTGAGGTCCAATCAGATTCTAAGAAACTGAGGAAGGACGTCACATCAATTCAGAACCAACTTAAGGTTTCGAATAAAAGAAATAATCCTCTGAACACTGAGTACCGAAGTACTAGTCAGCAGAGATGGAATCCTCAGCGGAATGTCCAGTGTGACTTCTGTGGGAAGAAAGGACACACCACTAAGGTGTGCTTGCACGCTCAGCACTGGGGTGCTGACCAGTCAGTGAGACATCCTAAACGGAAGGTCAGTTGTGACTTCTGTGGAAAGAATGGACATACTGTTCAAGTATGTCGTCATAAAATAAAATATGATGCTTTACCTGTTGAACCTAACAAGCAAGGACCCAAAAAGAATTGGGTACCTAAAAGCAACTAGTTATATTGCAGGTAAGCCTGAGGTGTGCTGAGAAGTCAAAGATGTACATTGACAGCGCATGCTCGAGGCATATGACTGGTGATGAAACTTAGTTCATCACGTTTGAGCATAAACGAGGAGGAAGCGTAAGTTTTGGAGACAACAAAAAGGGTAAGATAGTAGGGTCAGGAACCGTTGGTGGTAATCCTACTATTGAGTCTCTCTCCCTAGTCAGCGGACTCAAATATAACTTACTCAGCTTAGCTCAGCTATGTAACAATGGGAGAAAAGTTATATTTGATGACACTGGATGTAAAATATTCGAGGGTAAAACAAATGAGTTAATTTTAACTACCCCTCGTATTGATAATGTCTTCATGCTGAACTTAGAAAAGAAGTTTTCAAAAACTGTATGCGTAGTGTCAAAGGAAGAAAATTCCTGGCTATGGCACAGGAGACTTGGTCATGTAAGCATGGACCTCCTGGCCAAATTAGCAAGAAAGCAATTGGTTGAGGGTCTGCCAGAACTTAAATTTGAAAAAGATCAATTATGCCACGCTTGCCAAGCTGGAAAACAAACCAAACAATCTTTTCATAGTAAAAACATTATCTCAACTAAGCGTCCATTAGAGTTACTACACTTGGATCTCTTCGGTCCAGTCCAGCCGCTGAGCTTGGGTGGAAGAAGATTTTCCTTGGTCATTGTAGATGACTTTTCTCGGTACACTTGGATCATCTTGCTGAGCAGCAAGGATGAAACCTTTGAGACATTTTCAAATTTGGTTAGAAAACTTGAAAATGATAAAGACCTTAAGTTAGCTCACATTCGAAGTGATAATGGTGGAGAATTCAAGACCCAACAGTTTGTTGAATTCTGTGAAACCAACGGCATTGACCATAATTTCTCTGCCCCTAGAACGCCTCAACAAAACAGGGTTGTTGAAAGGAAAAACAGAACCTTGGTTGAAATAGCCAGGACAATGCTGAGTGAGCATAGGCTTCCAAAGTACTTTTGGGGAGAAGTTGTCAACACAGCGTGCTATATTCTTAATAGGGCTCTCGTTAGACCTATACTAAAGAAAACCCCCTACGAACTTTGGAAAGGACGAAAGCCCAACATTGGATACTTTCGTGCCTTTGGCTGTAAATATTTTATTTTAAACACCAAAGATAGCCTAGCTAAGTTTGACTCAAAAGCTGACGAAGCTATCTTTTTAGGCTACTCAACAAACAGCAAAGCATACAGAGTTTTCAATAAACAAACTCAAGTCTTAGAAGAGTCAATACATGTTGAGTTCGATGAAACTAACCCTGCAGGAAGGTACCAGCCACTGACCGAGGATGATCCACACTCAGCACCCGCTGATCAAGAAACAGCCGCTGAGTTATTTCCTCAATGGCTGACCAAAGGTAAAAGTGAAACTCAAATTACTTTCACTGACCAATCTACATCTGCAGAGATTGTTGAAACACAGCCATCGCAAGACATCAATCTACCAAAGGAGATTAGAATACCAAGAGGCCACTCAGAAAGTGTCATTCTTGATGCCGCTGAGAATACCCTGATGATAAGAAATCAACTCAGGAGATACCTCAGCAACGTAGCATTCGTCTCAATCCAGGAACCAAAGAACTTCGCTGAAGCCGAGTATGACAAATTCTGGATGAATGCAATGCAAGAAGAACTTGATCAGTTTAGACGAAATGAAGTATGGGATCTAGTGCCAAAACCAATAAGCCAGAAGACCATAGGAACAAGATGGGTCTTCCGCAACAAGCTGGATGAAGACCTTTGCCCCAGTGGCAAGGCTAGAGGCTATTAGAATTTTATGTGCATATGCATCTTATATGAACTTTAAATTATTTCAAATGGATGTTAAGAGTGCATTTCTTAATGGAGTTATAAACGAGGAAGTCTATGTTAATCAGCCTCCAGGGTTTGAGGATCCTAAGTTCCCAAACCATGTTTATAAACTCAAAAAGGCTCTGTACGGCCTCAAGCAAGCACCACGTGCTTGGTATGAGAGGCTGGCCAGTTTCCTGCTGACTAGAAATTACGTCAGAGGCAAAGCTGATACAACCTTATTCATTAAGAGGAAGGGTAAAGATACCCTGTTGGCTCAGATTTATGTGGATGACATTATTTTTGGTGCCACTAACGAGTCAATGTGCAAGGAATTTAGCAAGCAGATGCAATCTGAGTTTGAAATGTCAATGATGGGAGAACTCAACTTCTTCCTTGGACTTCAAATCAAACAAGGGAAAAATGGCATCTTCATAAGTCAAACTAAGTACGCAAAGGAGATATTGAAGAAATATGAACTTGAAAATTGTAAGTCAATATCTACTCTAATGGGCACTGACACTGTCCTCTGCGCTGATGAGAATGGTAAGTCAGTAGACAGTAGATTGTATCGAGGTATGATAGGCTCTCTACTTTACTTAACAGCGAGTGGACCGGACATTCAGTTTTCAGTATGTTATTGTGCTAGATATCAATCTAACCCTAAGGAATCTCATTACATAGCTGTAAAAAGAATCCTTAGATATTTGCAAGGCTCACTGAATGCAGGTTTATGGTATCCCAATACTTTCAGATTTCACACGTCTTGGATACACTGACGCTGACTACGGACGAGACAAGCTTGAACGAAAAAGCACCTCAGGAGGATGCCACTTCCTTGGGAGTTGTCTTGTGTCCTGGTTCAGCAAGAAGCAGGCGTCAGTAGCCCTGTCAACCACTGAAGCTGAGTACATTGCTGCTGGAAGCTGTGTTGCTCAAGTCCTATGGATTAAGCAACAACTTGAAGATTATGGTGTTCAGACTAAAACAATTGAAGTCAAATGTGACAACAAAAGTGCAATTGATCTATCAAAGAACCCAATCCAGCACAGCAGGATGAAGCATGTCAATATCAGACATCACTTCATTAGAGACCATGTACTCAAAGGTGAAATCAAGCTGACCTATGTCCCAACAGATGAGCAGCTTGCTGATATCTTCACAAAGCCACTGGCTCGTGAGCAATTCAACATACTTAGAGAAGCCATTGGTATGCTTAATCCTCTTCAATAAATTCCAAGTATGGTATGCATGCTGAGTGTGTTTCCATGATAAATGATTTGTGATATTTCATGCTGAGTAGATAAATATATATATATATATATATATATATATATATATATATATATGCTGAGTCTTTACCTCAAGCTGAGCTTCTACGCATTATATCTATTCCTTTGTATAACACTGACTACTCAGAGAATCTTAAACGCTTGAAATTCCTAACACTGAGTAAAGAGCCGTTGCAAACTTTAATGCAAGGCACGCGAATTGAATAGCCACCTAGGATGACGTATAGGCTATAATTAGAAAACACACGCGCCGTATATGTCATAAATGCCAGAATCTTTGTCGTTTTAGAATCTCGAGGTAAAACGAACAACCCAACGCCTTGGATTAACTCAACATCGCTATAAATAGTGGATGAATTCCCACTTTTATTTCTTTACGCTTAGAAATCTTTGGCACTTATACTCTCTCTCTCAAAAACTCCCAAAATTCCTAAAACTTCTCTGAGAATATGACAAGAGTTTCTCTAAACATCTCCGGTGCCGGTGTTTCCCAAAACCGCTCCGATGACAATCCCACGTCTC
This sequence comes from Euphorbia lathyris, assembly GCF_963576675.1. Lineage (NCBI taxonomy): Eukaryota > Viridiplantae > Streptophyta > Magnoliopsida > Malpighiales > Euphorbiaceae > Euphorbia > Euphorbia lathyris. The sequence goes on from NC_088919.1 coordinate 51,477,706, forward strand.
CTACTCAGCGCGATCCCGCTGGAGCTACTACGCCGAGCAAGAAAGCTCAAGCTGCCTCTTCCAAAGGGAAATGCAGCAAAAGGACAAGGGTAAGAAAGTAGTACAACGCACCTACTCTAAAGTCTTCGAGAGTGTGAGGGGGTGGAAGATTGACCACTCAAGGTGGTTCTCAAAAGGATTTGTGGATGCCGAGCAGCCTTTCTGTGAGCGGATCAAGAACAACGGCTGGACCGAGCTGTTCTCAGTTAGGGATCCCACTTACCCTGAGTTGGTACGTGAATTCTACGCTAACCTGAGAGTCACAAATGACAACAGGAACTACCTAGCAACTAATGTTCGAGGGAAGAACATCTCCATCAACCCAGCGTACCTTGCCTCGCTGTTCAAATTAAAAAACAAAGGATCTATACTTTGTAAGTCTGGTGACCATGACAAACCAACTATATCAAGACCTTCTGCAAGCCTAAGAATCATGTAGGTGAAATTTCAAGCACTTCCATGGGCCAGCACCAAAAGATGGCCCATTACATCTTGACAAATTTCCTCTACCCTAAAATTAACTGCACCAACTCAGCAACCAACTTCGAGCAGTGCTTCATATGGCACATGCTGACCTACACGTCGATCAATATGCCTGTTTTCATCATCGGTGGGTTTCTACGAAGTACTGGAACCCTTAGGCTGGGCTCATTCATCACGCGAATCCTCCAGGATCACAAAGTGGACACAATTTCGAAAATTCGAGTTCAGGGAACCGAAATTACGGCTGCTGCCTTATTTGGGTTGGCCCATGACCTACCCATTATAGTGAAGGAAGGAAAAGGAGGAGCTATCCAGAATGCTGAAGGGGAAAACGCTAAGGGAGCTGTGACCAAAAAGGGCAGAACTCAAAGGAAGAGAAAAGTTGTGCACAGCACGTCTAAAGGAGCTGCCTCTACCCCAAAGAGGATCAAATTTGTATGTAAAGGAACAACACAAATTCAGCAAGGTTCGGGTGGATCTAGATCAGCTGAGAAAAGACTTAGGCTAGTTGAGCCTGAGATCGAAGAAAGAGAGGTTGCTGACCAACCATTAAGAAAGAAGAAGAAGCTCAATTTTGAGTTAAGACCCATTGAGGCCATGCCGACTGATATCGTTGTTCCTCCTAACTCCCACTATGCACAGAATCAAGGAATTGACGCTGAGCAACAAGCTGAGGAAGAACAAGATCAAGACCAAGTAGGTGGTCAGCTTGATGAGGAAGAGTTGGATGACCAGTTTGAAGAAGAAGAACTGGATGATGAGTCTGAAGAGGAAGACAGTGATCAGGATGACACTGAAGAAACAGTTGAGGATGAACATCTTGAACCCATCTACAATGAGTTAGTAGAAGAAGAAGAAGAAGAAACTGAGCACACAACAGCTACTCCCGCTGTTCAAAGGGAAACCTCACCTAATGACTCTATTGAGTCCATTCCTTATGACCCCACTCCTCCAAAGCTTAAACGACTCAGAAAGAAGAGCGTCGTTCGAAAACCGGTCATTGACCTAATGGGAGACTCCCCACTGAGAGATGAAATCACTGACCTAACAGAGGTCCATCTCAAATACTTCTCCAACCCTCCTGAGTCTGACCAAGGGCACTTAGAAAATCGAGCCTCTGTTTCTCCAAAGGAACATGCCGACTTAAATGCCACCGCAAATCCAAGCAATGCTGAGCAATCGCTCGAAGATTCTGCTCCTCAAACTGTTGAGCAAGATAAGGAATTTCCTGCCCAGGTAGATGATGAACTTCCTCAAATTTCATCACCAAGTCAGCTTCAGCCTGACACCGTGCAAGGAACTCTTTCTGCCGATCCTCCACTTCCCCAAGTAAATGTGCAGAATCAGCTTCAATCAGCCTCAACTGACAATGCTGGGCCAACCAATGTCGAGCAGAACTAAACACTGCCTTTAACTGGTTCTACTCCACTTCCGACATCTAGGCCAACACTGGACGGATCCTTTAATTACAACATTGCCTCTGAGTCTGGTAGACGAATTGTTGACTCAGCTCAAGCTCTCATCCAGGATCTCCAGAAATCAAGTACCAATACCGCTGAATCCAGTTCTGTTGAGACAGCTTCATTCTCATCTATCACTCAGCTTCTCACCGAGATTAAAGGTATGAAGGACCTTCTGAGTGTTATAACTACACTGCAATCTCAACAGCCCCGGCAGGACTCTATACTGAAACTGGCCGAACTCCAGCTGACCATTGTAAACCATATGAATTATCTACAACAGGAGTTTCATCAATTGTCAGCTGCGAACTCAGCATATGCCACTTCTGCCGAAGTCCAACATCTTTTTCCCCCACTTCACACTGAGCAAGAGAAAACAAATCACCAACTTTCCACTTCTTCCCAATGCTCCATTGAGCAAATTTCTGAGGCTGTGCGTCTGCTGAACTTAAATAGGCAAGAGATGGCCACTGACGAGCTTAAAACGAACGAGATTCTGAAGTATTCTCGAGCAATCTACAGCGATGTGCGCAAAATCCAGGGTCAACGTGAGTATTATGATTCATCTCTGCTAAAAATGTTTCATCAAGCTTTTGCAATACTCACTGACAACATGCACTGGATCGGCAAGTCTCAAGCCGCTGTTTTAAGCATGCTGAGTGCTGCATCTATCGGTATTCCTCGAACCATTATCGATGATGGCGTTCCAATCTTCGACGGAATAAATGAAAGCACGAAAAAGCTGAAGGCATTTTCTCAGCGTCTTACTCAAGCTGCCAATGACTCAATCTTTATTCCCAAACCTGATGATGGAAAAACGGGGGAGAAAGAACAAGCCCCCAAAACTCAGCAAGCTTCAGTCAGTCAGCAACACAAGGGCAAGGGCAAACAAAAATAGCTTAACTTATATTGTCTAGAATAGCTTTTGTTTTTGAACCCTTTTATCTGTGTTCTTTTTGTATTGTGCTGACTTTAAACTTGAAACAAATTATATATGCATCTTTATCATTTCACACTGACTACTCTTATGCGATGCCTACTTAAGTGTTTGATATAATTTGTTAAAACGCATCTTCATTAAATCAACTGTGCTTTACTATATCAATTGATGATATGTTTGCTGTGTTGATCATGCATGTTGACCACTTTTTATATGTCCACTTAACTAAAACTCATTGAACAAATTGCACTCAGCGTTCTCTGATATTCAAACCTTCCGCGTAAAACTGAGTTTAAAAAGAATATGTTCCATGAGCTAACCTATCTCTTAAAACTGACCTTAGACTTACTCAATTAAACCTTGAAATTTTTAGAGTAAAACTAAATCAGTAGCTCAACCCTTATAGGGGAGTTATTTGATAAAATAAGGTCAACTATCATGGGGGAGCTCAACACTGAGTCCTTCGACTGAATATTTTTGCCAACATCAAAATGGGGGAGTTTGTTGAAACACCTTTCCACATGATTTTGATTTGACAAAATTATTTAAGTTATGATAAAAATATTCTAACACATTAAATTTATAATGCTTTGATTTATTTACACTAATATGTTTGTTCAATGTTGAGTTTAATTGTGTATAAGACATTGAGATTAAAAAGCCCAAAGGCCCATAAAGTGGAAGTCAAGCCCAAGTCAACACATCAACACCATTCAGCTTAAAAGTTCAAAACGAAGCCGTATCAACCAAAACGACGACTCAGCAAGAGAATGATCGAGAAGCCTTCGTGGCAAAAGCTTCAATACGAAGCAGCTGAGTTGGACGACAAAGCAGTCTGGACAGCGGCAGAGAATGTTCAACTTCTAGACAAAGTATTTCTACTTTGGGAAAGGTTCAGAAGGCGCAGAAAGCTGTCTCGTGGACTTTTCCTTAAATGGTGAAACATTCTGCTAAAGACTGATGAAGACAGAAGATGCATGGATTCTATTGGCCAACGACGCTGAGCACGCCCAGAGTGACAACGATAGGAAGCCGTTTCCCTCCAACGGTTATTTGGAAATTCGAAATGACCAGGTGCCTCAAGTGTCACTATATAAAGGCCATCCATATGCTTCAATATATACAGCACTTCAAGTTGTCAAAATGCTGACCAATTTCATACTCGAAGATTCTGTGAGAAAAAGCAAAGCAAATACCTTACACCAATTTCCATATTATTGTGTAAAAGTCTAGAGTGATTTCCAATCATCTAAAGTGTCTTAGCAATTGTTGTTTAGGACAATCTCATTATCATTTCTAGAAGAATAGAAAGGAGAGGTTGAGTACTCAGTTATAGTACTCAGCGGTAGAATAGGAGTGAGTAGAGGTATAGAGGAATGTACTCTTGTTATACTCAGCTTTTAGCTGTAAAAGGTTTGGTGCTCTACCTTTAAAGAGCTCAGTAGAGAATTCGAAAGCTCGGAACGTGTTCCGGGGATAGGACGTAGGCATAGAGGCCGAACCTGGATAAATCTGCTGAGTAATATCTTTCCAACCTTTAAACTCCTTTAATATATTTTGCTTGCTCGAAAACTGACTAATTAAAGAGGACACGCTGAGTTGTGTGCATTGAGTATCTGAGTTCAGGAATAGACTCAAGTGCTATTTCCTGACTCAAGGAAAGAAGCTGACTTAGTTACAAGTTGACTAAGCTAGTGTCTTAAATTCACTCAGCACGCTGTGTAATCCTTTTGATTGAAAAAGAAGTCAGCCTTAACGTACCAAAATTTTAAATAGTTCCTATCCCCCCCTTTGAACTAACTTGTTACGTTATAAGGGACCAACAAACAACACCCGTGGTTTGGGGGGCACGTGGAGAAATCAAGACCGTGATCATACCCGCGAATATACTCGTGAGAATTCTCGTGATAATAATAACGTATCTCGTGTTTCAGGTGTGAGGAGTGAAATATGTAATGAACTAGAGGATAGACAACGTATTCGGAACATGGTGCAAGAAATTTATGGACCTACGGTCCATGAAGTGTACCACCCGGAGTTTCAGAAAGCCTACCCTAGAGAATACGACCACGATACCCATTTCCTTACAATTTTAGAATTCCAAATTTTTCTTTATTTTGAGGTGAAAGTGGACAATCTACCATCGAGCATGTTGCCCGATTTTCATTCCAATGTAGCGGGATTAGTGCGGAGCAAGACTTCGATATGCTTTGTTTACGTTTATTTCCCGGATCACTAACTGGACCGGCTTTCACCTGGTATACGGCATTACAACCTGAATCTATCAGAAGCTAGGGTCGCATTGAATAATTATTTCATGCTCAGTTCTATCAAACTGAGCTCGAGGTATGTGTCGCCGAACTATCTCGTATGGTTCAGCGCTCAGGTGAGTCCGTTGAAAGTTTTATTAATCGTTTCAAGAAAATGAGGCATAGATGTCAAGTTAATATTCCTGAAATAGAGTTTGTTAAAATTGCTCAACGTGGCTTGGAGTTTGAAAATAGGAAGAAATTCCAGGGCATTGATTTTTGTGATTATTATGAACTTGTTGCTAAAGCATCAGAATATGAAGAATTAATGCGCGAGGATAATCGTATGAAGAAAAACTATGTAGGTAGTTACCATCAGGATATAGAAACCAATGAGGCACATGAGGTAGCTATAACCGAACTAACTAGAACAGGATCCCGCGTTTGTCCAATGCTAGCAAAAAGTCCAAAAGCTCCCGAAGTGGTTAGACGAAATACAAATGTGCAATACACATTTGATGTTTCTACAACCAAGGAACTTTTTGAGTATTTGCTAAAGGAAGGTTTCATCACCTTACCTCATGGACATATTATTCCGTCTAGAGATGACATCCGTGGAAAAACTTATTGTAAATATCATGATAGTTTGAGCCACGACATACAATATTGCCTTGTTTTTAAGAATGCGGTGCAGGATAGAATAAACAAAGGCATGCTTAAATTTCCTGAAAAGAAAGAGAGCATGTTGATTGATGAGGATCCATTTCCAGTCGCTACAATGATAAATGCAACTTCCATCGAGATGCCACCTCCTAAGCGTAATGTCCATAGCAACACCTCGAGTCAGAGAAAAGGGCGCCCCGACCATCTAAAGACAAAACAAATTTGGGTACCAAAGGGCACTTTGCCAACCGCCAAGGAGAAAGAAAAGCCACGGAGAAAACGAAAACCATTAAATAAAAATAAAAGTGGCGCAAACCAAGGTCGATCACGCTTCGTTACTCCACCGGTGCAAGTTCCCCTCAAAAAATGGTTCATCAACCAACATAAAAAATTTCCACAACCTCTCTCAAAAAATGCAAAAAGAAGAATAAGAAAGAGAGAGGCAGAAAAAAGAAGGAAAAATGAAATGGAGTTGTCTAGTGTCGATTCTAGTAACGTTTCGAAAGAAAAAATAAAAGAAAAGAAAAAAGTGGAAATTCGTGTCAGAGACTTTTTGATCCAAGTTGGATGTGCTGCTACTTCTCTAATTTTACCAATAAATTTCAGAAGTGAAGATACAAAGGAGGAAAGAAACAAAGTCCAAAAAGAACGATGAAGTGGTGTTACAATAAAATCTTCGTTAGAAGATTAGATGAAACGGGTTTATTTTGACAAACCCACTCCAAAGATGACACATCATATTAAGCCATTATATGTCAAAGCACACATTGATGGCAAGCCTTTATCGAGAGTTCTAGTTGATAATGGTTCAACCGTTAACATTATGCCATTAAAGATGGCACTAGCTCTCGGGAAATCCGTAGGCGACATAATGACGTCAGAAATTTCCGTCTCGGCTTTTACCGGCAAAATTGCTAAAACCTATGGGGTTTTACCTGTGCAACTTACCATCGGTACCCAAACCACTACGATGACATTTTTTATGGTGAACTCTACGGCAAGTTATCAAGCTTTGCTCGGTCGAGATTGGATTCACTCTAACTCATGCATTCCGTCATCTTTGCACCAACTTTTACTACTTTGGAAAGGGGATGATGTTGAGGTGATTCGGGCAAATGAAAAAGCTATTGAGACACATTCAGATATGGTGGAGTCTCGACTGTAAGAAGATAGCATTGGTCCAATCAAGATCAAGACTAAAGGAAAAAGCAAGTCATGCGCCAATCAAGTGAAGAGCATCTTCAAGACGAGCACCATTGTGTTTTACCATTGGCTGGTTAGCAATGGACATCTCATCGAAGAGGTTTAATGATTTTGTCACAGCCGAAGGACAAAGCGGTAGCATTAGCTGCTATAGAAAAAATAAAGATGCGATAAGGTACGAGGTGCCTTTTATTTTTGTTTTGTTCCGTTTTTGCATCATTTTACATTTTAGTTTTTCTTTTAAGTTGTTAATTAGCATCATTGATATTTTTAGCGTGCTTAGAGGTAATAAAGCATCCATTTCAAAAAAAAGTGTAAAAAACGAAATGATAAGAGACATAAATGAAAAGAAAAATAAAAATGAAGAAAAACAATAAAAGTCCATTTACATGTCCCAAAAAATTAAAAAAAATAATAAAAGAGCTACGAGATATATATAAAAAAAGCAATCGAGACAAAGAAGCTCGATGTAGCCTTTTCCACCCGATCCGTCGTCCACTCGCTCAGTTTTGTCCTCATCAAATACGAGACAACAACATGTGCAGCACCGATGGATTCTCAACTCCAAGCTAAAGAGGTTCAAGACGGATATTAGCCAATCATGATTCTTGAGAAAAACAAGTGACAATTCAATTTATTTCCGCCAATCAGTAGCTCAAAGAAGTTTATTAACAACGGAAGTGAAGTCGCGAATTCATAGACGGAGTTAAACCAATTTCAGCAAGCAACAAATCTATATGGATATAAATCGGATTCAACTTCAACATTTTTCAGGAATAAGCTCAACTCAAGGTCAATTTTTATACAATTTAAATAAAATGGCAGCAGCTATTTTGTTTAAATGAGCAGAAAAAACAGATTGTAAATTGATCCTAGTTACGAAGGAAAATAAAGGCAGCCACGAGCATTTTCGGCATTAATAAGCATAGCGTGAGTGATGCAAATTTCAACAGCAACGAAGCATATCAGTCAAAGCCGAAGCAAGCAAAAAATCGAGATTGCAATATCAGAAAATGCAGCAGCAGATGGCATGTCTCGTAATTCAAAGAAAAATTCAACAAGTCATCCAGCAATTCCATCACACACCGTCAATTTTCATATAAAATTTACATCAGTGATCTTTATTTTATTTCTGAGCCATGAACCAGCAGAAATCATGTGTGAAAATGACGAGGAAGCTACAAAGAACACAATTTCAGTTTCAACAAAATCGGTACTGACGGGTAAAAAAAAATTAATAAAAGACTTATTTTATGTGCAAAATTCATTTTCAAATCTTTTACACATAAAATAGGGGGGCAATTGTTGGGGGCTAATTTAATTTTTTGTGTTTTAGCATAGGTTATAATTTTTACTCTATAGTTATTTTATTTTAATTAAATTCATTTTGCAACAAAATAAAAATGTGATAAAAAAATAGAAAATAATATCAAAAGATTATTATAAAAAAAGAAAATAGAAATAAAAAGAAAAAGAAAAAGAAATAATAAAAATCAGGGGTAAATTTGCACCATTTTCAGTAACCCGTCTAGCCACTTCGACAACAAAAACGGACCCTAAAACAGCAAGATATTAAACAGTTATTATTTTTTTTCAGAAAATTCGGGATGTTAGCTTTCCGGAATGTCAAAAACGAAGCAAAACGGAGCTAAAACGAAGCCGGTAGAATTTTTCAAAGAGAAGCATTGCTGAAAAACGGGTTTGAACAAGTCTACCTATTTAAGGAACGTATTTCACGACATTACCTCCATTTTTCCAACTCCCAACTCAGCCATTTTATTTCTTCAACTTATGGGAAGGTAATGGGATCATGGCTGAGAAATTTAAGGGCCACTAATATGAGATTTGTTGCTCAAAATTCTATAAATATAGTGCAATTCTTTCATTCCAATCCCACTAAAAAATTAATCAAACACAGAACAACTCAATTTGTCACTCAAATTCTCTGCCAAAATCGACCATTTTATCAATCACTAGGTTCGTAGAAATCGTTCTTTAGCATCTAATTAGTCTAAACAAGGTCTCAATTCCCAGAATTAGTTCTTTAATCTTCAGTTCCTCAGAAACTTCAAATCCGAAATTCTCGTAGTTTAATCAACCAATTTTCAAATCGTTTCTTGCAATCTTTTAGTTAAGTCAGTAAAATCATCACCCAATCCTTGGTTCAAACTTTCTTAGTCTAAATCAAATTTCACCATTGTTATATTCTTCAAAGCTTCAAGCATTTTCCGTAAAACCAAGATCACTGAAACCCCATTTTCGAGTCATTCTTAGTTTACACACCTATTCCAAATCATGTTTAGAAACTTTTTATTGATCTCAATCAATTAAAAAGACTAGAAACAAGCTTTTGAGTTTTTCATCATTCAAAAATTCATCAAACAACTTTTCTGGTGAGCCGTTTTCTAAATTTTATTTAGAGTTCGTTAGCAGATCATTTTAGCCCAAATTAATTTTAATCTCTTTATTGACATCAATTCTCGAATTCCCAATTTTTATTTAGTAAAAAACGACATCCTACAACCTTCTTAATCGCCCCTAAAGTACCCTCCACGAAACAGAATCAAGGTTTTGGTTTTTCAACCATCAAACAATTATTTTGTCACCCAATTTTCAATAATTTATTCCGACTCATTTACTCGACCTTTTTCCGAAATTCCAGTTCTAAACCCTTCCATTGCACACTAACTTTAAATACTAGCTTTCGTTTCGCTATAATCCGACCTCTACAGCTCCCGAAATTGAGCCAGAAAGTCCCAAAAAATCATTGTTTTTGTTCCACAAAGTACGACTGATTTATTAGTTTGGTGGTAAATTTCCTGAATTCTCCGAACTGCTCCGAATTCACCCAAAATTACCCGGACAACGCAACAGCCCCCGAGCCGATTTTCCGGAGTTCTAGTCCTTAATTTCGCGCATCCCAACGACATCAAATAGATCGGTTTAATTTTATTTCATCCCGTACATATTTGTTTTTTTATGACTTATTTACATTTCTAGCTTTAAAGTTATTATTTCTTTTTAAGTTGTAATTTTCATGCTTTATTATTATTTGTAATACAAAAAACATTAAAAAATATTTACAAAATCAATAAAAATATAAAAGAAAATTAAAAAAATTATATTTTTGTGTGGTTTTATTACTTTATTTTTGGTACTTATATTTAAAAATTATTTTTCCGACCGACCTGTCAAGTAACGTCGGGACCCAAGATCGTTGTTTTTATTTTCAGTTCTTGTAACGGTCGTCAATCGCTTTTCATTTAGAATTTAAGTAATTTAGGCGCATTTTATTTATTTACTTTATTCAATTACCATTTTACCCTTTGAGAACTAGCTTCTCTGGCACGCCCGCATTATTTTTACCATTTTTAATCCCCGCACTCGCGTATCAAAGTTCTCAATGTTGAGTCTCCATCCATGGAGACTATTATATTTTGAATAAGTGACCTGCTATAGCAGGTTACCAAGAGGTCATCAGGTTACCAAGAGTTATTCTCACTAAAAGTCAAAATATCCTCACTAAAGTGTTTTTAGTGACAATGATTACTCTCATGGCTCCCTTCATTACTGGGGTCCCTTACTAAAAGTAGTAGTGAGAATAACGTTTATCCTCGTTATAAACTTACAATGATAATAATTTTATTCCTATTAAAATATATTTTAATGATAACCAAATATTCTCACTCAAGTATTTATAATGATTTAAATTCTTCTCATTATAATATTTATAATGATAAAAAAATCATCACATTAAAATGTTTTAAATGATTAAAAATATTTTCATTAAAATGCTTAAAGTTTTTGTAATGATATTTCTCCTCATTAATAATATTATTTGAACTAAAATTGTAAATAATAAAATAAATAAAATTTTGGATTGAAGGGAGCTGTGATAGCTTTAGTGCAGGGAGAACCTCATAACAACAATATTCATACATTCTTTAGCTATGATGCAAGTAGCATCACCACTATTTCATAAAAAAAAAACAATCTACCAGATGAGCCTGCAAGAACTTACAACAGGACTTGTCATGTTTTATTACAGAACTTGTCCTGTTTTGTTATATAGCTGGTTAACATGCTTCTTAGTAACCAAGTAAAACTCATCCTAGAAACAGGGAAATGAAGAATATGCTTTCTAGCGGCTGGCTTCTCCTCGCTTCAACTCCATCAACAAAAAGAATAGGCGTTAACACAGGACTGACGGGCAAACACTTTATCATAGCATCAGGTTACTAATGCAGGGCCATATCAGAAAAAAAAAAGTTAGATCAGCGTGGATGGTTATTTTTCTGCTATATGAGCAAATACTTATAAAAAACGAATTAAGATCAAACACAGTGCATAACATCTCCGTGCAGTGCAAATAACCCAAGTGCTCAAGTTGCAGCTATCTTTTATGCCTAGGCCGAGTTTTACTCATTTGTGTGCCTACTGGAATAGAAAGATGAGCACAAGTGCAAAGACTGAAAGAAAAAAAGAAACATTGCCGCTACTTTTGAAACGGGATTTGAGGTTATGATTTGGGGAAAAAAAATTGGAGGGAGGGTTAGGCGGTAAGTTAAAATTTGGGGGAAATTATTTGGATAAAACAATGAGAATAAAATGTATTATTAATATTATATTTAAATAAAATAGTGAGAATAATAGAAATTAAAATTTAATAAATTGATAAAATACATGTATTAATGAGACTAAAATAAAAATAAATTTAATAAATAAATTGTTTTGTGATTAATACTAAAATATATAATTTATTCTTACTAAAGTTATGGATATTATGTTTTTCATGAGAATTTTCTCACTAATTGTTTCTCGTTAATACCTATTTTTCTATTTTTCTTGTAGTTTTCTATGATAAATTCATTTTATGTTTTTCAAGAAGATTTCTCTCTCTATAATAAATGATTGTCTACATTTTCAAAAATAATTACTTTCTCCATAATAAATCTAATCATAAAAATAATTGGTAGATAAGTTATCAATAAATCCATTTGGACATCGGACCAAAATTTTAATGTTTGTTTTCATTGTTTCCTTTATTCAAATACTTATATACTTTTAATTGTAATTGCTAATCAATAGTATTGCTGACATTTTTTATTATATAACTTTTAATTAATTTTGTGTTTATAGTTATAACGTCTTTTGCTTAAAAGAAAATTATAACATCTTTTCATTACAAATATTTTTTCATTTTATTTGCTACATATTTACTTTACAAAGTTTTTAAAAACATTGATATAAAAAAACATAATGCATATATTAATAATATTAGAATTTGTAAATAAATAATAATAAAATGTTTTAACCCCGTGAAAAAATAAAAAATTTCAGCAGTTAAAATATATCAGAAATAATAATAAAAATTAGAAAAAAGTATAAAAATAAATCTTGTGATTTGACCGATTTGCAATGTCGACAATTCTTATGGTTTAAATTGTAATTAGGAGTTTGTACTTTGCGAATTTTGCAGTTAAATGATATGTGAGTCAATTTTTCGAACAAATAATACTTATGGTTTATTTAATTCAACATTAAATTTTGAATAATTTGAAAAATTCCGTCTTTTTAATTGCTCCAAATCGCTCTCTTCTAAGGTAAATAGTCACGATAATAATTTATGATAAAAAAGCAGGATTTATATTTTTTAATAAAACAATTCATTCGTTATTTTATATTTCTCAAAATTAATCTTTTTAGAATTGGACCGGTTCAACCAAAACCAATTACTTTTACTGTTTCATGTAAGTTTTTATACTTCTGAAAACTAGCTTAAAATCATTCGAACTGACATATTAACTATGAACCATTTGAAATGGTGTCGATTGAACGGTTTGGTGCGGTCAACTCTCCTCTTGCATTTAATTGAAAAGTGAGATAAAAAGTCAAATTTGTTTTATTTTTTTAAAAAGTACAGAACGTATGAAATAGTACAAATATTTGAACATTTGTACTATTTCAGGTGGATTACCCATATTTAATAGAAAATTTGAACAAACTGATTTGACAAATATTTGATTATTATATCGGACCTTCCAAACAAGTTTATTGATAAGTTAGAGTTGTTTCTTACATTTTTTCTTGGTTATTTGTAGGATTATAAATGATCCAAGCCGCTCATGAGCGACTCAGTGGTCGGCTCAATAAGAGATCGGCTTGCCTCGACTCGATTTATAAACGAGCCACTCGTGAACATGATTTAGAGGCTCGATTCATAAACGAGCCGAGATTGAACATACCAAAGCTCGTGAGTACGCTCGATTAGAGGCTCATTAACAAGCTCGATAGAAGCTCGTAAACAAAATTGTTAAAGGCTCGTAAACAAGCTCGATAGAAGCTTGTAAACAAAATTGTTATAGGCTCATAAACAAGCTCGATAGAAGTTCGTGAATAAGCTCATGAATATAATATTGAATGTTATTTATATTTGATAATTATAATTTGATAGATAGTCCATTCCAAAATCCTTTTAATATTATAATAATATATAAATTAGATTGGGAGGATATAGAATGGATTTAGAGTTTTACCGAATAACCATTCAATCATTGTATATCTTCATCACATTCACTTGTACTCTTCTCATTCATCTTTTCATTTCCTTCTCTGTCTCCTCACACTATTTTTATTTAATGACTAAAAGGAGGTTTTTAATGTTTATGCATATAAAATTATATTATTTCATTTGCTAAAATATATTATTATTTCATTTGATATTATTTCGCTCGCGAATATAATAAAATGAGTTTGTCCATGAATATGCTTCACGAGTTGCTTGCGAGCAAAGCTCGTGAAAAAAATAAAAGAGTTGTTCATGGACAAAAGAAACGAATTACTCGCAAGCAAGCTCATAAACAAAATAAAACAAACAGCTCGTGAACAAGATAAACGAGCTGTCTCGTGAGAAACTGAGCGAACTCAAGCACAATGATTGTAAGCTTAATGATTGTTTATAAAGATTGTAAGCTTAAAGATTGTTTATAAATAAAGGAAAACTTAGAGAAATAAAAAACCTAAGGATTTACAAATTGAGTTTCCAATCCTAAGGATTTACAAATTGAGTTTCCAATCCTAAGGATTTACAAATTGTTTTAGTTTAGTAATGTTGCATTTTAGTGATGTTTTAGTTCAGTAACGTTTCATTTTAGTGATGTTTCAGTTCACTAATGTTTCAGTCCAGTAATGTTTGAGTTCAGTGATGTTTTAGTTTAGTAATGTTTTAGTTTAGTAATATTTTAATTCACCAATGTTTCACTTTACTAATGTTTTAGTTCAGTAATATTTTAGTTTAGTAATGTTTCAGTTGAGTGATGTTTCAGTTTAGTAATATTTGAGCTTAGTGATGTTTCAGTTCAGTAATGTTTAAGTTGAGTGATGTTTCAATTCAGTAATGTTTCAGTTTAGCAATGTTTCAGTTTAGTAATGCTTGAGTTCATTAATGTTTCAGTTCAGTGATGTTTCAGTTCAGTAATGTTTCAGTTTAGTAATGTCTCAGTTTAGTAATGTTTCAGTTGAATGATTTTTCAGTTTAGTAATGTTTCAGTTTAGTGATGTTTCAGTTCAGTAATGTTTCAGTTCAGCAATGTTTCGGTTCAATAATTTTTTAGTCCAGTAATGTTTTAGTTCAGTGATGTTTCACTTTAGTATTATTTTATTTCAGTGATATTTCAGTTCAGTAATGTTTCAGTTGATTGATATTTCAGTTTAGTAATTTTTCAGTTTAGTGATGTTTCTATTCAGTAATGTTTCACTTCAGTAATGTTTCAGTTGAGTAATATTTCGATTCAGTGATATGTCAGTTTAGTAATGTGTCAGTTCAGTAATGTTTCAATTCAGTGATGTTTCAGTTCAGTAATGTTCCAGTTTAGTAATATTTCAGCCCAACGATGTTTTAGTTTAATAATTTTTCAGTTTATGAATATTTCAGTTTAGTAATATTTCCGTTTAGTAATATTTCACTTTAGCAGTTTAGTGATGTTTTAGTTTAGTAATGTTTCAGTTTAGTGATGTTTTAGTTTAGTCATATTTGAGTTCAGTAATGTTTCAGTTCAGTGATGTTTCAGTTCCGTAATGTTTCAGTTTAATGATATTTTATTTAGTAATGTTTCAGTTTCGTGATCTTTCAGTTCACTGATGTTTTTGTTCACTAATATTTCAGTTCAGTGATATTTCAGTTCAGTGATGTTTCAGTTTTGTAATATTTTAGTTCAGTGACGTTCTAGTTCAATAATGTTTCAGTTTTGTAATATTTTAGTTTAGTGACGTTTCAGTTCAATAATGTTTCGGTTCAGTAATGTTAAAGTTGAGTGAACGTTCAGTGTAGTAATGTTTCATTTCAGTGATGTTTCAGTTCAGTAATGTTTCAGTTCAGCAATGTTCTACTTCAGTGATGTCTAAGTTTAGTAATATTTCAATTCAGTGATGTTTCGGTGTAATAATATTTCAGTTCAGTGACATTTCAGTTAAGTAATGTTTCAGTTGAGTGATGTTTCAGTTTAGTAATGTTTTAGTTCAGTGATGTTTTAGTTCACTAATGTTTCAGTTCACTAATATTTCAGTTCATTAATGTTTGAGTTCAGTAATGTTTCAGTTGAGTGATGTTTCAGTTTAGTAATATTTCAGTTTAGTAATGTTTCAGTTCAGTAATGTTTCAGTTGAGTGGTGTTTCAGTTCAGTAATGTTTCAGTTTAGCAATATTTCAGTTCAGTAGTGTTTCAGTTAAGTTGTGTTAATTTACGTTACATTATATTACGTTATGTTACATTATGTTATATTAGGGATTGTAAGCTCAATGATTGTTTAGGTAATGTTACATTATATTATGTTACGTTACGTTATGTTAGGTTACGTTACGTTACGTTAGGGATTGTAAGCTCAATTACTGTTTATAGATAAATGAAAGCTTAAAGAAATAAAAAAAAGCTAAGGATTTTTAAATTGAGATTACAATCGTAACGAGTTATAGATTGAGCTTACAATCCTAAAGATTTATAAATTGATCTTGCACTTATTACGTAACATTACGTTACATCACGTTACGTCACGTTACGTTACGTTACGTTACGTTACGTCACGTTACATCATGTTACGTTACGTTACATCACGTCACGTTACGTTACGTCACGTCACATTACGTTACATTATGTTACGTTACCTTAAGTTACATTATGTTACGTTATATGAAGTTACGTCACATTGCATGAAGTTACGTTACGTTGCATGAAGTTACGTTACGTTGCATGAAGTTACGTTATGTTAAGTTAGGTTAGGTTAGGTTAGGTTAGGTTAGGTTACGTTACGTTACGTTACGTTACGTTACGTTACGTTACGTTACGTTACGTTACGTTACGTTACGTTACGTTACGTTACGTTACGTTACGTTACGTTACGTTACGTTACGTTACGTTACGTTACGTTACGTTACGTTACGTTACGTTACGTTACGTTACGTTACGTTACGCTATGCTACATTACGTTACGTTATATTACGTTACGTTACGTTACGTTACATTACGTTATGTTATATTGTGTTACGTTACGTTATGTTATGTTACATTACGTTACTTTACGTTACGTTACGTTACGTTACTTTACTTTACATTATGTTACGTTACATTACGTTATGTTACATTATGTTAAGCTACGTTACGTTATGCTACGTTACGTTACATTACGTTACATTACGCTATGTCACACTACTTTATGTTAATATTTCAATTCATAATGTTTAAGTGGAGTAATGTTTGAGTTGAGTAATGTTTCAATTTTGTGATGTTTTAGTTCAGTTATGTTCTGGTTGAGTGATGTTTCGGTTCAGTGATATTCCGTTTAATAATATTTCAATTTAGTGACGTTTCAGTTTAGTAATGTTTCAGTTTAGTAATATCTCATTTGCGTGATGTTTCAGTTTAGTGATGTTTCAGTTCAGTAATATTTCAGTTCAATGATATTTTAGTTCAGTAATATTTCAGTTGATTGATGTTTCATTTCAGTAATGATTCAGTTTAGTAATGTTTCAGTTTAGTGATGTTTCAGTTCAGTAATTTTTCCGTTCAGTGGTGTAGGAGTTCAGTAATGTTTTAGTTCAGTAATATTTCAGTTGAGTGATGTTTCAGTTGAGTGATGTTTCAGTTCAGTAATATTTTAGTTCAGTAATGTTTGAGTTCAGTGATGTTTGAGTTCATTAATGTTTTAGTTCCGTAATGTTTTAGTTCAGTAATATTTCAGTTGAGTGATGTTTCAGTTTAGTAATGTTTCAGTTGACAGATGATTCAATTTAGTAATGTTTCAGTTTAGTAATATTTCAATTCAGTAATGTTTGAGTTCAGCAGTGTTTCAGTTCAGTAATGTTTTAGTTTAGTAATGTTCAATTTCAGTAATGTGTCAATTCAGTGATGTTTCAGTTTAGTAATATTTCATTTTAGTGATGTTTCAGTTCAGTTATGTTTTAGTTGACTAATCTTTCAGTTTAGTTATATTTTAGTTTAGTGATGTTTCAGTTTAGTAATATTTCAGTTCAGTAATGTTTCAGTTTAGTAATGTTTCAATTCAGTGACGTTTCAGTTCAGTGATATTTCAGTTCAGTAATGTTTCGGTTGAGTAATGTTTCAGTTTAGTAATATTTTAGTTCAGTGATGTTTCAATTAAGTGATGTTTCAGTTTAATGATGTTTCAGTTCAGTGATGTTTCAGTTTCGTGATGTTTCAGTTTCGTGATGTTTCACTTCAGTAATGTTTCAGTTCAGTAATATTTCAATTTAGTGGTGTTTCAGTTCAGTGGAGTTTCAGTTCAGTAATGTTTCAGTTCAGTAATGTTGCAGTTTAGTAATATTTCAGTTAAGTGATATTTCAGTTTAGTAATATTTCAGTTCAGTGATGTTCTAGTTCATTAATGTTTCAGTTTAGTAATATTTCAGTTCAATGATGTTTCAGTTCAGTAATGTTTCAGTTTATAAATATTTCAGTTGAATGATGTTTCAATTTAGTAATATTTCAGTTTAATAATGTTTCAGTTCATTAATGTTTCAGTTGAGTGATGTTTGAGTTCAGTTATGTTTGAGTTCAGTAATATTTCAGTTCAGTAATATTTGAGTTTAGTAATGTTTCAATTCAGTAATGTTTCAGTTCAGTGATGTTTCAATTCAGTAATATTTCAGTTCACTGATGTTTTAGTTCAGTAATATTTCAGTCCAGTAATGTTTCAATTTAGTGATATTTTAGTTCAGTAATGTTTCAGCTTAGTAATGTTTGCGTTCAGTAATGTTTCAGTTGAGTGATGTTTGAGTTCAGTTATGTTTGAAGTTAATAATATTTCAGTTCAGTAATATTTGAGTTTAGTAATGTTTTAGTTCAGTAATATTTCAGTTTAGTAATCTTTAAGTTCAGTAATATTTCAGTTGCGTGATGTTTCAATTCAATACTATTTCAGTTTAGCAATGTTTCAGTTTAGTAATGTTTGAGTTCATTAATGTTTCAGTTCAGTGATATTTCAGTTCAGTAATATTTCAGTTCAGTGATGTTTCAGTTGAGTGATGTTTCAGTTTAATAATATTTTAGTTCATTAATGTTTCAGTTCAGTGATGTTTCAGTTCAGTAATGTTTTGGTTTAGTAATCTTTTAGTTCAGTAATGTTTCAATTTAATGATGTTTCGGTTTTGTAATATTTCAGTTCAGTGATGTTTCAGTTCAGTGATGTTTCAGTTTAGTGATGTTTCAATTCAGTAATATTTCAGTTTAGTGATGTTTTAGTTCAGTAATATTTTAGTTTAGTAATGTTTCAATTCGGTAATGCTTCAGTTCAATGATGTTTCAGTTCAGTAATATTTCAGTTGAGTAAGGTTTCAGTTTAGTAATATTTTAGTTTAGTGATGTTTTAGTTCAGTGATGGTTTGGTTCAGTGATATTCAGTTTAGTAATATTTCAGTTCAGTGGTGTTTCAGTTCAGTAATATTTTAGTTTAGTAATATTTCAGTTCAGTGATGTTTCAGTGGAGTGATGTTTCAGTTTAGTGATGTTTCATTTCAGTAATATTTCAGTTCAATGATATTTTAGTTCAGTAATATTTCAGTTTAGTAATGTTTCAGTTCTGTAATGTTTCTGTTTGGTAATGTTTCAATTCGATAATGTTTTAGTTTAGTGAGGTTTCAGTTCAGTAATGTTTCAGTTGAGTAATGTTTCAGTTTAGTAGTATTTGAGTTCATGATGTTTCAATTCAAAAATGTTTTTGTTCAGTAATATTCTTGTTCATTAATGTTCCAGTTGAGTGATGTTTGAATTCAGTGATATTCAATTTAGTAATATTTCATTTTAGTGACATTTCAGTTCAGTAATGTTTCAGTTTAGTAATATTTCAGTTCAGTGGTGCTTCAGTTCAGTGGCGTTTCAGTTCAGTAATGTTTCAGGTCAGTAATATTTCAGTTAAGTGATGTTTTAGTTTAGTAATGTTTATTTTAATAATATTTTAGTTCAGTTATGTTTCAGTTGAGTGATATTTCAGTTCAGTTATATTTCAGTTGAGTGATGTTTCAGTTCAGTAATGTTTTAGTTTAGTAACGTTTCAATTCAGTAATGTTGGAGTTCAGTAATATTTCAGATCAGTGATGTTTCAGTTTCGTGATGTTTCAGCTCAGTAATATTTGAGTTTAGTAATATTTCTGTTTAGTGATGTTTCAGTTTAGTAATGTTTCAGTTCAGTGATGTTTTAG
The DNA here is from genome assembly GCF_963576675.1 of Euphorbia lathyris. Taxonomy (NCBI): domain Eukaryota; kingdom Viridiplantae; phylum Streptophyta; class Magnoliopsida; order Malpighiales; family Euphorbiaceae; genus Euphorbia; species Euphorbia lathyris. The sequence goes on from NC_088919.1 coordinate 51,497,452, forward strand.
TTTAGTAATGTTTCAGTTCAGTAATGTTTCAGTTCAGTGATGTTTCAGTTGAGTGATGTTTCAATTCAAAATATTTGAGTTCAGTGATGTTTCATTTCAGTAATGTTTCAGTTTAGTAATGTTTGAGTTCCGTAAAGTTTTCTGTTCAGTGACATTTATGTTATGTTACATTACGTTTGTGTGAGGGTATAAATCAATTGCATGAATGGGTAATATTTAATACGACATCTAAATGGATGGCATTAGACATTTATTGTTGTCATTAGTGTGGCATTAGAATATATGAACTATAGAGATTGTAAGTTTAATGATTGTTTATAAATAAATGAATACTTAAAGAAATAAAAAAAATTGAGGATTTACAAATTGATATTTGGAATCCTAAGGATTTACAAATTGAGTTTACAATCTTAGAATTTATAAATTGAGCTTACAATTCTAAGGTAATAAATAGGGGGACAACACCACTAATTAGAACATCATTAATGTTGTATATTCTCAATGTCAAGCTTTTCGTGTTTCCAATAAATAATCATTTATTAAGATTTAATGCATATAACATTGATTAGACAGATACAAAATTACTTAAAAGAAGACGTCTTCTTATGTAAAATAAAAACATCCGGAAAAAAAATTATTTCTTGGAAGTTGGTTATTAATTGATGAAAGAGAATTCATTTTTTAAAATGAACAAGGTTTTAATTACAACCTACATGTCAGCAGGTAAAAACCTTTTTAATATTAAATGCCAACTTAAATTATGGACCATTAGATCTTGATCCAATGGATATTAAACACTCACCACCCATGGAGATAATTTAGTGCTCACCATTGAAAACAACCCCATATATATATATATATATATATATATATATATATATATATATATATATATATATATATATATATAAGAACTTAGAAATTTCTCTTCTACTGTGTGCCTGAACATCACCTCAAAATCTGATGTGGTGTGTCATGGAAAATAGAAACATGACACCAATAAAAAAAATCTAAATTAAGTTTTCCTTGGATAAGTATAATTTATCTAATAAAACCAAATAACTTTTATCTCTCTTCTAAATATTAAACTCCAGCAACGTTACAACTCTAGGCGGTTCTGCTAATATTTTTCTGATCGTTCTTTTCCAGTAACCACCACTTTTCTATCCATTTTCCTCTTCCACCACCTCCGATCGTTTTTCTTTGTATGTTTTTTCCTTCTTCCACAGCTAAAGGACAAGTGAAAACTAAGTAAAAATTGGTCGCCGCGACAATAACTCTACTAAAAAATCATTCAAGGTTTTTTGGATCTGAATTTTTATTTTAAGTCTAGGAAAAAAAAAGATGATTTCAGAAAACCCATAAATTACTTGAAATTTTTGGATCTGAATTTTAATCTTTTTTAAAAGTTTTAGTTCAAAACCAAATTGAATTGAAGTTCATACAACCACCACCGATGAGTTTTAATTGGATTTAAACATATTTTAAAAAGTTTTTAGATCTGAATATTAATTTTTAAATTTTTTTTAATTCAAATCCCAATTGAATTCAAGTTCATACAATCATATCTCTGTGTCTTTGAGATAAGTGAAATTCAGGTAAAAAAAGAGTGGAAAAAGATTGAAAGTGGTGGTTTCAAGAGGAAGGCCACGACAAAGGCAAAGGAGAGATAAGAAAAGTCAATTAATGGCTTTTTAGTTATTCAAGAAATTTAATTAAATCTCATGTGTTTCAATTCTATTGACTATCGCACATCACATCAGATTTTGAGGTGGTGTGCTAGACACACAGTATAATTTCTCCACAGTATAATTATCTCTAATGTCATAATATAGGTAAAGCATATTGCTAGTTTCTATTTGTTATCCTAGATTTCTAGCATTTATTTGGTGTTTAAACATTTTGTATAGGGTTAAACCCCAATTTGGTACCATTTGAAGAAATTATTCCCAATATAGAATTGGTTAGAAAATATTTCTTTAAATAGGGTTTTTTATATGTTATGGTTAAAAAAATTATCATTACGATGCACTAAACACCGTAATGAATTTTTTTTCTTATTTTAATTACTGATTACGGTGTCATAGGCGCCATAATCAGCGTTTGTTGTAGGAATCCCTGCAACTATTGGCAGGGGCATGAAGCCATTGAGCAACAAATTTATTTTTTCAAATTATTATATTAAAATTAATAAAAATAAAATTAGGTAAATATTGATTAATTTTTTTAATAGAATATGAATTAAATATTAGTTTTAAAAATATTAGTTTTTAATAAATTATTATAAAATGAGGATTAAATATGTAAGATTATAACGGACATGTCAAAATTATTATCAAATGTCACTCTAACCCTTCTAAATATTTTTTTTTGAAAGGTTCTAAATATTAATTATGTCTAAGATATTTAGTGTCACATCCGTGTCTAAATTTTTTACTCTTTATATCTCGGTATAGACTATAATGAATATTATTAGGTTTAGTTTAATATTTTTAAGTGTAAATTAAACGGTTTGGGTAAATTTTATAAGGAAAAAATAAACTAGAAGACCAAAATCAATATTTCCTATACACTCTGATGAGGGCATCTTATCCTTAAGCCCGAGTCCGGAACTACTAGAAGCCACCCGGGAGAACCCACTCAAAGAGAGCAAGGAACGACCCAAAACAGAGAACACGCGGGGCGTGTCCAACCTGACGCAAGGCGTGGGAATGGTGGTCTTGGATGAAAGACCATGTCAGTTGGTGACGCGGGGCGCATCTCTTGCCACGCGGGGCGTGATTACTCACATTAAGCAAGAAAAGTTCCAGGAGAATAAACACGCATGGCGCAATCCTTGGGCGCCCCGCGTAGATTTCAATCCGCAGACCTCCCAGTTCCAGGAGCCTCATGACGCGGGGCGTGATCCACAGTACGCCTCGCGTGACGCCGAGCCACCAGGTCAGGAGCATTTTAACGCGGGGCGTATTCCGCAGGACGCCTCGCGTACTGAACTCGAGCCAACCTCCTGAAGTCCAGGAGCATTTTTACGCGGGGCGTATCTCGACCTGGAGACTACTTCTCCTCCAAGTTCTTACCTTGGGGGACCATTTCTGCAACACTCTATTTACTGTATTGCCATTGTGACTTATTTACTAAACTACCATTTTCCCTATTTTACCCTCTTAGCCAAGTGTTAACCAAAACCCTATTCATAGGCTTTTGGGTCTTTCTCTTTGATTTGAGGGAGAGTATTTAAACTCCCATATTTTGTAATGTTCTTAACTTTGATGAATTAAAACTTATAGCCTCCTTGAGAGCTTGGATTTCTATCCTTTGGGTTAACTCAACCTTCAAGTATAGCTTGAGAAGATTGCATTCTTTGTGGATTTAAGATTAAAATCCTCAGTCGATTTCACCCTACATCAGTTGGTATCAGAGCCGAGTCGTTTTCCTTGATCGGAGACTTCTTCTCGGAGATGGTTCAACCACGTATCACCACCGACACCATTGGAACTCAAGAACAAAGGCTTGAAGCTCTAGAATCAAGCTTGAAAGCCATAAATGACAAGATGAGTGAGTTGGAAGAGAGGCAAGAAATGGAACGAAGAGAAAGACGTCTAGATACGGAGAGACTTATTCTTGAGTTTCGGAATAGTCAAATCCAACCCGCCGGAGAGCCTCACCGGAGACAAGAAGAACAAACCCACCGTCTACTTGAAAGGCAACCAACACCACCACCGCGGATCACCTATGCACCACAAGTGATGGACCCTCGGGTTCAAGAGGTAAGGCGGACTAATCCCATAACCATTAGAAATGTGGATAGTGATAGTGATGGGGAGTTCTTTGATGATTATGATATGCCTAGGATTGCTAGGAATATGGGGATTAGAATTGATGAAAATGCCATGAATGGTAGGCCTAGACATGATGTGCATGTGAATGATGTTGTTGGTCCCGTGCATGTGCGTGCCGGAAATATGGATATTGTGCATAATGATGTTGTAGGTGGTTACGAGAGAGAAAATGTGGGTTTGAATGATCCGTATGAAGGCCGAGGTAATGGGAGAGGCGGATATGTTAGAGAGCCGAATATGAGAAGGGAATGTGGTGGTAACTTTGAGCGGGATGACGCTTTCAAACTGAAAGTGGACTTACCTTCATTTGGGGGAGAACTTGATATAGAGGGCTTCCTTGATTGGCTGCTAGAAGTGGAGCGGTTCTTTGATTATTCGGGAATACCGGAAGATAGGAAGGTTCGTCTAGTTGCTTACCGATTGAAAGGAGGAGCGTCAGTTTGGTGGGATAATGTTAAGGAAGGGAGAAGAAGAGGAGGAAGGGAACCGATTAGGTCTTGGTTGAGGATGAAGTCGATGTTGCGGGAACGGTTTCTACCACCCGATTATGAGCAGTACATCTACAGTTCCTATTGGAATTGTTCTCAAGGCGCTAGAAGTGTGCACGAGTACACCTCGGAGTTCTTGCGGCTTTCGGCAAGGGCTAACTTGTCGGAAACCGAAAGCCAAAAGACTTCAAGGTATCTTGAAGGATTGAGGTACAACATCCAAGATCGGATTGGGACGCAAATGGTCATTCGGGTGCAAGATGCTCGTAACTTGGCATTGAAGGCCGAAGCTAGGGGTTCCGAGATTGTTAATCCAAGACGGGAGAGGGTCTAATATAAGTGCGCTTGAGTGCACTATGACGTGGGTTGACAACTGTCGTCGGGATATTCTATTTGATGCCGGCCATGGCCAAGTAGAGATTGAGCATGGTAGCTGGGTTAGTGAAATGAATGAAAGTGAAGTCCGTACATATTCAATTCAAAATCATGTTTGGGTTATGACGGGTACCTCAAGGGATCGCTCCAATTTGGGTTGATATATGTCGCCGGGATATACCATTTGAGGTCAGCTATGAGCGACTAGAGGTTGAGTCTAGCATCCGGATTGATGGCATGGAGTATATAGGAGTCTGGGAATATTCAACTCAAGGTTATGATGGGGTTTTGAAGAGTGATCAAGAGATCGCTCTAAGTTGGGTTGACATGTTTCGTCGAGACGTTTCATCCGAGATAAGCCATGGGCAAGAGAAGCTTATGGGGAGTCGTCGAGATAGTGAAGTGGGTGAAATAGTGGGTCGGGCATATTCGACTCAAGATCATATTGGGGATTTGAAGAGTACTTATGGGGTAAACCCTAATTGGGTTGATATGTCGGTGGGACATTTGAGGTAGGATATAGGCGGAAGGAGATTGTGGTGACTCTTCAAGTTTGTGATATGGAGATCAAGAGGGTCCGAGGTTAGTCGGTTCCACATGTCGTGGGAGTGTGGAGGAGCCTCCAAGACATTATGGAGGATTGGTTTGACCAACTTCGTCAAGATATTCCGTTTGATGTCGGTCGGAGATGGAAGCGAGTATTATGGAGGATGAGCACCGGGGGAAATACACAAGTTGAGATGTGGGGAGAGTTCATGAAGAGAAGGAGAATCCGACAATATATGGAGTGGATAACACCTACCGAGCACCATCTTTGTTCTATAAACATGTTGGGGTCCAACTCTATTGAAGAAGAGGAGTATGATGAGGGCATCTTGTACTCATGCGTGGGGCGAGAGATAGAACCCATGGAGTGTGAGTCCGGAGCCAAGGAGGGAGGAAGAAAACCACGCGGAGGGGTGATCACTAACGCCTTCCACGCGGAGCGTGTTATAAGACAAGCGGAGCATGAAGGGATGGTTCAAGAAAGGGATGAAGACGCAGCTGACGGGGACCAATTTTAGAGGCCCACTCATGTGGAGCATCCTTCAAGGCACGCAGAGCGTGCGATAGTTAAAGTAGTCTTCAACGCCAAACAAATAAGAGGGGGAAGAATATGGTTAAACTTTATCCATTTGACTGCCTTGCCCTTGCCTCTTTCTATTTCCTTAATTCATTCCTTAATTTACTCATTAATTGCCTCTTTGTATTTCCTTAGTTCATTCCTTAATTTACTCCTTAATTGTCTCTTTCTATTTCCTTAGTTTAAATCCTTAACTTACTCCTTAATTTACTCTTTTTAAATTCCTAAGTTGCCCCTACTCTTATCCTTGTTTGTAACCCTAGTCAGGGGCTTATTTAGTCTTTATCTTTACCCTTTATTAATTAAGTAGTTACCCTTTTGTGTAATTGTTTAGGTTTGTTTTAGGGTTTTGAGATGATATAAATACATCTCTTTCTTTGTAATGAAACAACTTTTTATCAATCAATTTTATTATCGTCTTCATTGAAGCTTGTTAGGATTTTCAACCTCAACAATGGGGGATCTATGATTTCCTATGGATTTTTGACCATAAAACCGGGGATCTATGATTTCCTATGATTTCCTCTGAATTTGAAGTTAATCAGGTAACATATTGGATTGAATATGAGGGCCTACACGTTGCTTGTACTAATTGTGGTAGATACGGGCATATCAAGTCGGCATGTGTTTTACCAAGCATCCGATAAGAAGTTAATGCTCAGGTGAGAACCAATGAAACGTTAGTGGCTAATTGTGACACTACCAACGGTGATCTTATGGTAACTGCTTCTGAGGTTGAATTAAATGGGAAGGAGAATGAGTACGGTGTTGGAGTTTAGTGTCCTAAAGACAATTGTTTTAGGATACTAATATTAATGAATAAATTGTTTATTTGATCATTTGTTTAATCAGATATATATCATTAAAATGTAACTATATAAAAAGGCACAAACCTTTCATAAAGAAAGTAACCCTGAGTTTATTTAAGTAGTTATAAAGTGTTAATACAAGCATGAACTGAGACTGTACTTTATAATAGACCAATAGACTTAAAGTTAACCCAAGTCAAGTAATCTGTTATAGGGGTTGGCATATTACTGTTGAGACTTGCATGTAACAGTGTTTTCTATCGAGACAGAAAGCTGATCTCACAAGCTTTAGATATTCAGATATCTAGACAGTTACATGGATCCGGTGAAGGAGTTCATTAGGATTGGGACCCGACTTGAGATAACAGAATGAATTGATTTATCTAATGTGTCAACTGTTCATCTCATTGGTATTAGTAGGTATAACTAATCCTCAGACTCAAACATTTGTTAATTAGTGATTCTAGATTATGGAGTCTGATACTTTGATTCTGTGCGAGCACGATCCAACAGGTGAGAGCTTGGGGTGTGTGAGAGCAGGGTTGGGTGTCACACAAAGTAATTGCAGAATAGTTAATGTCAGATTGAGCATTCGTCACTCCCGATAAGTGGGAGATATATCCAAATGGCCGCTTGTGGTGAATTGACTGAAATCCTTGCAAGGTGATAGAGTTAAGAGTACAAATGAACATTTCACTTAACTTATCTTTTCGGAGTGAATTCAACCTGTACAAGTAAAACCAGACTCTTTGTTATATGTAACCTTGACACGTTCCATGGTTATAAGGAATTGACCGACATGATATAGTTGATGAAGGATCGTATTATATTGTACCTAATGCAGAAAGGTTAAAGTCAGTTATCAACCTGACTTCTTAATTGCTGTGGGGGAATATCATAGGTTCTGCTAGTAACAGCTCGCGACGGTATTCCGTTATATATATGTTGGAATTAATCATGATGAATAATTTCAAAGGATATATACGTCTAGTGGCAATAAAGAACCTAATGGGTCGCATATGGGACTTGGAATCGGAGGACGAAAATGTAATTAGTGAGACATGTATATATGGGCCGAAATTTGTATATTAATTAGGGGATAAATTAATTTGATTAATAATTATAATTTGATTATGGTTATGAATTAAATTAAAGGATTATCTGATAATATTAATTAGAACTTTTTATGTGATTGAAACTCTAATTAATTATCCCTAACATTAATTAATTATTAATTTGATTAATAATAATTATCTAGATATAATTAGTTATTATTTAGATAATAGTAAAGTGATTATTTAATTATCTAATTAGGAATCCTATTCGGAATAAGATCCTAATTAATTAATTACCTAACACAACTAGGACTAGGGTTTTGAGAAGTCTATAAATAGACTCCCTAGCCTAGGAAATTCGGCCAACACAAAAAAAGAATAAGAGGAGGAATCGCTCCGTCGTCGTCTCGGCTAATTTACTTTATTTCTTACTCCCTCTTTGATCTCGTATCGATTTCTGTGTTGAACAAAAACGTTCCTTGCTCACGGATTGATAATAAGAAGTTGTGGGTGTTGGTCCCTGGTAATTAGTTCCAAGGGGGGGGGGGGGTTAGGAACTATTATAACTTTTTCGTGTTTTAATTAAGCTGACTGGAAGTTATTTTGAGAGTTTATTAACTCAGCTTATGGTCAGCTTGGTGAGATATGTTTGAAGACAGCTTTAGTCAGATGTTGACTAAAGTTGTTTTCTTGTGAGTTGAGAATTGACACTCTTGGAGGTCAGCTTCTAACTCAGCACCACTTACTTACTCAAGATCAGCTTAGACAATTTATATGCTGAGTAAATAAAGTAAACAACACATGCAATTATAAGAGAGAGTTTAGAGATTACTCAGTATCACTTATCCTGGTTCGGCCTCTCTGCCTACGTCCAGTCCCCAGAGTCCTCCGGGATTTTTGAATCCAATACTGAGCTCTTTAAAGGTAGAGCACAAACCGATTACAAGGCAGTTGAATATGCAAGAGTACCTTCCTCTATTTGTCTACTCAACTCCTACTAAGTGCTACAACCCAGCACCTAGATTTCTCTACCACTGAAATGCTTACAACCAAGCACTCAGCTTTACACTCTCAATATTCCTATTGATCACAGACTTGTTCTTTTTGAACTAAAGAACACTTTAGATGATTACAAATCAATCTAGCATTTACACATAGAATAGAAAAGTCGGTGTAAGATTCTTTTTGTATTTGAGTGCTTTTGAAACTTTCTCTCTTGTATTTTTCTTTCGATGCTTCGGTGTTTATCCAAGTTTTTCGATTATCCTTTTATAGAAGAAAATCTGTAGATTTGATCGTTTTGAAATGTCCTAACCGTTAACATCAAAACGGCTCTTTTGGGAAACAATTTCTGGAAAGCTTCAGACTGCACCTCCATTCCATTTCTCTATTTTCTTCAGGCGTCAGGTTTGTCTTCTAGCGTCTGGTTTGTCTGTTTGTGCCAGTTGTCTGTTTCTAATAATCCAACGTCCCATGACTCTTGGAATTAGTCTTTTAGGTGTCTTCGAGGTTTCAATTATTGGTGCAGAAGATTGGCAGACTTTGTCTTTTAGTGAACGGATCCTTCATGCTATCCTGACTGTTACTCAGCTTCGTTTGTTCTTTTCGAATGTTCAACATTCATGCTGAGTTCCTTCAAGGTCAGCTCCGTTCTGTTTAACCGCTCCTAAAGAAGTCTTCAACTTTAGTCAGCTCGTTTTGCTTCTGAATTTTAACTCCACTCAGCTTCTATTCTGTCATGCTGAGTTCCGTTCTACTCAGCTTCGTTTATGCTGACTTTTGTCCTGTCTTTACTTTATATATTTTTGCACTCAATATTTAACAAACATATTAGTACAATTAAATCAAAGCATCTAAATTTAATTGCCTCTTAATCATGGATGATTTGGTCAAATCAAAATCTTGTGGAAAGGTGTTTCAACAAACTCCCCCATTTTGATGTTGGCAAAATACATAATTACGGAACTCAGTTATAAGTTGCCCCATGATTGATATTTTTGATATGACTCCCCCGTAAGGGTTGCATACATTTTGTCTTAATTTTATTCTAAACCTTCCAAGATCTAATTTGATTAGACTTAAGACATTTGTGTGTACTGACTCAGTTTTGGAAGGATGTTGTCTCTCAGTTTTTAGTGTTAATGTGTTTAACCTTTTTGATTCGTTTGTTCAAACTTGATTAGTCAGATCAGGAAGAAAACTGATACTTGTGATATTAGATTAAACCATAACAACAAAAAACATATTAACCTAAACAGTAGACAACAAAAACAGGAAACAGGATATGATGCTAAGTCTCTAGACACAGACTAGCTAGTTTTACTTCTTCTTTCTTTGAGCTGAGGGATCAACATAAGCAATGCCTTTTCCGTTGCTTCCAGACGCAGTACCTGCAGGCTGAGGCTGAGTTCCTCCTTTACTTGTCTCCCCCGTTTTGCCATCATCGGGTTTGTAGAGGAAAGTTTCATTCCGTGCGGCGGAGGAGAGATACTGAGAGTAGCGCTGGAGCCTTTTGGTGCTTTCACCCAAGCCATCAATGACTGGCACACTATCGTCTTGGATATGCCGAGGAACCCTAAGAGAGCTACTGATCATGCTGAGGAGGCATTCGTGAGATTTGCTCAGGCAGGTGAGGGAGCTGGTGATCTGACCAAAAGCTTGATGGAATAGTTTGAGCAGAGCAGAATCATAAAACATGCGCTGGCCATTGTTGATACGCATTGCCTTCATGATAGCTTGTGAAAAGCTCATGAGTTCAGTGTTGGAAATGGGATCAACATCCATTTGGGCTCGATCAATGTTGAGTAGTCTGACAGCCTCACTCAATTGGTTAATAGTACACTGAGAAGAGGAGGATACTAGATCACGTGTACTGGTCAGCTCAGTATGAAGTTGGGTGAAACATTTTTAAAGTTCGGCAGAGGTAGCAAACTTAGCATTGCCGGGAGGACTTAATTTGGTCAGCTCAGCATTCAACTTTGTAAAACAGTCTTGCAATTCAGCAGATGTAACAGACTCAGGATTGGCAGGTGCTCTAGAGGTGGTCAGTTCCGCTGCTAGCTTAACAAAGTAGCTTTGAAGCTCAGTGGAAGTGACATACCCTGGATTGACTTCTGACAGTTGGTGAATTTTGCCTTCAAGTGAATTCATATGGGTGGCCATTGTAAGCACTAGTTCAGTCAGTTTTGCTATTTGCTCTTGATTAGGTTGCTGAGTTTGAACCGCAGTGATAACACTAACCAGATCTTTTAGTCCTAGAAGTTCATTCAGAAGCTGAGTAATACCTGTCAGGTGAGAGGACTCAGCTTGAGTAGATTGGTGACCATCAGCTTGAGTAGTATGGAAATCTTGAAGTAAGGACTGAGCAGAAGCAATGACCCGTCGGCCAGACTCAGTAGCATTCAAGTATGCAAACTTAGCAGTATTGGACTCAGAGGCTGGTACAGAATTTGATGGTGGTGGAGGAGTTGGTTCTCTGCCAGATTGAGTACCTTGATTGGTACCTAGACTTTGGTTGATTGGATGAGCTGGATCATCAACATTTTGTGTTGGAGGTGGAACTTGATTAGATAAGTTAATCTGCTCAGCTTGAAGTGGGGAAGTGGAGACAGGAAGTGTGCTACCTTGAGCATCTTGGATTGGATCTGTAGGGTTTTTGGCTTGTTCCTCATCCTGAGTAACAAAGGCTTGTTTTTCCACTGGATCTTCTGGTGGTGACTCAGTTTCATTTGAGAAGTACTGGAACTGGATTGTAGAGAGGTCAGTTTCAGGCTCATCAATGGGAAAGTCGTCCATGAGATCAATTTGCTTTTGTGCTTTCTTTTTGAGTCTTCACCGTGTCTCAGCTCTTGGCGGTGAATGGTCAGTTCGAATACCTTCATTGGACTCAGTAGCAACTGTCTCCTCTTCTACAGGTTGCTCAAAAGGACCCTCAATGGCATTACTTTCTTTCTTTCTCTGCTCAGTATCATCCTGAGTTCTTCAACATTGGGACATTCTTCCTGCTCAATATTAACTTCTTGGTGTTCAACATGTTGCTCAGTCTCTTCCACAGCTTCCTTTTCTTGGTCAGTTCCATGACCTTCAGGTTGAGTAGAGGCTAGTGGGACAGATTCTACTATCTTTAAGGAGTTACCCTTTTTCTTTTTCTTTAAGGGGGTTTCTGGAGTTGCTTCGTTCTCATCCTCAGGCTCTTCTTGCCTCTTTCTTTTCTCAGCATGCTCCTTAGCCTTGTCAGCTTTAGCTTTCTCTCTTGATGAAAGCCTTACTTTCTTTGGGACAACATGAATGTCCTTGGAGCAGGTTTCTACAGCCTTCCTCTTCTTTCTTCTCTCAGGCTGAGCTGTCTCAGGTGACTCAGCATGAGCCTCAACATCTTCTGCAGGCTCACCTTAAGGCTCAATTTCTTGTTGCTCATCTTCTTCCTCTTCCTCAGCATCTCTAGCTCCTTCATATCCCTTCAAGGGTTGATTATACAATAGTCCATCCAGTAGGACTGCAGTAATTTCACTTCCCAATGTACTTATTTCATTCACCGTCTTTATTTGCTTGTCTTGTATAATTTTTGTAATGAGAGAGCCCAAGCAGAGTTTCTTACCACTTCGTTGAAACGCTCCAACTAGGAAGACGGGAAGATTGAACGGAGTGCAGGTCAACATGTGCCAGATGAAGCACTGTTCGAAGTTTGATGCGGATGAAGCTGAGCTGAGTTTGGGGAAGATAAAGTTGGTCAGCATGAAGTGGACCATCTTTTGTTCTTTACCCATACAGGTGCTGGGTATTTCACCCTTATGATCTTTGGGTTTACAGAACCCCTTTAGCTTCTCAGATGTGGCTTTTGGTATTTTCTCCTTTGTCGTTCTAAATTGAATTCCTTCGTCTGGTAACTCTAACAATGTGGCTAGATAGGCAGGGGTTATGACGATTTTCTGACCTTTAACAGTGGTCTCCAAATAGTCAGAGTCATCTGCATCAACACGTAGATTCGAGTAGAATTCCCCTACTAACCTGGGATATGTTGTTCCTGAAAGAGAGAAGAGACCTTTCCACTTGTTCTTCTCGATCCATTCACAGAAAGGTTTCTCAGACGAGACAAAATTTGGAGAAAACCATCGGCATTTTAAAACCTCCAGATTGTTGACCTTTGAGTGTACCTTGATCATTGTCCTTTCTATTTCCGTCGAAGGACCAGCATGGTCTGTGGGTTTGTCTGTGGTTTGAGTTTTAGGAGTTTTGTTTTTGCCGGAAGCCATTTTTGAAGGTTTTGAAGTTTTTAGAGAGAAGGAAGTTCGATTTTAGGAGATTACAGGCGTAATGAATGAAGAGTGGGGATTCTTCCACTTTTTATATAAATTTACTACGGCCCTTAATCATTAACTAGCCGTTTTTACCTGGGGACGTTCAACCGACAAAAGTTCTGTCAATTATGACATCTTCGGCGCATGGGATTTGCCATTAATGTGCGTCTTCCCAAGGTGCCAGAGGTTACACGTGTAGGTTCACTTTAAGCGAGTGGGTTTTTACTAGGTTTAGCTAGAATTCGAAGCATCCACGATATTGAGTGCCTAACTTTTGTGAAGATAATTTCTCTATCTCTAATTAACTTAACATACGTTACTCACTCAGCATGTGTATTTACTCAGCATAGAGTGATTACTCAATATGTTTATCTACTCAGCATAGGATGTTTACTCAGCTTTTGTACCTTCTTAATATCATTACTCAATATATGTGTCAATTCAGCATAGGGTGGCTTTTTCATTTTCAAGCTTAGTAAGGAGTAGATATTTTACTTATCATGGCATTTGCACGATTATTCAAAGTTCCACTCATATGACAATTATTCAATACAGATTTAGTTAGAGTGGATTTGACATACCAATTGCTTCCCTTAGTGTGTTGAATTGTTCTTGTGCCAGAGGCTTTGTGAAGATATCTGCAAGCTGATCATTTGTTGGTACGTAGGTCAGCTTGATCTCATCTTTTAGTACATGGTCTCTGATGAAGTGATGCCTTATGCTAACATGCTTCATCCTGCTGTGTTGTACTGGATTTTTAGATAGATCAATGGCACTTTTGTTGTCGCATTTGATCTCTATTGTCTTTGTTTTGACTCCGTAATCCTCAAGCTGTTGCTTTATCCATAGGACTTGTGCAACACAGCTCCCAGCAGCCACGTACTCAGCTTCAGTTGTAGACAGAGCTACGGATGATTACTTCTTGCTGAACCAAGATACTAGATAGCTTCCAAGGAAATGACATCCTCCTGAAGTACTCTTTCGTTCTAGCTTATCTCGTCCATAGTCAGCATCAGTATATCCAATGAGTGTGAAGTCATTTGAGGTTGGATACCATAGACCTGCATCAACTGAGCTTTGCAAGTATCTAAATTTTTTTTTTACAGCAGTTAGATGAGATTCCCTGGGGTCAGCTTGATATCTATCACAATAGCATACTGAGTATTGAATATCTGGTCTACTAGCCGTGAGATAGAGTAAGGAACCTATCATACCTCGATAGATTTTACTATCAACTGACTTACTCTTCTCATCCTTGAATAGGACAGTATCAGTACCCATGGGGGTTGATATTGGTTTGCAATCTACCATGCTGAATTTCTTTAACATTTCCTTAGTGTACTTAGACTGACTTATAAAGATGTCATTCTTTCCTTGCTTGATTTGAAGTCCAAGGAAGAAGTTGAGTTCACCCATCATGGACATTTCGAACTCAGTTTGCATCTGTTGGCTAAATTCTTTGCACAAGGATTCGTCAGTAGCACCAAAAATTATATCATCAACATATATCTGCGCAAGTAGGGTATGTTTACCCTTTTTCTTAATAAACAAGGTTGTGTCAGCTTTTCCCCTGACATAGTTCCTGGTCAGCAGGAAGTTGGTCAACCTCTCATACCAAGCTCTTGGAGCTTGCTTTAGGCCGTACAGGGCCTTTTTGAGTTTATAAACTTGGTTTGGAAATTTTGAATCTTCAAACCCAGGAGGTTGATTAACATATACCTCTTCGTTTATAAAGCCATTAAGAAACGCACTTTTTACATCCATTTGGTATAGTTTAAAATTCATGTAACTAGCATAGGCACACAATATACGTATAGCTTCTAATCTAGCAACAGGAGCAAATGTTTCTCCATAGTCTATACCCTCTTGCTGACTATAGCCTTGGGCTACAAGTCGAGCTTTGTTTCTAATCACATTTCCATGCTCATCTAGCTTATTTCTAAAGACCCATTTGGTTCCTATGGGCTTTTGATTCATAGGTTTAGGTACTAAATCCCATACCTCATTTCTGGTGAATTGGTCAAGCTCTTCTTGCATAGCATTGATCCAATATTCATCTTGCTCAGCATCAGCAAAGTTCTTTGGCTCATGTATTGAGACGAATGCAACATTGCTGAGGTATTTTCTAAGTTGATCTCTGGTCATTAATTTGTTGTTGGCGGCATCAAGAATAGCTTGTTCTGTATGTCCTCTTGGGATCTTTATTTCCTTGGGCAGTGTTGAGTCATTTGGAAGAGGTGTTTCTACAATCTCTACAGGAATAGATTGGTCAGCAAATGATATTTCAATTTCTTGCTTACCTTGAGTCAGCTCCTGTATAGATGACACAGAGGCTTCTGGTTGATCAGCGGAAGCTGAGCCTGGTTCATCTTCTTCTTCAGGCTGAGCTGACTTACCTGTAGGGTCAGTTTCATCGAACTCAACATGTACAGACTCTTCTACAACCTGAGTTCTTTTGTTAAATACTCTATATGCTTTACTGTTTGTTGAGTACCCTAAAAAGATCGCCTCGCCAGCTTTAGCATCAAATTTAGCAAGGTTGTCTTTTGTATTGAGTATAAAGCATTTACACCCAAAGGCACGAAAGTATCCAATGTTGGGCTTTCGACCTTTCCAAAGTTCATATGGGGTTTTCTTAAGTATAGGTCTAACTAGAGCCATGTTCAGTATGTAACATGCCGTGTGAACAGCTTCACCCCAGAAGTACTTTGGAAGCCTATTTTCACTCAATATTGTCCTAGCTATTTCGACAATGGTTCTATTTTTCTTTTCAACGACCCCATTTTGTTGAGGTGTTCTAGGAGCAGAGAAGTTGTGGTCAATACCACTGGTTTCACAGAATTCATCAAACTGTTGATTTTTGAATTCTCCACCATTGTCGCTTCTAATGTGAGCTACTCTTAGGTCTTTATCATTTTCAAGCTTTTTGATCAATGTGGTAAACATCTCAAAGGTTTCATCCTTGCTACTCAGCAAGATGATCCAAGTGTACCGAGAGAAATCATCTACAATAACCAAGGAAAATTTCTTACCTCCCAAGCTGAGTGGCTGGATAGGTCCGAAAAGATCCAAGTGTAGTAATTCCAATGGTCTTTTAGTTGAGACAATATTTTTGCTATGAAATGACTTTTTAGTTTGTTTGCCTTGCTGGCACGCTTTACACAGTTGATCTTTTTCAAACTTTAATTTGGGTAATCCCTCAACTAATTGCTTTCTAGCTAATTTGGCAAGAAGGTCCATGCTGACATGCCCAAGTCTTCTATGCCATAGCCAGGAGTTGTCCTCTTTAGTCACTAAGCATATGTTTTTAGAAAACAGTTTTTCGAAGTTTAACATGTATACATTTTCTACACGAGGGGCAGTTAAAATTAACTCATTTGTATTTCCCTCGAGTATTTGACACTTAGTATCATCAAATACAACCTTTCTACCGCTCTTGCAAAGCTGAGCTACACTCAACAGATTGTATTTGAGACCTTTAACTAAGGAGACAGACTCAATAGTTGGGTTACCTCCGATAGTACCTAAGCCGACTATCTTACCCTTCTTGTTGTCTCCAAAGCTTACACTTCCACCTCGTTTAAGCTCTAGTGTGATGAACTGAGTTTCATCACCTGTCATATGCCTTGAGCATGCGCTGTCTATATACCATAGTTTTGACTTCTCCACGCATGTCAAGCTGACCTGCAGTTTAAACTATTCATTTTTAGGTACCCAATTTCTTTTGGGTCCTTTCTTGTTAGTATAAATAGGAGCAAAATCATATTTTAACTTGTGACGGCATACTTTTATGGTATGACCTGGCTTACCACAGAAATCACAAAAAGGTACCCTTTGTGGGTTGAACTGAGTATGGTCAGCATTATTGTGTTGGGCATGCCAACATACTTTTGTGGTGTGCCCTTTTCTTCCGCAGAAGTCACATTGGACAGACCGCTTGTTATGCCAACACATACCCTTCGTGTGTCCCCTTTTTCCACAACACTCACATTGAGTGAATTGCTTATGCTGACTAGTATTTGCGTACTCAGCATGGGGTTTATTTCTAGTTGAGCCCTTCCCTTGACTCTGTAACATTGTGATATCCTTTCTAAGTTTCTTTGACTCAGATTGAACCTCCGTGACAAACTTATGTAAGATTTGCATGTTGGTATGCAAGTCAGAGTTGTCCTGGAGAAGATATCGGAGGTCACTCAGCTTGACCTCTTCAATCTCATCACAGCGCCTGCTGAGTGCCTTAATCTTTTTGTTACACTTTTTGGTTAGTGTATACAAGTCACTCAGGGCATTTACCATTTCTTTTCTAAGTAAGAGTAAGGATGTTACCTCATTACTGTGATCCTCCTGGCCAGTTTCATCAGAAAGGTCAGCTTGCTCAGATTGGGATTGGTCAGCTCCATCATCCGCCATAAAGCATATGTTGGCTGTTTCATTTTGCTCAGCTTCAGATGATGTTGATTCGTCACTATCACTCCATGTGGCTACCATAGCCTTTTTGCTTCCCTTCTTCTCTTTCTTGAGATTGGGACATATTGACTTGATGTGCCGAGTTTGATGACACTCAAAACATGTGACAGACTTTGAGCTGTCCTTCTTATACTTGTCACTTGACTCAGCTTTATACTTATCATTTCTTCTAAATGACCTTTTGCTGTTTCTATCATTTCTCCTGAACAGCTTTTTCATCTTTCCGGTGAACATGGCCAATTCCTCATCATCAGTTGACTCTGCTTCAATTGAGTCAGCTTTCATGACAAGTGACTTTTGTTTCTTGTCTTCTGATTTTTCTTTCTCTTTGGTTTCAAAGTTTTTCATAGAGATTTCATGGGTCAGCAGGGATCCGATCAACTCATCATATTTGTAGGTAGTCAAGTCTTGGGCTTCTTTTACAGCTGTTTTCTTTGCTTGCCAGCTCTTGGGCAGACTTCTCCGAATTTTCTTCACCTGTTCTTCTTCAGTGAAGTTCTTTCCAAGCCTTTTTAGCTCATTTATAATGTTTGTGAACCTTGCGTTCATTTCTGATATGTCTTCATTCTCCTTCATTTCAAACAGCTCGTAGAGTCTCATATGTTGATTGACTTTAGACTCCTTAACTTTGCTTGTGCCTTCATAGGTTACTTCAAGCTTTTTCCAAATCTCCTGTGCTGACTCGCAACCTGAAATCTTATTGTATTCTGCAGCATCCAACGCACAATGAAGCATATTTATAGCCGAAGCATTATTTTGTAATTTTCTGAGGTCATCCTCTGTCCATTCAGCCTCACTTTTAACAATTTTCTCATCGTTAACAGTTTTGTATGGCACATGTGGACCTTGAACAATTGCAAGCCATGCACTTATGTTTGTGGCTTGAATAAAATTTTTCATCCTATTCTTCCAGAATGTATAATTTGACCTAAAGAATAGGGGAGGTCTAGTGATTGATAGTCCCTCAGGGAGTATCTGTGTTGTTTGGTTTCCTGGAAGGAACCGAGTGCCATTCTCACCCATTTTTCGGGATCAGCTCAAGATTGTTAAATCTTTGAGTAGTGAGCTTAAGCTCTGATACCACTTGTTGGTCCCTAGTAATTAGTTCCAAGGGGGGGGGTTAGGAACTATTATAACTTTTTCGTGTTTTAATTAAGCTGACTGGAAGTTATTTTGAGATTTTATTAACTCAGCTTATGGTCATCTTGGTGAGATATGTTTGAAGACAGCTTTAGTCAGATGTTGACTAAAGTTGTTTTCTTGTGAGTTGAGAATTGACACTCTTGGAGGTCAGCTTCTAACTCAGCACCACTTACTTACTCAAGATCAACTTAGACAATTTATATGCTGAGTAAATAAAGTAACCAACACATGCAATTATAAGAGAGAGTTTAGAGATTACTCAGTATCACTTATCCTGGTTCGGCCTCTCTGCCTACGTCTAGTCCCCAGAGTCCTCCAGGATTTTTGAATCCAATACTGAGCTCTTTAAAGGTAGAGCACAAACTGATTACAAGGAAGTTGAATATGCAAGAGTACCTTCCTCTATTCGTCTACTCAACTCCTACTAAGTGCTACAACCCAGCACCTAGATTTCTCTACCACTGAAATGCTTGCAACCAAGCACTCAGCTTTACACTCTCAATATTCCTATTGATCACAGACTTGTTCTTTTTGAACTAAAGAACACTTTAGATGATTACAAATCAATCTAGTATTTACACATAGAATAGAAAAGTCGGTGTAAGATTCTTTTTGTATTTGAGTGCTTTTGAAACTTTCTCTCTTGTATTTTTCTTTCGATGCTTCGGTGTTTATCCAAGTTTTTCGATTGTCCTTTTATAGAAGAAAATCTGTAGATTTGATCGTTTTGAAATGTCCTAACCGTTAACATCAAAACGGCTCTTTTGGGAAACAATTTATGGAAAGCTTCAGACTGCACCTCCATTCCCTTTCTCTGTTTTCTTCAGGCGTCAGGTTTGTCTTCTAGCGTCTGGTTTGTCTGTTTGTGCCAGTTGTCTGTTTCCAATAATCCAACATCCCATGACTCTTGGAATTAGTCTTTTAGGTGTCTTCGAGGTTCCAATTATTGGTGCAGAAGATTGGCAGACTTTGTCTTTTAGTGAATGGATCCTTCATGCTGTCCTGACTGTTACTCAGCTTCGTTTGTTCTTTTCGAATGTTCAACGTTCATGCTGAGTTCCTTCAAGGTCAGCTCTGTTCTGTTTAATCGCTCCTGAAGAAGTCTTCAACTTTAGTCAGCTCGTTTTGCTTCTGAATTTTAACTCCACTCAGCTTCTATTCTGTCATGCTGAGTTCCGTTCTACTCAGCTTCGTTTATGCTGACTTTTGTCCTGTCTTTACTTTATATATTTTTTCACTCAATATTTAACAAACATATTAGTACAATTAAATCAAAGCATCTAAATTTAATTGCCTCTTAATCATGGATGATTTGGTCAAATCAAAATCTTGTGGAAAGGTGTTTCAACAGTGGGCACTTCGCGGATCTACGATTGCCGCTAGTCTCTGACTGGCGTCTTCCATTCGTCCGCCGCGGATCTGCGACTGCCGCTCGTCTCTGACTGGCGTCTTCCTTTCGTCCGCCGTGGATCCTTGCTTCTCTTCCGCCATCATTCACCGTTGTTCCCTGTTTAATCTTTTGCGATCTGCGGCTGTTGGAATGATTTATTAATTAAAGATTTTTAAATTTAATAAAATCAATTAATAATAAATCAGATTATATAAGCAAATAAGACTGAAATCAAGTGGATCAGAAATTCATTAAATTTTTGGTTTGGCGGATTTGATTTGTTTGCTAGGTTTCGTAAGGCTCGTTGCTAGACAGAAATCAAGTGATCAAAAATTCATTAAACTTTAGTTTGGCGGCTTGATTTGTTGGCTAGGGTTTGTAAGGATTGTTGCTTGATTCTAACTAATCTAATGGAGATAGATTGTTCCATTGCCCACCTTTTTTCTAGATCCTCTTTTTTGAAAAATGCCTTGTCTGGATCCAATAATGTTACAGTTAGCCCTATTTCGAGACCCGGGCCTCCTTCTGGATCTAGGTCCTATGCAGCTACCCTTGTTGGTAATGCTCCGTCTGTGACTATTTCTCTGGATAATCCTCCCCTTGTGGATCGATCTTTTATAACCGAAGAAGGCGGCTTTAAGGGGAAACTCCTTGGAAACAGCCGGACTTGAAAGCCAAACTTTCATCTATCTGGGGTTGTGCTCCTAATTGGAAATTGATTTCTCTGGGTAGAGGTTTTTACCACATCATTCTTTCATCCACAGAGACTCTCCAATCTGTTTGGAGTCGTGGTGCCATTGCATTTAGACCGGGGATTATGCGCTTAATTCCTTGGAGCCCGGGATTTAACCCGAACTCTCACAAATCCACTTCTGCTCAAGTCTGGGTAAGATTCTACAATCTTCATTGGGAATTATGGGATAAGCGGATCATGGCAAGCATTGCAAGAGCGATTGGGGTGCCTCTTCGTTTTGATAAGAACACAGTGGAGGGTGAAATGGGTCACTATGCTCGTATCTTGATTGATGTGGAGCTTTCTAAGGAAATTCAATACAAGCTTAGGGTGGATACTGACACCTCAATGCATTGGATTTCTCTTGAATATGAAAAACTTCCCGATTTATGCTCCATTTTCCATTCCATTGGTTATGCTGCTGGAACTTGTAGGAGGAACATTCGGCGTGAAGAGCATGTTGAGCTAAAACAAAGAAATGGAAAACAGAAGATGGGATCTCTTGAGCCCCGAGGTAGGTCTGTTACTCGGATTTGGAAACAGAAGCCAGGAGTTCACATGGATACTGGTGAATCCTCTAAAGGGGCTCCTACCAATAGGGAATCTGACAAACTTAATAACTCTGATTTGCAGATGGTACTTCATAGTTCGGTCATGATTAATGAGTCGGTTCTTGACTCTGATTCTGGCACGGCCCCCGCCTCTCCTACTCTTGGTTTTCCACCTTATCAACTTGATAAAGAGCTGGGAGTATTGGGTTGGCAATCCTCTCACTCCAATATTCAGGTATCTGATTCTCCTAATTTGCAAATTATTGAGCATTCAGGAAACAGGGATTGTTTGCAGTTGGTTAATGTTACAGAGGAAAAGACTTGGACTAAAGTCCAGAAAAGGAAGAAGCAAAAAGACAACATCAACCCCCTTGAGGTCAGTGGTAAACAGCATAGCAAGCCGCCTGTGCGGTTTCAATGATTGTGTTATATTTGAATTGTAGGGGCATCGATAATGATCGCACTCAACGAGCCCTGAAGCTTCTGTGCCTACAACATCGTCCTGATTTTTTGTGTCTTGCAGAACCTCTTGTTTGTTTTAGTTACACTGCTGATAGGTTTTGGAGATCTCTGGGTCTTTCTCTTTTTGCCTGGAATGATAAGGATTCGCCGACTCTTTGGCTTCTTACTAAGGATGCTTCTTCTCTTTCTCTTCATTCTTCGCAAGCTCAACATGTTACTGTTCAGCACCAGCTGGGTGATAAATCTTTTTTACTCTCTTTTGTCTACGATAGTAACCTGGCTTCGGAAAGAAGGGAGTTGTGGTCTTCTCTTTATAGTTCTGCCTTTCCAAATAATAATTGGTTGGTGCTTGGGGACTTCAATGCTATTACGGGCTCTCATGAGAAGCTTGGTCCCCCTCCTGCTGTTGGATCCTGCAGGGAATTCAGAAATTTTATTGATGATTGTGATCTTATTGATATTGATACTTTGGGTCAAAGGTTTACTTGGTCCAATGGTCGACATGGGGCGGCTCATGTTGAATGTCGCCTGGATAGAGCTTTGGTGTCAGAGGGCTTTTTAGATTCTTGGGGCACTATTTACTGCACGGCTTTAGCAAGGTATAGTTCTAATCATTGCACGATGCTTCTTCAATGCAAAACTGGGGAGCCAAGGATTGCTAGGTTCAGATTCCATGCCATGTGGACCACTAATGATTCTTTAAAGGGGGTAATTGCGAACCACTGGACTGCATCCCACATCTCTCTCCCTCCTGCACAATTATGTCATAAACTTCGCACTCTTAGGCCTATTCTCAGGGATTGGAATAAAAATGTGTTTGGCAGAATTGATTCTAATATCCACCTGGCAGAAGTTCATCTTGCCGATATTCAAAAGCAAATTTCTGAGCAAGGTGATTCTCCAGAGTTGAGTAGTGCTGCTTCTGCCGCCTGTTCCAATCTTGATTTACAACTTCTTTGGCAGGAGATGATGTACAGAGAGCAAAGTCATGTTAAGTGGCTTAAAGAGGGGGATAGTAACACTAGTTTTTTCCAAAGGTCTGCTAAAGTTAGAAAGACTTGGGCCGGCATTCATCATTTAAGGATCGGCGATGGGGGCCTCACTTCCGACACGGATAGATTATCTGATCATGTAATTGATTATTTCTCTAATCTCTTTCGTAGTTCTAGGGACCATTTCGATCTTTCTCTAATTAATGAGGTAATTCCCAACTTAGTAACTTCTTTGGAAAATGAAGAATTAATTTCTAAACCTTCTATTGAAACTATTAAAGACACGGTCTTTTCCATGGATCCTGACAGTGCCCCTGACCCTGATGGTTTTGGGGGAACCTTTTATCGCTTCTTTTGGGATATTGTTGGGAAGGAAGTTTGCAATATGGTTCAGGCTTTCTTTGATCATGGTTGCATCTTGCCTGGTTTAAACTCTAGTATTATGGCCCTTATTCCTAAAGTGGCTGAAGCTGACAGAATTGAGAATTTTCATCCAATTGTGATGAGTAACTTTGGTTTCAAAATCATCTCAAAAATTCTTGCAGATCGCCTTGCAGTTATTGCTGCAAGGATTGTCTCACCCAACCAGTATGGTTTCCTTAAAGGTAGAAGCATTCATCAGTGCATTTCCTTAGCTTCTGAGGGAGTTAATATGCTTGACAGAAAACGTTTTGGTGGTCACATGGCCTTAAAAATTGATATTCGTAAGGCTTTTGATTCTTTAGATTGGAACTTTCTCTTGGTTGTGTTGGATTCCTTTGGTTTTTCTCTCACTTTCAGAGATTGGATCCTAAACATTCTGGCTTCTGCTCGTATTTCTGTGATGATTAATGGTTCTCCAAAGGGTTACTTTTCTTGTTCTAGAGGGGTTAGACAAGGGGACCCCCTTTCTCCTCTACTGTTTGTCATTGCTGAGGATTTTTTCTCTCGTTGGCTTACTAATATGGTTAGGGAGGGTACTTATTCTCCTATGTATTATTCTGGTGGAAATTCCTTTCCCTCTCATCTTCTTTTTGCTGATGACATGCTCATTTTTGGAGTGGCATCTTTGAGCAATGTGCATGCTCTTAAGGATTTTTTCCTGCTTTATGGACATATATCCGGTCAGCAGGTTAGTTGGGATAAATCTGCTATCTTTTTTGGTTCTTAGGTGAGTCCTCTGAGGAAGATTCAGCTTGCCAACTGTCTTAGCATCCGTTTGGAGTCTCTCCCCTTTAGTTACTTAGGAGTCCCTTTATTTAAAGGTACTCCTAGGGCCCGTCACCTCAGCTGCCTTGCAGACAAATTTCTTTCTCAATTTAGCAAATGGAAAGGTAGCTCTCTCTCATTTGCAGGTCGTTTAACTCTAATTAAGTCTGCTATTACTAGCTGTCTGGTTCATTCATTCTTGATATATAAGTGGCCAGTGGGTTTGTTGAAAAAGCTCAATCGAAGTGTTAGAAATTTCCTTTGGACTGGTTGTATTGATCAGAGGAAGTTAATCATGGTTCCCTGGCAAACTTGTTGCAAAAGTTTGGAGAGTGGTGGTTTGGGCATTAAGGATTTTAAGATCTTTAACCAGGCTCTCTTGGGTAAGATGTGTTGGGATTTAATTCAAGACAACAACCTTGCTATTTCTCTGATGAAGTCTAGATTTATGGTTGTCTCTGGTTTGCCTAAAGCTACCATTGCTCCTTCCTCGATTTGGTCTTCCTGTAAGTTTGTTTATTCATCCATTTGGGACTAGACCTTTTGGTGGATTGGTCAGTCTTCAACGCTCAATTTCTGGACTGATAGGTGGATCATTCCATCGGTGGCGGACAGATTGGGTCTTGATCATCAGGATAAGCGTTCAAGCTTTAATTCTGTTGATGATTTCTTGGTCAATTCAGAATGGCTTGGCTTAGGCACTCTGCCTTCGGTTGTTCAAGACAGTATTCGATCTATTCACAGGGGTAGAGATGATTCTGATTTATGCGCTTGGCAGCCCGTTACGAAGGGTATTTTCTCTGCCAAAGAGTACTATTCGATTATCAGTCCTCGTTCCTCCTCGGTGGATTGGTATAAATTTGTTTGGAATGCTCACACTCCCCCTTCTCATTCCTTCACATCTTGGAGAGTTTTGCATGGAAGGGTTCCGTCTCACGACCTCCTGCAGCGTCTAGGCTTCTCTTTTGCTTCTCGTTGCATTCTTTGTGGTAGGGATGATGAGTCCATTAACCACTTATTCATTAGCTGTTCTTTTGCAGATTCTCTATGGAGGGCCCTTGAGATTCATTTTGACTGCGTTTTACCTCGTCATTCCCAATTCATCCACTTCTTCAGCACTCTTCGTAGCATTCATTTTGGCTCACATGTGTCGTTGATCTGGTGTGTTGCTGTTGTCTCTTGCATCTGGTTAATCTAACATTGCAGGAATGAAGCAACCTTTAAGGAGGTTTCTCCTTCTATTCAACACTCGAAGATCGCCCTTTTTCGAATGATTCGAGAGTCCTTTGCCTCTTCTAAAGGGTTTTGCTCTTCAATGAGGGATGCTGATATCTTATCCCATCTTCTGGCTTCTCCAAGGCCGCCTCCGGCTCCCAACATTATTCCGGTCCATTGGCTTAAACCTCCTCCGGGTTGGGTTAAAGTCAATGTGGACGGCTCTGCTTTTGGTACTCCTGGCGAGGCAGGAGCAGGCGGTATCTTTCGTAACTATCGCGGCTTTCTCAAAGGTTGTTTTGCTTTTTCTATCCCTCCTTCTTTTGCTTATAGGCTGAATTAAGAGCCGCTATTTTCGCAATTGAACTTGCTTGGGAGAAAAATTGGCATCATCTTTGGGTTGAGTAAGACTCCATGTTCGTAGTTAATCTGCTTCGACTTCGTTCCATGGATGTTCCTTGGAGTATTCGACAAGAGTGGTTGCACTGTCTTAGCATTTGCTCTAGTATGAACATTATTTTTACACACATCTTTAGGGAAGGGAATCGTGTTGCTGATGCTTTGGCAAAGTTTGGAGTCTCTTCCTCTGTGATCAATTGGTGGCCTTCAGCTCTTGCTTTTTGTCACAGGTTTATCAATGATGACATTTGTAATATTTTTCATTTGCGTTTTTCTTGATTTTTCCTAAACTTTTCTCCTTCCCCCTTCTTCTTGTTTGTTCTCCTTCATCTTTTCTTGTTCAAACTCACTTTTTCTTTTTTTAATATATGACGGGTTTGCCAGTTCTTGGGCCATGGGTGCTCACCCTGCTCAAGGTCTGTCTCGTCCCACTTTCTATCAAAAAAAGATATGTCGTCTAAAAGTTTGAGAGAAAGCCTAATTTACTCTGTAGAAGAAATTAGGTTTTTATTTTGGTATTTATATGACATTTAAATGCTTGAGCGCGTTATAAATTTGGGAAAATATTTGCTCCCTTGCGAACCGTATAACATTTGCTTTTTTATTTATTTATTTTCAGACATCAATGACAGTGTTAATATAAATAATATCATGTAATAATGATGAACATTTTGGGTTAAAATCAGGTTTTTATAGGGTGACAGACATGTGTTATCGTAAAGTCATTGTAATTTAAGGTTCTTTGTACTTAAACTTTTAGATGATATTATTGCGAAAAATAATCAAATGATAGGAAAAAAATATCTGTCATATATCTTGTGTCATCTGAAAGAGTTTATTTTGATTTTTTATAGATTTATAATAACTTTATAATTGTTTTTTTAACGTACATTTATTTCTAAATTAGAGAAGATAATAGTTGTGGATAGATGCATATGGAATATAAATTGATTAGTATATCCAATAAATTGAGTTCATCATTTTATGTATTGAGGAAAAAATTAACACATGCTTAGTTGTGATTCTTATTTACAAACTCCATCCTTTATGTGACATAAATTCTAAAACCAAATCCCATTGTAGGTATAATTTGAACAAATTCTACTCTTTGCTTTCTTTTCTTGTTCCCATTTTGTGTTTATTAATCAACATGAGTATTATATTATTTTTTTTCCGAGATAGCATGGACGACTTATACATTTTGTAAAGTTATGGTATAATACATCAGTTGCTTCCTGAATGTGTTCAAAATCCTTTATTGCCTCCGGCACTTATATAATGTCTGATTAGGCTCATGAATTTACTTAAAGTGTACTGATTAAGTCCCTAAATATTATAAAAACTTCATAAAGGTGTAAAAAATAGAAAGTTAATTTGTTTTAAAGATATAGAATCATGAATCATATATTTATTTTTTAAGTTTTGACTTTTTTTTATAGATTTAAACAAATTGAAATGTATATCACTTTAAACAAGTTCATAGGGTAATGAATCACTATAAGCGAGTTTCGAAGACCAATATGTCATTTTAAACAAATCTAGGTGGCAAATAGGTTACTTTAAGCAAGTTGAGGGAGTTAACAAAACACTTTATAAGTTTAGGGGGCCAATCAACCTTTTGAGGTAAGTTCAAAAGCTATTAATGTATTTTAACTATTATAAAATAATTAATTGATTTATATATGAAAATTTAATTCAATTAGATTGAATTTTAGTAGATTGAATGGAATACAATTTTAAAACTGAAAAATTTGGACAGTTATAATGTAATAAATTTTGGAAAGCGTTTTTTTCTTAAAAATGGTAAGATGTATATTTGACTATATTTAATCAGTTTTGAAAATTTAATGAAATTAAATTTAATCGGTTATAATATAAATAAATTCGAAACTGAAAATTCAATGAAATTGACTGTTACGGTTGAAAAGATTGATTTTTCAGCTATAAAAGGGAAACAAAGGATGTCTAACCAACACATAAAACTCTCTCTTTTAAAGTAAAAAGGAAAACATAAAGAGAAACGTAAGTATTCAAACATTATATTTCAAAGTTAATTTTGTTCTATTAGTTGAATTTTCATTCATTACAAACCATCACCCATTTGAAGTGCTTGACAAACACCGAACAAAGATCAGTCTAAATGTGGAAATATTTCAAAGGTGCCGCCATGGTGATGGAGGACCTCCAAGATTATCTTATGATTAAAGCTATGTCCGCAAAGAGCAAACTAGCTTTTCGAAAGTGTTCCGGACTACGCGACATAGACATAGTGATGGAGTTTGAAACTCGACCAGATCAAGTGAGTTGTCTGGGTTAATTTCAAATAAATATTACGTGGTTTCATATTTTTTTTAGATCGGTATATATTGTTGGTAAAAAATTTTATTTTTTTAAATTTGACCAATATCGATCTCAAAAAAAAAAATTTAAGAATTAAATAACCAAATTTTTTATTTTTCAAAATTATCATTTTTTAAGTTTTCTTTTTTTAAACATTAACTTTCTCTCTCATAAACAAAACACCACCTAAATAATCTTAAACCAAAAAAATTGAAGAATTAAACTTGATTAAAACATTATTTTTTTAGGTGGATAAATTTGGAAAAATGAAAATTTTGATTGAATTAAGTGTAATTGAAATCAAAAGTAAAATTAGCCTAATTAATATCATGATGTTAGGATAAAATTAAAATTAAAATTACTCTACCAAAGTTTTTAACACCTTATTGCTTGAATTCACCTTTGAATCACACTTTACTGTTTCGAATATTCATTAAGATTTTCTCATCTGATGCAATTTTGTTTGTCTTAGGAGCAGACAGAAGGCGAAGGAGATAAAAACGCTGCCGCCTCCGCCGCCGGCGAACCGAAGCCTGTTTCTGTTTACAAAATGAACATGCATTGTGAAGGCTGTTGTAAGAAAATTAGAAGAGCCGTGAAGCATTTAGAAGGTGAGAATTGAATAGGATTGATTGATTTGTTTTGATTGATTTAGGATTGCCAATTGAAGTTTGTGATTTGTTGTTCAAGGTGTGGAGTCGGCGAAGACGTATCGTCAATCGAACAAATTGACGGTGACCGGGGAGATTGACCCTGAGAAAGTGAAAGCGAGGCTGGAAAAGAAAATGAGGAAGGAAGTAGAGATTGTATCTCTGGAGCCGAAGAAAGACGGCCACGGTGGTGTTGAGAAGAAAGCGGATGAGAAAGCCGCCGAGAAGAAACCGGAGGTGAAGAAACCTCAATTAATTTAATAATAAAATTGATAACCCGCGAAGCCCAAAACGGGTTATATTCATTTCGCAAGCCCAGCCCATATTAAAGCCCCATGGGCTAAGATTGGACGGGACCCGAATGAAGGAAGCGGGCGCAGCGAGTAAACCGTCCCGAATTCCTAGACGGAGCGTCAGGACTCCCACTCAAAACCACGTTCGTTGCCATGAAAGCCACGAAAGGGACATGGCCTAAAGAGGGGTAACCGCCCTCAGAACGTGGCCCACTAAGGAGTAACCGCCCTCGGCGGTTACCCAAAAAACACCTATAAAAGGCCTTAAGAATAAGGGGGGAGGTACGTTCACATTTTTTCCCACAAAGCTATTGCTAAATTATAGACTCATCCTTACAAAAACTGACTTGATCATCGGAGAGTTTTCCCGGAGATCCTGTCTCCGGTTTTGTTTTGCAGGTAACTCCGGCAAAGGATATCAAAGCGGATCCAGCAAGTTATCATTGGTGCGGTGATCGTGGACCTTTTTTACTAACATTTGGTTAAAAGTACATGAAGAACATGTCAGAACCATCACGAACGACCGGCGTTACCACTAGATCAACCAGTATGAACTCCAGAGGACCACGTATTGCGAATTCGCAACCTGCAAGTACACAGCCTGTGGTGCCTAGCTCATCGGGTCCTTCGGGACAATTGAGTCTGTTATTGGAGGTCCAAGTGCAAACTGAGATGGAAATGTCCAATAGTGATTTCGTACAGATGGCTGGACAAGTCTTGGCTTCGAACATGAGCCAGGCGGCTGGAGATCGAATGATTAATTTACTAACGGCCCTCGTCGAACACAATACCGTCGTGGCGGCTGCTCCTCAAGAACCTGTGGTTATCTCAACACAATCACCGACTATCCCTGTCATGTCGGCCCTCCCGCAGCCATCTCAGGCGCCAAATCAAGTGGGCCAGAGTAGTCGCACAAACCCACACAGCCACCCGAGCAACTACTCGCACCCAGATCTCATTACGACGATACATCCGACCTGGCAGCCATCCCAACCGTTGCCAGGAGTGCAAGGCACTCTTCCGCTACAGCAAGTGGAACCTTTTCCTCACAGACATTCGGAGTTGATGACTCCTGGGCGAGAGCACACATGGAACTTTGATCCTATAACGGGATAGCGGTTAGTCCCCCAATAGGCACACGTCTCAACACCGATGGGCGGATGGATGCCACCCAGAATTCACCAGCAGCGGATGGAAGAAGTCCGGCGAATACCCGATATTGACTTAGAAGATCAATTACGAAGCATGATGGAGCGAATGGGGTACTCGCCTAGGCCAAGAGCAGAGATCCAGAGCGATTCACCTTTTGCCCCTTCGTTGCGGGAATTCATTCCAGATCATAGAATCAAAGCGCCTGCCATACCAAAATACTATGGGGATCCAAATTCTGACCCTGAGGCTCATGTCAGGAAGTACAGAGAGTTAATGGATGTTGCAGGGGCAAGCGAAGTTCGTGGGCTGTAAAGCAGCAGATGTGACAGATAGGCAGCTGAAGGAGATCAAACAGAGGAACTATAATTCCCTAAGGGAATTTGTTGTCGCCTTTAACGATATCCTGGTGCGATTGCAGAACCCAGATATCGTGAGTATTCGCAACATAATGGCGGATGGAACCACAGATTGGAGCATGCGGGAAGAAATCATCCGTAACAAACCACACACTGTAGCCGAGCTCATGAAGATAGCAAAGGAATTCATGGAAGTGGATGATGTCAACAGGGAACATAGGGCCCAAACTCGGCGAGAAAGAGATGCCGCTAGAACCACTTCGGACAGTCGGCGTCAGACCCAGTCCAAAAGTAATTTTGTTCGAAGAGGCGATCGTCCCTTTCAAGGTGGAGGATATCACACGCCACTAAACACGACTCGCCAGGAGGTGTTACTTTGGATCGAAAAGAGCCCCCTGAAGAAGGATGTGCGGTTCCCCGAGGTAAAAGGTCGAACCAGTTTGGGTTGACATCCTAACAAATATTGCAGGTTCCACAGGTTGAATGGCCATGACACAGATGATTGCTACGAACTGAAGAAGGAAATAGAAAAACTGATCGAGAGAGGCAAGCTGAGTTAATTTGTAAGAAAAGATACAGCTGATGAGAAAACAACGCTCCCGCATGAGGGAGAAACACGGCCAGAAAAGAAGCAGAAGAAAGGGGTGATAAACGTGATAGCAGGCGGAATCTACGAGCCTCCAACAAAAAGAACTCGCCGTGAACGGCGAAAGAGCAATACACATAGGGGGGATGCCCTCAATTACTCATTTGCGAGAATCACGGAGCCACATGCGGATGCCCTGATGATCACGATGGCCGTTGAAGGATGGGACGTCAAACGGGTCCTTATCGACACAGGCAGTTCTTGCAATGTCATTACCCGGACAGCATTCAACAAGTTGGGAATCAACGACGAGCGGGTGGAACACACCTTCATGGATGTAACTGGTTTTGGGGGTCAATCCTCCCAAACAAGTGGGCAGGTGGTGTTGGAGGCAGAAATGGGCGATAAGAATCTAAAATGGCGAGGTGATTTAGAATTCGCAATTGTTGATCTCCCACTGGCCTACAACATAATTCTGGGACAGCCATTCCTGTCGGAGACGGAGTCGCTCATCTTAATGAAGCATTTAACGTTACATTTGCCAACACACCAAGGGCGAGTCATAGTTGAAGGTGATCAACTTGTATCTCAACAGGCCTATACATTATCACTTGAACCAAAACCGGAAGAGGAGGATAAAGTCGAAGAGAAGCTCCCGGCGGAAGCATTGGGAGAAACGGAACTATTCGCCATCTCGAATGACAAGAACGTGCGAATAGCGGCTGGACTCTCAGAAGAAACAAAGAAGGCCATTACCGAGGTATTGATCCAATGTGAGTCGGCATTTGCCGCCCCAAATGAAGTGTTAAAAGGAATAAGCCCAGACGTAGCAACCCATCGGTTGAATGTAGACAAAGGGGCAACCCCAGTGCGGCAAAAGAAGAGGGGACATGCTCCTGAGCGGCAAAAGGCGATTGAAAAAGCAGTGGCGGATTTGCTAAAGTCAGATGCAATTCGAGAAGTCACCTATCCGGAGTGGTTAGCCAATGTGGTGCTAGTCAAAAAGTCGAATGGAACGTACAGAATGTGCGTCGACTTCAAAGACTTGAACAAGGCATGTCCGAAAGATATGTATCCACTTCCTAACATTGATATATTGGTAGATGGAACTGCAGGATATGAAGCTTTATCATTCACCGACGTGAAATCCAGTTACCATCAGATACCCATGGAGAAGGCGGATGAAATCAAAACATCATTCATAACTCACCAGGCGACTTATTGCTTCAAGGTGATGCCCTTTGGATTGAAAAACGCGGGAGCAACATACTAGAGGATGATGAACAAGATATTTTCAGAAAAATCCGGCGAGAACTTCTCGATCTATGTTGATGACATGATCATCAAAAGCAAGAAAATGCAAGACCACCCGCGGGATATCAAAGAAATCCTAGAAGTGTTGATCAAATATGGCCTCAAATTGAACCAAGAGAAATGCACATTCGGAGCAAGAGCGGGAAAGTTCCTGGGTTTCATTGTTAGCGGCAAAGGGGTTGAGGCGAATCCTGAGAAGGTTAAAGCAGTAATGGAGATGAAGACGCCAAGGAACATAAGGGAAGTACAAAGACTGAACGGGCGGTTGGTGGCATTAGGGCGATTCATATCATGCTCAGCTAGGCGATGTCTAC
Organism: Euphorbia lathyris; assembly: GCF_963576675.1. Classification (NCBI taxonomy): domain Eukaryota; kingdom Viridiplantae; phylum Streptophyta; class Magnoliopsida; order Malpighiales; family Euphorbiaceae; genus Euphorbia; species Euphorbia lathyris. The sequence continues at coordinate 51,529,983 of NC_088919.1, forward strand.
CTTTCTACAATGCCATCAAAAAATCCAAGTCCTTTGAATGGACGCTGGATTGTCAAGAAGCATTTGAGGGGATAAAGCGATTACTATGTTATCCGCCCTTAATGAGTAGGCCGAAAGACGGAGAAGATTTGTTTCTTTATGTATCCGTCACCAGCATGGCGATATGCACTGTGATGGTGCGAGAAGAAGAAGGGCAACAATATCCAGTGTACTACGTGAGCAAAGTCCTGAAGGATGCAGAGCTCCGGTATTCGAGGTTGGACAAAATGGCCCTCGCAGTGATAACCACGGCGGCTAGATTGAAACCATACTTTCAAGCGCATACTATCATTGTGAGAACTGGCATCCCAATGCGAAAGGTACTGCAGAAACCTGACGCATCCGGCCGGTTGATGGAATGGTCAATTCGCCTGGGCGAATTCGATATCCGCTATGAAGGAAGACCAGCGCTAAAGAGCCAAGTGCTCGCCGACTTCGTGAACGAATTCACCTGGGATGATGATGAATGTCCAAAGGCACAAAAAGAAGAGTGGAGCATGTACACAGATGGGGCCTTATCTGCAGACGGAGCTGGGCTAGGAGTCGTCATCAAGGGCCCGGAGGTTATTCGCATGTGCTATGCAGCAAAATTAACTTTCAAAACTACCAATAATGCCGCAGAGTATGAAGCAATGATATGCGGATTGAAGTTGCTCAATAAACTCACCCCAGAAAGAGTGGTAATCTACAGCGATTCCAAACTCATGATAAACCAGATCACAAAAAATTATCTGGTGAAACAGGAGGAACTCGTAAAATACCATCAGGTAATCGGCCGATTGACACAAGAGTTAACGCATAAGGGAGTCGTTTGGGAGATGGTGCATGTTCCACGAGGCCAAAATGCAAAAGCTGACGAATTGGCAAAAGCAGCGGCAAGTAGAGAACCAGGGAGTCAAAAAGCATGCAGCTTGGAAATAAAATCGGCACCAGCATTCGAGGTTGATCAGATTATGATCATCGAGGAACTGGAAGACGATGAAGATTGGCGGATACCAATCCGTCAGTATCTGGAGCAAGGAGATTTGCCGGTTGATAAGAGCTTAGCCAGAAAAATAATTGGGCAGCCGGCACGATACTCAATGCGGGATGGAACTTTGTATCGGAGATCATACACATGTCCATGGTTGAAATGCGTTAGTCGCAATGAAGGAGACTATGTGCTGTGAGAACTACACGAAGGAATCTGTGGCGCGCACGAAGCTTCGGCGGCATTGGCAAGAAAGGTCAAACTGCTGGGATACTACTGGCCCAAGGTGGTGGAAGATTCCCAGAAGATGGTTGCGGAATGTCACAACTGTCAAATCCATGCGAATGAAAAGCATGTTCTCGGAGCTGAACAAATCACTATAATGACGGCGTGGCCATTCGCAACATGGGGAATTGATATAGTGGGTCCATTCCCAGAAACAACAAAGAAAAGGAAGTATTTGATAGTCGCAGTAGACCACTTCAGCAAATGGGTAGAAGCGGAGGCAGTAACCGCACAAACACCTGAGCGAATGATCGAGTTCTTACGAGAGAACATTATCATGCGATTTGGGATCCCGCAGAAGCTTATAACTGACAATGGCACCCAGTTCAGCTGTGCCAAGTTCAAAACATACTGCGAAAGCATGGGAATCAAGAATCATTTTTCTTCTGTAAACCATCCCCAATCAAATGGTATGACAAAAGTTACCAACAGGGCCATGGTTCAAGGCATCAAGAAGCGGCTAGGTGACAAAAAAACAGGTTGGGCGGATGAGATACCCCATATGTTGTGGGCATACAGAACCTCTGTAAAGGCAGCAACAGGAGAAACACCTTTCTCGCTAGTTTATGGAGCCGAAGCAGTCCTACCTGTTGAAATCAAGTCGCCCACAGTTCGGACAATTTATTATTGCGACACACAAAATCCTATCAACATCAGAGATGCTTTGGATTCTGTGGAGGAACGAAGAGAGAAAGCTTACATGCGAATGGCAATGTACCGCAATAGAATCAAGAAATACCATGACAGAAGAATGCGAAAAGTAATAATCAACGAAAACGACTTGGTCTTGAAAAAAGCGGATAAAATACAATCCAGAGATGGCAAAGGCAAGCTGAGCGTCAACTGGATCGGACCATACAAAGTATCCAAGAAGCTGGGACCAGCCACTTTTAAAATAGAAGAAATGAGCGGAAAGAAGCTCCCGCGCACCTGGAATCTAGAGAATCTACGCCTATATAGAAAGGCCGAGTAGTTCGAGGAAATGACGAGTACTCTTTTTCCTTTTATGAGTTTTTCCCACTGGGTTTTCTGATAAAAGGTTTTAATGAGGCTTCGATCCCGCACAATTGGTGTACATATGTAATAAACTTTTTCTCGTCATCAAATAAAAGTTATTACATTCACTCAGTATGTTACAACAAAATGCGGATTCTTTACAAAAAACACATAAATGTGTTGCCTCTTAAAGAAAGGCGGATGCATGATCACGCATCACTCGCAAAAAACCTTAGGGTTAAAATCAATAACACATAAATGTGTTGCCTCTTAAAGAAAGGCGGATGCATGATCATGCATCACTCGCAAAAAACCTTAGGGTTAAAATCAATAACACATAAATGTGTTGCCTCTTAAAGAAAGGCGGATGCATGATTACGCATCACTCGCAAAAAACCTTAGGGTTAAAATCAAAAACCTTAGGGTTAAAATCAAAAACACATAAACGTGTTGCCTGTTAAAGAAAGGCGGATGCATGATTACGCATCACTCGCAAAACCTTATGATCAAAACTTATGATTATTTTCGAAAGAAGAATTATAAGTTAAGGCATAAAATTAAGCGGATAAACGAGTACTCAAAATTGCAAAAAGGGTCTGGCCACCCTAGCTATGAAGAAACACAAATATGGAGTCGGCAAAAAGACAAAGGGCACATATAAAGGGCAAAAAAGTGACAATCACACACATATGAAAACCAACAACCGAAAGAAAATATATATATCAGAGCGGTTTGTTACATGGTTTTTACATACAAAAGTCTAAATATAAGTTAAGCTATGCTACAGCTTCCTCTCCTTCGCCCCTAATGCCCTCCTGGACTGCGGCAACTCCCTCATCTCCTCCGGTAGGAGGATCTACTTCAAGCGAATCCTCAACCCTTGAATCGGTAACCGCTTCAGTAACCTCTTCGGTGAGAGGTACCTCTTGCACAGGTTGAGAAACGGCTTGGGGTGCCTCTCCTTCTGCGGGCTGAATAGGGATCTCGCAGCTAATCGGAGGATCCTGAAGACTCTTCCAATCTAAGAAGAGTACCTCATCCATATCAGCATCCTCGGCTTCCAGCTTATCCCACTCCCCAGTTAAATCCTTTTCAGGGATGGGAACTTTGGGGCGGTTAAGTACTAGACCCTGATGCCCGTGCTCATAAGCCGCATGAATCCGCTCCCCATACCAGTAGATGCGGGCGCCATCTTCAGCCAAAATCTCCTCAACCCTCTCCTTTTGGGCCTCCTTGAAAGCAGCTAGGTCGTCGAGGGCTTTTTGCAGTTCATCGGACTTGGCCTGAAGGGATTTAAGGGCTTCCTCCTTCTCCCCACGGCCTTCTGACAGGTGCCCTCTAGGACCTTCACCTTCCCTTGGACATCATCATAAAGCGACTTCTGAGTCGCCAATTCCGTACCAAGACTTTCCAACTCCTTGGCTCGCTCTGCATCCCTTCGGAGAATGCCCTCAGCGAAATTGAGAATCTGCATATAACACGACTCATAAATAAAAATGGGCGAATAGAAATATGCGGTTACAATAAACACAAGATATTTGAAAGCGAAGGACAAAGCAATAATATACCTCTATAGAACGCTTCTCGATCCCTTCCACAGCAGCAGGGAGCGATACTTGCTCGCGCACACGGGAGGCAGAGGGAAGTCGCCCGAGGACATTGCATATGGAAGATACAATATCCTTGCAAGAGAAGTTCACAGCCAAGCCGAAAGTCCTAGTCCACCATCCGCTAATATCGGGGATTGGCTGCAAAAGCATAAAGAAAAATATCAAGAGAACGGCAGATAGCTCATGAGGAAAAAGTAGCAATACGAGAGGGAGTAGATCAAGATACCTCGTGAATGGGGGTACTGCTCTTTCCTTTAGATGAGGCGGATACAGGTGCACCGCCAACAGTAAGGGACACAGAAGTGTTCTTCTTTTTAGAACGAGAAGACTCTGTATCCGCACTTATCTTCCGCTTCCTGGTTAAAGGAAGATCCTCGGAGGCAGAAGCGGGACCTTGTGAAGCGGAAGCCCTAACCGGGGAAGCCGCCCCAATAGAAGGAATCGTCCCTCCAGAAGGATCCGCCCCTACAACGGAAGCGGTTTCCGTCATCCGCTTCTTTCTTCTCGCCAGGGCTTTGGCCTCCCGATCTGCAGCGATTTGAGATAAAGGATCACCCCTGCAAAGGGTTAAAAGAAACCATCAACTCGGAAATAAAAAGTACCTTGCACAAAAACGCGGTAAGGAATATAGACAACGCGATCCCCCTCGCGGTACGCAATCGCTACTCGGCTCCTTAGCATATGAAAGGCCTGATCGTATGTCCATACAAAAGGAGGAGTGCTCTTCAGGAACTTGATAACGGCGGATTCTTCCTTGCTGGGATACCCGAAGTTCAAACTCTTTACGTTGGGTCGGCTCCAGCAACGAAGGAAGTTCGGGTTTTCCTCATTAAACTTGATAAAAAAAGTAAGATCGATCCCACTCGCGGATCTTGTTCAGCTTCTCGTCAAAACCATAGTATCCGCTCTGGCGGATGAAAGTGAAATACCCCGCCGAGCTTTTGAAATGGTGGAGCTTGGAGAAGATCTTGAGCGAAAAGGGAACCTCCAAACAATCCGCCAAAAATTTGTCCAGAGTCAAATCGGCCCAGCCGTTAGGATGCAGTTGCCCGGGCGCGATTCCATAACCGCCTAAGACGGAAGCAATCTCATCCGCCAGCGGATAAGTGAAGCCGCAGATAATCTGGGCCACGAAAACAGTGAAGTACCCCTTTGGGTAATCGCCCGGCCCCCTATCCTCTCCAGGAATGATCGTCTCGAGACCTCGGAGCCAGGGATAATGCTCCCGCAAATCATCGATTGTCTCTTGACAAACCAGACTTCCCGACCTGTCCTTCTTTGGTAACAAACGAGGGGTTGGGACAGGTGGCGGAATCAACTTTTTGGGGTCAAAACCTAAACCCTCGTCGGTTTTATTCGCCAGATGAAGGAAGTCGGCGGGATGAGAATTACACCCAGGAGAGCTGGTTGAAGCTTCCTCAACCATCTCTTCGACCTCGTTAGAGACCTCGCGGACATAATCGTCATCCAACGGCGCGAAGTCGAGGTCTGACATGATCGATAAAAGGAAAACAGAAGCAAAAAGCCGAACAAGGAACAAATGTGAAAAGAAAAACTTACATGAAAAAGACAACACAGTGAAGTGACGGGATTATGAGGTCAACGCCGGAAAAGAAGTAACGGAATTAAAAGGTCGACGCCGGAGAAAACGAAAGAAGGGAAATGCACAAATTCAAAACTTTGAAATAATCGGACAAAGACGAAGCGTCCCCTATAAAAAGACCCTAAAAGGGCTCTTGCTAGACCAAGGGGGAGGCATGTGATAACCCGCGAAGCCCAAAACGGGTTATATTCATTTCGCAAGCCCAGCCCATATTAAAGCCCCATGGGCTAAGATTGGACGGGACCCGAATGAAGGAAGCGGGCGCAACGAGTAAACCGCCCCGAATTCCTAGACGGAGCGTCAGGACTCCCACTCAAAACCACGTTCGTTGCCATGAAAGCCACGAAAGGGACATGGCCTAAAAAGGGGTAACCGCCCTCAGAACGTGGCCCACTAAGGAGTAACCGCCCTCGGCGGTTACCCAAAAAACACCTATAAAAAGCCTTAAGAATAAGGGGGGAGGTACGTTCACATTTTTTCCCACAAAGCTATTGCTAAATTATAGACTCATCCTTACAAAAACTGACTTGATCGTCGGAGAGTTTTCCCGGAGATCCTGTCTCCGGTTTTGTTTTGCAGGTAACTCCGGCAAAGGATATCAAAGCGGATCCAGCAAGTTATCAAAAATAATTAATTTAAATTCGTTTCTGATTATGATGTGTTGGATGGAAGATTAAACTTCAATTAGAGTGATTAACTCGTTTGGATTTAATTAATCAACGCAGATTACGGTGGTTTTGAAAATCAGAACTCATTGTGATGGTTGCATTACCAAAATGAAGAAGATCATCAGAAAAATTAAAGGTAGATAAATTTTTTCAATCTCTGCGATTATACAAATATTTTTTCAAATTATAACTGACGTTACCGATTAACAGGAGTTGAGAGCGTCACAGTCGACGACAGAAAGGATCTGGTAACGGTGAAGGGGACAATGGAAGTTAAGGACCTCGTGCCTTACCTGTCGGAGAAGTTCCGGACGTCGGTTGAGGTCATTCAGCCGAAGACAGACGAGGCAAAGAAAGAAGTCGGCGGCGGCAGCGGAGGAAGAGACGAGAAAAAGACCGATGCTAAGAAAGTAGATGGAGGAGGCGAGAAAAAGAGGGATGACAATAAAGAAGGCTCCAAAGCCGGCAAGAAAAAGAGCGATGGTAAGAAAGATCAAGCCGGAGCTGGAGAGAAAAAGAATGATGATAAGAAAGGCGATGAAAGAGGAGAAGAAGCAAAGGTGAAGAACAAAGAAGCTCCAGCTCCAGCTCCAGTTCCAGTTCCAGATCCGGCGACAGCGACGGCACCTAGTGGTCACGGTGATGCTATGGCGGAGGTAATAAATAAGATGGACAATTATCCGGCATATGTTCCTCCTCATTGGATGGACGGGATATTTTCTCAGACTTACACTGTTGACCCACAACATCCGCAATACGGTTATGGATATAACCCGATAAATCAAGGTTACCAGACTCCGGTGTACAATTATGGATACATACAACAAAGGTATGGACAACAAGGGTATTATATTGAACCAGCGTACAATCATCCATTCAGCGACGACAATCCACATGCTTGTTCCATCATGTAAAACGACGACGGAGAATGATATAGCCGGCGATCACGGCTATTGTATATAATATGTAATAGGGCTAAAAGAGTAAATATCTTTTAATTAATGTGTAAACATACCTTTCCTATTAGCTTGCGTTGTTAGAGTGATGAAGAATCCCCTTCTTATTGTGTATTGTGGATTAATGCAAATTTCAGAAGGCATCACAAAGGTCCTGCAACAAGAAAAGTTGTAACATAGTTGCAGAAATTAAAATTTTCAAATTCTAGTCCACTTATCCCAATACAATTTTCCTTTCTCAAATCCAACCCAACTAAACAAGTACTAGTACTAAAAACCAGTGAAACATAAATTCAAATTAGCAGTTCCCAAACTTCCCCAAGGGCATCTAAAGATTGGGTTGGGCAGAACTCAAAATAACATCTGATGAAAGGAATAAAATCAAATCACTAAAATATATAGAAACCTGAGGAAAACCAAATGATATATACTTGTTTAAGAACAAAGCTTCTTCAAGGGCACACCTGAGGCTGGATTCTTGGTGACAGTCAATTCTGTTGCCCCAATACAAGTACTTGTCGTGGAGAAAGAAAACCCAAAAAAGGAACAAAGATGCAATTGCAGCTATAATAGTGAGAAATCCTGAGTTTAAGCTTGGGTCCAAGGGGTTTGTGTATTGTAGCCATAGTAGGGAGAAAGAGAGAGGGATTGAAGGTGAGATGATGAGGAATTAAATATCACTTCACCCACTTCCAGTTTTGAGCTTTCTAGTTGGAAGAGAGATCAGATCAAGGAGAAAAATTCTTAATTATCATTACTAATGACAAAAATTCACCGTAATTTAATTCTTACATATTCATAAAACAGTGTCACAGCTCCATAAATTGAAACCATAAATCATAGGGTAATATTTCAGGTTTTTAATTAATTTAACAATTTATAAACTAAATTGATATTTAAATTCATTTGACACTTTAAGTTATCATCAATTAAGGCAAAAATCACCAATTAAGATATCATCTTATCCAAAATCATTAATTAAGTTATCATCCTATCCAAAAATTAGTAACTGTCACTATTTGATATAGACTATAATAACTTCTGTGTTGGCTCAAAATGGATTTGGAAAATAGGGTCTAAAAGTGTTTAACCGAACTAAATCAATTGATGATTTTTGCTTATGATGGATGACTCAATTGATGATTTTTGCTTAGTTGAGGATTTTAATAGTTTAGGGCTCTAATTGACTTTAAAGCTTTAGAGAGCCGAATGAATGTTATATCTTGAATGTATATATCTATGTAGAAAACTTTTGAATTTTAAATTCCACTTGTTTGTATACAGTAGATTTTTTTTTGGTGTTTATATGCTTACTAAAATTTTAGATTAGTGGAAAAAAAATGTGAAGAAATATTGCACTTTTTTAGTCTTTTAATTTTACTATATTTTTTTTTACGTTTTAAAAATAGTAGTCATTATGATTTCTTTTTATTTTTCAGTTGTAATTAAATATCGAAAAATTTATTATTATTATTATTTTTTAACAAACAAACCGCGTGTTAATATATGTAACAAACTTTAACAAAAATTATATATATATATATATATATATATATATAATTGATTTTGGTCCAAATTAGTATTATATTAAATTTACTCTTTACTAACAGTCTAGATTTAAAAAAAAAAACAAAATTACGGATAACTAACTGCCAATTAAGATTTTTTTTTAAACAACCATCTTCTAACTAAATAACACTTAAATGATGTCTAAACTAAAAGTTCAAAAATTAAAATTGTTAAAATATCATTTTCACCAAGTTTATAACGGAGGATTAACTATTATTTGGAGTGCACATATTAATCAAAGGTAAATGATGTAATTATGTTAATATAGTGCAAAGTTGTAAGTTCAATAATCACAATGTTCATCTTTAAAATTCAGAGGTCACAATGAAAACAAGTGAAAAGTAAAAAGATCATAGGTGTAAATTACCTAAAAATATCATCTTTGTAGAATTTTTATTCTGAGTATTAAAACACAATTATTTGGAATATTGACAAAATTTACTCCAAAATTATTAAAAATATATATTTTATTCTTATTTTATAAAACAGCTGAATTTTATTCAACTCATTTTATGTTTATGTTAGAAAGTTTAGTTAAATTTGGTGCTTTTAAAAGTAATAACTATGAGGTAAGTGACATTTTCTAAAAAGAAGAGTATAATTGAGTTACGATGGCTACTATTGAGACAAAATTGATTTGTTTTATACAATGGAAGTAAAATTAAACTTTTTAATAACCTTAAAACTAAATTAGCCCTTATTTTGTGCTTGTTTGTTTCCATTTTTCGGAACTGATTCTTACCTTTTAATACTAAAAATGAAATAGAAAGTGTTTGGTAAATCAATCAGAACTTAACAATGTAATTTTAAATACTTTGTTTTGTAAAAAAACATACCATATACCTTTATTTTACTATAAAATTGTATTATTTCTGTTTTTTTTATCCTCATTCCAAAGTTTTCAATATTATATTTTTTGTGAATTATAGCAAGGCTAAAACAGGGTAAATTTCATACAGGACTACTGAATTTTATCCATTTTAACATTGTGGCTATTAAACTTTAATTCTTAACGGTATAACCACTGAACTTTACACCTTTTAACACTAGTGACCATTCAACTCTAATTAACTGTTAACGACTTCGAAATAAAAATATTCAAGAATTAAAGTTGTTCAGAACGACATTTACCATGAAACCACATTTTTTATTTTCCAAAATCACATTTATTTGGAGCTTTCTCTCTCTAAAAATTCACTATCTCCTAACAAAACAACACCTAAATGACCTCAAAACGAAAATTTCAAGAATTAAAGTTCCTTAGAATATCATTAACTTTTTGAGTTTTTTATTTTGAGCCCATCAACGTTCGTTTTGGGGTGTTGAGTGACCACCAGTGTTAAAAAATTTCGAGTTCAGTGGCCATATTGTTAAAAACTGAAGTTCAGTGATAATAATGTTGAAATGGATAAAATTCTGTGACCATGGATGTAATTCATCGAGCTAAAATACTTTGATTTAATGTCTTAGTAAAACTACCCTAATATATCTTTTGATAAATTATCAACATATAATATGCAATTCTCTCTTTTGACATGGTATTAGAGAGCACGTCAAATATGGAAAATTGAGCAACTTCAGTAGCTTCCTTTTCCCCAATTTATTCTTTTGTGCCCATATCATTTGGGGGATTCTTCATCATGAGTAGACATCCATCCAGGTGTTAAAAAATTCCTGAACTTTATTTGAAAATTTTCCAGAACCAACCTCAAAAATATTGAGGGCAATGCATCGATCCCTGCCTCGCTCTATTGCCACTACAATTTATGACGATTTTTCTTTCTATGAACACAGTTTCATTACAAATAATCACTTAACCATGCCACTTTTTACATTTTGTCATTGTTTTTAATTTTATGATGATAATTTTTAAAAGTGTCTCCATTATTTTACCGATTTGTCACTATAGGATATATTTTATGACGATACACAAAAAATTGTAACCTATAGTTTTGGAGGAAAAATTTATTAAAATGAATTTGGCGGGTGATGCTCACAAAATATATAACATTTAACAGGACAAGTGTATCCTATCGCAACAAGTAATAATGTACTAAGCACGAGATCGAACACAAGAACTATTCGTTATAATTAGTAAATCTACTAAGGCTGGTCTAATTATTTAGAGGGTTGAATCAAAATGGGGTTTGTTTAATAAACTAATTGAATTAAAAGCAATAAAGTGAACAATTAACAGTGTAGAAGGTGAATTAATGGAAGGCATAATCTAGATTGAGGGGTCCTTTGATTGAATCCTATGTATGGTTTCAGGCTTATATTCTTGTTATTAATTTGACTGTATCACCCTAAGAAGAAATACGAACGTAATCAAGATTCATATAACCTATTTACATGCATTCAGCTAACGGCTTGGTTAGGCATATAACCTAGGACATGTAAAGTATTATGTTTTCTGGTAATTAAGACTAAATTATAGATGACCTATTGCAACATCTTAATTGAGTTGCAATAAATCCTAAAAATGTAACAATAGGAACAAAAATGGGATTTGGCAACATATTGTGGCATATTAAAAGTGTTGGTATATTCACCATTGCCTTTGCTGTCAAAGGCAACATTATTATTTCAAATGCAACATCAAGGAACGTGTTGCTATAATTTACAACAATTGCAACATTATATCACAGAATAATAAAAGGCAACATTTTGTCATCCGGGAAAGCAACACTTTTAATATTAAAAATATATTGCCCTAGTTAAGTAATGGCAATTTTGTAGTAAATGCAACATTTATATTCAAATAAAAATGTCGCTCTCTAAAGGTTAATGCAACACTTTTTGAGCTTAAAGCAATATCATATACTTGTTAATGCAATAATATTTTAAACTAAAGGCAACAATTTTTTTTATCTAAAACAACACTATCTTCCAACAATAGCAACACTTTTAAATTAACTCATGTAACATTATTTGGTTTCAAAATCAGCGATTGTAAATATGCTACAAAGCAACACTTAATAATCGAAAAGGCAATTGTTTATATAAAATGCAACATAACATCTATTTACATAAAAAAAGGAAAGAATAAAAAAAACCAAATTATCTATCAAAAGTACCTAATATTATAATTCAACAGTACAATAAGTATCTAACTATTACAAGCATAAATAAACCATTGTTCATTCATCAATATGAATTTCGATGGTATGGGGAGAAGAAACAACCCCAAACAAATTTAAATTTAGTGTTGGGTTGATTTGGTTCAACCTAGCTTGCATGGTCTTTTCTGTTTCTTCTCTAACTTCATTTCTCATTTCCTCTCTTACTACCGCTTTTATTTGTTCAGTTTCCTCATTAGAAATATTTTTTTACTTGTAGCAATAGAAGATTCGCCTCTCTTTTTCTTTTTCTTGAAGTGGTCTATTCTATCAACAAGCGATGAACGACCATGAGATGATACTTCTCTAAGTACTTCCTCAATTATCTTCATGTTTTCCCCTCCAGATAACAACTTTTCTTCGATATTTGCCTCCATACCTAAATACTGAAAGTTATTATTGAATGAAAAGCAAAAACAAGCTCAAAACAGCTATATACATAACATAGTTTTCATTTATAGATTGTGTAACTAACTAAAAGAAAAAACATGCTAAGAGACAAATACATTCTCAGAAAAAAAAAATTAAGAAAAGTAAGATACATCTATGAAGCTCTTTTCTATTTTTATATCAACTATTTAAAACAAAAAAAAAAATCAACTATTAAATTTTGATTAACATGCTTTATTATAAGCAATTGGTATACAACAATAAATATTAAGAAATGCAAATGTTAGAGTTGAGTCCCAATTTGGCAGCTTTTCAATATAGAATTAGTACTTGAGGTAAAAGAAATAATTAAACTAATAAATCAAAGGTAATAAGGGAGGATGTTCTTGACTTTACTTCTCTTATTTCTCAACCGAGTACTCAAATCAGAGGGAAGTATTCCTATTGTTTAATACCCACATTAGGGGAATCAAATTCGAGTTGAGTTCGAGTTCGAGTTCGAGTATAAGATAACATTAGGTGTAGATGACATTCCTATTTCAAGTTGGGATACTAAGGTTTCAACTCCTCCTGTTTCTAAACAACCTGATGTTAAAAATTAAACTTAATTTATTATATAAAAAAATAAATAAATAAATAAAATGAAATCAATAATGTGATTTGAAGAAAAAAAATCAATGGTCAAAAGTAAAAAAAAAATAAAATAAAGATAAGAGATAAGGAATTAATTATGTATGGGTTGGTTTGAATGAATTGATTTTATTTTGTTTTTTTGTATGCTTGTAACCTTTATAAGAGGGTTTGTGGATTGTAATTTTAATTGAATAAGTTGTGAAAGCAAGTGACATTGTGTCTAATGGAATAATTTGTTCCAAAAAATAAAAAAGATAGTCCTTCTAAATTTCATTTCTAGTCCCTTTAATTTCAACAAAGTGGTATCAGAGCCATATTACGAGGGTCAGTCTTCCGCCAAACAGACCCTATAAAAAATGTCAGACGGTCTCAAACTTCCTTATCAATACCCTCAGCTCACCAAAACCAATTATTCAAGTTGGTGTATTCGAATGAAGGCGTTACTCGGATGTTAAGATGTCTGGGATATAGTCGAAAAAGGCTACATAGTCCCAGGTAACGAGGAAGCGTTGACACAGGCAGAAAAAGATACTCTGCAGAAAAATCGCAAAAGCGATCAAAAGGCGCTTACTCTCATCCATCAAGGTTTGGATGAATTAATGTTCGAGAAAGTAGTCGAAGCTACGACCGCTAAACAAGCCCGGGAAATTTTACGAGTTTCTCTTCAAGGGGAGGAGAAAGTTAAAAAAGTTCGTTTGCAGATGCTGAGAGGAGAATTTGAGATGATCAGGATGAAAGAGACGGAGGCCATTAGTGATTACTCATCCCGAGTAAAATCTTTCGTAAATCAGATGCGACAGTATGGAGAAAAAATTGAAGAGTCCAGAATTGTTGAAAAAATTTTGTGACCACTACTACCAAAATTTGATTATGTAGTGGTGGCTATGGAGGAGTCTAGAGACATCAGTGAAATGTCAGTTGACGAAGTTGTAGGGTCACTACAAGCACGAGAGGAGCGGTTTGAGAAACGAAGAGAAGATTCCGCAGAACAAGTCTTAGCAACAAAGGCTGTGTTTAAAAATGGAGAAAGTAGTCAGTCCGGCAGAGGATGCGGAAGAGGTCGAGGAGGAAATGGTAGAGGACGAGGACGTGGCAGAAGTGAAGGCAGAAATGAAAACGGCAACAACAACAATGACAGAAGCACTCAATTCACTAGAGGCAGAGGAAGAGGAAGAGGAAACTGGAGGCCGAATGAAGGACACGATAAGTCCAATATTCAGTGTTATAATTGCTCCAAGTATGGTCACTACGCGGTAGAATGTTGGAGTCCCCCTAAGGAGGTAGAGGAGACTGCCAATAATATTCAAGATGAGGAAGTAACTGGAACTGTGTTACTTACCTACGAAGGTGAAGAAAATCGCGAAAATAATATATGGTATCTTGACAATGCGTCAAGTAACCATATGTGTGGTGACAAGAAGATGTTCGTGGAGCTCTATGAATCCGTTCGCGATAATGTTGTATTTGGAGATTCCTCTAAGGTTCCTATTACAGGCAAAGGAACCATTCTTATTCGGCTCAAAAATGGCGCTCACTAGTTTATTGATAATGTTTATTATGTTCCTAGCATGAAAAGCAATATTTTGAGTTTGGGACAGTTACTGAAGAAAAATTATGAAGTTCACATGGTGGACCGGAAACTACTCATGTTGAATGAGAAAAAGGAGCTGATTGCACGAGTACCCATGGCGAGAAACAGAATGTTCACAATTAACATTCAGACGGACGTGGCCAAATGTTTGAAAGCTTGTGTGCAAAGTCCCCCCTGGCTTTGGCATTTACGGTACGGACATCTCAATTTTGGAGGACTGAAGCAGTTAGGACAGAAGCAGATGGTAAACGGATTGCCTCATATTGACCAGCCTCATCAACTGTGTCAAGGATGTCTTGTTGGAAAACGATTCAGAACCAGTTTTCCAAAGGAGTCCATGTCAAGAGCAAAGGCGCCACTTGAGCTAGTTCACACAGACGTATGTGGACCGATCACTCCACAGTCTCTGGGTAAAAATAAATATTTTCTACTTTTCATTGATGATTATAGTAGAAAAACTTGGGTGTATTTTTTGAAGGAAAAAACTGAAGTTTTTTAGACATTTAAAAAATTCAAAGTCCAAGTGGAGAAAGAAAGTGGTCATTTTATTAAAGCACTCAGATCAGACAGAGGCGGTGAATACATGTCCATCTCTTTCAAGCAATTTTGTGAACAGCATGGAATCCGTCATTTCCTTTCAGTCCCCAGATCACCTCAGCAAAATGGCATAGTAGAAAGAAAGAACAGAACGGTTCTCAACATGGTGAGAAGCATGTTAAAAAGCAAAAATTTACCGAAGGAGTTATGGGCCGAAGCAGTAGATTGTGCTGTCTACCTGTTGAATAGATCGCCAACTGTTAGTGTTTGGGATCAAACTCCACAAGAAGCATGGAGTGGAATAAAACCCAGTATTTCTCATTTGCATGTTTTTGGCAGTGTTGCTCATGTCCATGTACCGGATGAAGAACACAAGAAGCTAGATGATAAAAGCAAGAAATATTTGTTTGTGGGCTATTCAGAACATTCCAACGGGTACAAAATGTTCGATCCGCAGACTCAGAAAATTGTAATCAGTAGAGATGTCACTATTGATGAAGAAGCAGTTTGGGACTGGACCGGTGAAAAAGAAAACAACTACAGTTTTTATCCTTTCATGGATGAAGACAATTATCAGGAAGAACCAGCCACAGTCGCAGCCACAACACCAGCAACCAGTTCGACATCAGCAAGCTCATCCAGTTCGAGTTCGTCCTCGAGTGATGGAGACAGTTCAGATGAACATCCGCCCGGAAAGCCAAAAAAATTCATACCTATTAAAGATCTCTATGATGTAACAAGAAATCTCGACGGATATCTGGAAGAGGAAATTTATATCCAGCAACCACCTGGGTATGTTGTGAAAGGTCAAGAAAATAAAGTGCTAAAATTAAAAAAGGCACTTTATGGTCTTAAGCAAGCACCACGAGCCTGGAACAGTCGCATTGACAAATATTTTCAAGAAAATGGTTTTGTCAAATGCCCAAATGAATATGCCCTGTATGCAAAGGTGAAAAATGGAGATATGTTACTTGTTTGTTTGTATGTGGATGATCTCATTTTTACAGGGAACAATCCTAAGATGTTTGAAGAGTTCAAGAAGACAATGGCTCATGAGTTCGAGATGACTGACATTGCTCTAATGTCATATTATCTTGGCATTGAAGTGAAGCAGAATGACAGTGGAATTTTTATTTCTCAAAGTGGTTTTGCGAAGGAGATCTTAAAGAAGTTCAAGATGGAAAATTGCAATTCCGTCAGCACGCCGGTCGAATGTGGAATCAAGTTGACGAAAGATGAAGGTGGAGACAGAGTCAATCCGACATTATTCCGAAGCTTGGTCGGAAGTCTCAGATATTTAACGTGTACGAGACCGGATATTCTCTATGCAGTCGGCTTAGTAAGTCGATACATGGAAGCCCCAACGGTGTCACATTGGAATGCAACAAAAAGAATTCTCCGTTACGTGAAAGGTACAACTAATTTGGGATTACTTTATTCAAAAACTCACGATTTCAAATTAGTTGGATACTGTGATAGTGATTGGGCCGGTGACAAGGATGACCGAAAAAGTACAACTGGTTTTGTATTTTTTTTGGGTGATACTGCATTTACGTGGAGTTCGAAGAAGCAGGCAATTGTGACGTTGTCAACCTGTGAAGCTGAATATGTCGCTGTAACTTCATGTGTCTGTCATGCAATTTGGCTCCGAAAATTGCTAGAAGAATTTCAGCTGACTCAAAATGATCCAACGGAGATTTTTTTCGATAATAAGTCTGCATTGGCATTAGCAAAAAATCCTGTGTTTTATGATCGGAGTAAACACATTGACACGAGGTATCATTTTATTCGGGAGTGCATTGAGCAAAAGGAGGTGACACTGAAGTACGTGAAAACGGAAGATCAGATTGCATATATTTTTACAAAGCCGTTAAAATACGATGTGTTCAGTCAATTGAGAGTTCTATTGGGAGTTACGGAAAATTAAGTTTAAGGGGGTATGTTAAAAATTAAACTTAATTTATTATATAAAAAAATAAAAAAAATGAAATCAATAATGTGATTTGAAGAAAAAAAAAATCAATGGTCAAAAGTAAAAAAAAATAAAATAAAGATAAGAGATAAGGAATTAATTATGTATGGGTTGGTTTGAATGGGTTGATTTTATTTTGTTTTTTTGTATGCTTGTAACCTTTATAAGAGGGTTTGTGGATTGTAATTTTAATTGAATAAGTTGTGAAAGCAAGTGACATTGTGTCTAATGGAATAATTTGTTCCAAAAAATAAAAAAGATAGTCCTTCTAAATTTCATTTCTAGTCCCTTTAATTTCAACACCTGAAACATTTTATTAGCCGAGGATTGCAGAGGATGTTTCATCTTTTAGGAGATGTGAAATCATAGGATGAATATGTGGCTATGATCAGTGTTTTTTATATTGATGGTAATGGTGTTCTTGATTTTCATGAATTTTATCAAATGATGGCTTAGTTATAATTAATTAATTAAGGCGGAATTGATAAGCTACATACAAGTTATTATATAGGGAGAAATGTGTAGCGCCCACGAGTTCACCAACAGCTCCACCATTAGTATGATATTGTCCGCTTAGGGCCAAGCCCGCACGAATTTGTTTTTGGGCTCCTTCCCAAAAGGCCTCATACTAATGTAGTTGGTGAACTCCTTTATAAACTATGCATTTGTAGGGCCCACAAGTTCACTAACATCTCTACCATTAGTATGATATTGTCCGCTTTGGGCCAAGCCCGTACAGATTTGTTTTTGGGTTCCTTCCCAAAAGGCCTCATTCTAATGTAGTTGGTGAACTTCTTTATAAACTATGCATCTCCCTTGTATCTTTCCGATGTGGGACTTGGGATGTATACCCAATAATCCTCCCGTCAGACCAAGGACCACAAGCCTCCCCTTCAGCGATAATCTGTCTAATCATCTTGTACCGCCGCCAACCCGCGAAACACGCCGCCTGACCACCACAATATCAGGAAGACTTTCGACACAAGGCACCAAGCACAGATTTCCCATCGCGAGGTCATCCTTAGATCTCATGCATGTTCTCCCAGTCGAACCATCGGCTCTGATACCAGTTGTAGGGCCCACGAGTTCACCAACAGCTCCACCATTAGTATGATATTGTCCGCTTTGGGCCAAGCCCGCACGGATTTGTTTTTGGGCTCCTTCCCAAAAGGCCTCATACTAATGTAGTTGGTGAACTTCTTTATAAACTATACATCTCCCTTGTATCTTTCCGATGTGGGACTTGGGATGTATACCCAACAAAATGTACATTTGAATGTTTTATATGATAGGAAAAAATTGATGTTTCTAAATAATTTTGGATTTAGAAGCCATAGAGAAATTGACTTGATGCTTCCCACTAGCTACCCTTAATTATTGTGGACTTATCCTATTACTATATACTATAAAATTAGAATAATTCCAATGCAATAATAAAAGGATTGTTTTTGTGTCTACACATTTTTACTATGCCTTCAAAAAAAAATCATGTATGTTGATGCAATATAATCTGTTGGAATAGGCTTAATATATCACTTGCCTTCTGAACTTGTCCAAAAAGGTTGATTGGCCCCCTGAACTTTCAAAGTGCCCCGATAGCCCCCTGAACTTGCATAAAATGTTCAATTAGTCCTCTGAACTTGCATAAAATGTAATCAATTGATCACTCAGTCGCAAAAAAAGTAAGTTAAATACGGAAGATGTATTGCACGAGTCTTAAAAAAAATAAAACGACCAACATCGGGGTATGCAGTTCTAATATTTTAGAAGACAAGTTGTATAGCTAAGCAAGTAATAACTTCATTTTTAATTTATCTTTTAATTATGTAATAGCATTCTAAGATGCGTGGATTACATCTTTCGCATTTAAGTTACTTTTTTACGACCGAGTGATCAATTGATTACATTTTACGCAAGTTCAGGGAGCTAACTGAACATTTTATACAAGTTCAGGGGGCTATCGAGATACTTTAAAAGTTCAGGGGGCCAATCAACCTTTTTGGACAAGTTTAGAGGACAAATGATGTATTAAACCTTTGGAATATTAAACTCAATGTCCCTTTCAATCTATTTTTTCAATATTTATTACCAGCATCAATATAAATAATTTCATCTTATCCCAATCCTTAAAATCTAATTGAAAATATTTCAAATTAGTATTACTATTTTAGGAAATCCCTTTGAATATGGATGTGATACCTTCTAGTTGCATTCGTCTTATTTTTCAAGTAAACTAACAACCAAGTTTTCATTTATTCTTAATCAAACTCCATTGATCTTCCCAGTGAATTCTAGCTTATTCATAAACATTAAGCATAAAAAATCAAACACCAAAATGATATCGTAATAATTGAAGTTTCAGCGCAGCAAGTGATAGAATCTTCAAGCATAATACAAATTACTATTTAGAAATGATATGGTAATAATTGAATTTCAAATACTAACCAACAAAGTACTACTGAATTCTCAAAACCCTCAAAAACCAAGATCCAAGCTTGAGCTCTTCAATGTGCTGGACCTGCAAAAGCAACTCCTTAACCCATTTCAATCTATCATCATCAAGATTACAATTTCAGTCTTCAATCTCAAAATCCAAAGTATTGGAAAATGAGTATTGGGACAAGAGTCCATTTATTTAGCCACCGCTTGGACAAAATGCCGGTTCTAATTGCATCCCTGGTTGAAGGTAGAAATGAGAGAATGTGTTGGATGAGGCAATCAGGTAGGGCACTGATGAGATAATCTCTTTCTGTTGGATCAAATAAATAAAGTTTCACATGTAACAGAGGAAGATTATAATTGATGGAAGAAAATTCTCTTACCTTGGACAATATACTGAACCAAATTAAGACACTATTAATTGTTTGCATCTTCTTCTGCTTCAATTCCCATGCCTAGCACAGTGGAAGCTCCCTGGTGTAGGGCCCATGAGTTCACCAACAGCTCCACCATTAGTATGATATTGTCCGCTTTGGGCCAAGCCCGCACGGATTTATTTTTGGGCTCCTTCCCAAAAGGCCTCATACTAATGTAGTTGGTGAACTCCTTTATAAACTATGCATCTCCCTTGTATCTTTCCGATGTGGGACTTGGGATGTATACCCAACACCTGGTTGCCGCCACTGATACGCAGTCGAAAGGCCTGGCTAGGGCAAAATTTGTACTCGACAGTGTCAAAAGAAAGCATGTGAAAATGAGACAATTTCTGTTTCTTTTGACAAATATAATACAAATTCATATTAAACAGGCCTACTTGAAAATATTTATATATCGAATCCTATTCTCGATATTTACAGAAACGGGACTTACTGGTTTTTGAGAGTTTCTGTTTTTAAAAAGGAAACGAAATGCAAAAACATTACTAAAGAGGTTTTTTTGTGCAACATAGCTCGTAGTTTTGTGCAAAATAAATAATAAGATGATAATTAAAACATAATGATAAATTTTATTGTAATCTATCACATGCTTGAAGTTGATTATAAAGTATACCTAATCAAGTTTTTTCTGTTATTTAGGAAGAATGAGTCAGCCAACTAATGTTGTTGTCTACTAAATTCTACTTTACAACAACAACAAAGCCTTAGTCCCGAAATGATTCGGGGTCGGCTAACATGAACCATCATATAAAACCGTGAAATCAAGTCGTGTCAGCGACACAAATTCTCTCCCTCCACTCTGTCCTATCCACTACCATATTTTCCTCAAGCCGAATAAATTCATATCACTCTCGATCACCCTCCTCTAAGTTTGCTTAGGTCTTCCCCTACTCCTCACCACTACTAAATTCTACTCTGATCCCAGAAATTCTATGTCATAATCAGATTACTTTAATTGGGTATGTGACATATTTAATAAACTTCTGACCCGCTAATTTCATGTAAAGTTGTAGTCGTGCATAATTTAAATTAGACCTGCTAATTTCATAGTATAGTATAGTTAATGAATCATTTTTTAGGACTACAACCGAACCAAGTCGAGCCGAGCTTTGATCTGCTTATGTTCAAGCACGACTCATCAAAAAAATTTTGTAAGCAACAGCTAACAATGAGGTAGGGCTGGGCACAATTCGGTCCAAGTCGGGGATTCATGAATCTCCAGTATTGCATTGAAATTCGGAGATTAATAAAAAGAAATCTCCAGGATTGGATTGAAAGAATAAATCTCCAGAATTGAATTGCCCCAAATTTTCAGTCCGGTCCAGTTCGGGGATTCGGAGATTCAGTTCCGGTCCAATCCAATATAATTTTTCGATGATTCGGATAAATATCTAATAGTTTATGTCCTAAAAATAAATTAAAAATTTAATTTACAAGATAATATAATATAAAATTTTATTATCTTACATAACTTGAAATAAATGATATTTTTTTAGGAAGTAAACAACATTCATTAAAAGTTACAGTAGACAACAAGGATAAAAAAAAACCCCACAAAATCAAAGTATTAAAAGTTACGGTAGACAACAAGGCTAAAAAAGCCCACAAAATCAAAGTTACAAAATAACAAATCTATAAAAACAAACAAACAAACCTTTAATTCAAAAAAGACAACAGTTCATTAGCAAAATCTCTTTAATCATCATCCCAATTTGTAATTGAATCTTCTTAACACAACAAGTTCCTTGTTTTCCAAAGCAAAGGCAGTAAAAGCCAAACATCAACCTAAACATATAAAATATACCACATTAGTGAATCAACAAATGTTAAATTAATTAGCTTTCACTTCAATAAAATTAATCAACACACTAACAAAAAGTAAAAGGAAAAAAAATATGCTTACCAAAGTGCATTTGATTCGGTTAAAAAAACCTTAGATATCCAATTGAAATATGGATAAAAGAGATGATGCAATTTCAGGATCAGAACTAATTTCTACAAATTAAATAACATTTATATAGTTAGTATTCATAAACATTTAATTAAAATAAAACTATGAAATATAATTGCTAAGTAAATATTACCTTCCTCAATAGCTTCAAGATCTTCAACTTCTTCTTCATGCTTGAAAGCTTGAGTTGAAGTTTTCAACCAATCTTGACAACAAATCAAAACCGCAGCTGTAGCAGGAGTTAAAGAACTCCTAAATTGATCCAAAGTTCTACCACTTGTGTTAAACGTAGATTCAGAAGCCACGGTTGAGCATTGAATTGCAAAAACATCTTTTACAACTTTGGATAAAGCAGGATATCGCACAGCATTAATCTTCCACCACAATAGAAGGTCAAACTCAATTACATATTTTTCAGGTGCCTCATTGACATATCTTTCCCATTCTCCCTCAATTGACATATCTTTATCAATATTCAAAAAATAATCATCAATCTCATCATCAATGTCATCATCCGCTTCATCCAAACTAGAAGAATGTGCTCCAAGATTCACATTTTCTTGCACATTTTGCACTATATACTCATCTAACAATGCAATACTAATCTTTGTGACTTGTGCCACCAACTCATTAGCATCGTTCTCACCTGTTAACTTATGTGATGTGCTGATGTCTAAAATTAAACCATGGTCCCTCATGTTAATCATATTTTATGGATGATGGGCTGCTCTTTTTATTTAATTGTTTTGGGCCTAATATTACCATTTTTACTAAATTTAAATTATCATTTTTATTGTGTGTAAATCATATTTTATGTAAATATAATTTGTATTCTTTACGAGCTTTTACACGAGCTTGTTTATGAATTTGTTTATGAACCTCTAATCGAGTTTGCTCACGAGCTTTCGAGCCGAGCTTTGGTCTGCTCAAGCTCTGCTCGTTTACAAACCGAGCTTGAAAATCGTGCTCACGAACGGCTCATTTACAAATCGAGTCAAGCTTTTATCGAGCCGAACGCCGAGATGCTCATGAGCGGCTATGCTCGCTTAATTCCCTAAGGCTAGATTGTATTCGGTCCTCCTTGTCGTGATTCATTAACAACAAAAACATAGCTTTCATATGAAGAGACTGATTGACACATAAAAAGTCCCACATTCTTACTAATCTGTTTGCTAATTGAGCTTTGAACACTTCAATTATATATATTAAGCAGAGTAAGAGAAGCACGAGATTCTATTTTGTAAAATGTTTAAAAATTTTAATATTTAAAACTTCTAATATTTGTTACTTAATTGAATGGTTAACAAGAAGTAGAATTGGTTCAGATGGTTAATGCGATTAACGATGTTCCATTTGGTTAGTTGTTCAATTCTCTATATCTACATTTTAGGTAAATATTTTTTATTTCATTTTATAAACGGGAATTAATCGGGATAATTTTTATTACTATATAATAATGTTATACCTTATTAATAAATTATAAATTTATGTTATTGTAATTAGTTTACCGAACCTTACAAAATATATAACTATATATTATATAATATTTCTCTTTATATAAAGTTAATGTATGAAATATAAATTTATTATTGCTAAACTTTCGGTTATTTCAGTTCGGTCCAATCCAATCCAATCCAATCCGGTTATTGGTCCGGTTCCGGATAAATTTCGGTCCAGTTCGGTCCAGTTCTTTGACGGAAAGTCAACGGTCCAATCCAGTTCGGTTCTCCAAAAAAAGTCAACGGTCCGGTCCAATTCTGGAGTTTTTCCCTCGGATATTCGGTCTGGTCCAGTATCTCCAGGATCCGCGCCCAGCCCTACAATGAGGCATCAATCTTGTTCATCCACTTGATGAAAAGGAAGGGGTATTACTTTAACAGCTCCAAACTTGCCAAAATGATATGGAAAATAACAAGAAAAAGTTCAGGAAATTGTCCTCTTCTATTAACAAAACATGAGGAAACTCTAGCATCTCAACATACAATTTTAACTCAATTAGAATCTCAAATTTCTATAACATACATTTCTATATATCCTAGATATGCTATTAACAAAACATGGGGACACTCTACCATCTCAACATTCAACTTTATCCCAATCAGAACCATGCCGCTTTAAACATGCAACTTCAACAATAACATGCGGGGAATCTTTCGGAATGCATGACAATTTCTTGCAAAGGTGATGCGCAAAAATCATCCCTCGTCCAGGAGCTTCAACTAACACTATTTTCTCCAACATCCTAGCATTAGTGAATAGAAACCTAATAAATCTGACCGTATCCTTATGTTCACCACCACCATTACTCCATAGATAATGGAGGCCAACAATCTCAACAGTTTTTAGATGTGATACTAAACTATCAAATACACCGAATTTTACGGAGTAGTTCTTTCCCATCCTTGTAGAGCTTCGGCTTCCCATCTGCAGAAACAATTTGTTACGCCCAAGAATTGACCGAATATCACAAAGTAAATAATGATGTATTCTTATAGTCTGATATGTGTCTCCATAAAACAGTTCACTGAAATTGAATTTGATCAGTCAGGACAATGATTCTCTTATGGCATTATCAGAAGATATTGAAATGAAGACCAAATTATTCAGAATTGATTTTAAGATTCTTTCACACAAACTTTACCAGAACAAGATCACAATGTTCCTCTGGATCCAACTGTAGAACTAATTTCTCAAGTAAGGAAAATCTGAGTTGCGACATAGGGAGTCCAGGTTGTGTCACTTCCGAAACAGAACTAATCACAGTCAAGCATTTGTTGTTTAACAATAGAGTTGATTCATCTCTCAACGCAGCAAGTGACAGAAACTTCAAGCATAGAACAAATGATTATTTAGAAACGATATTGTAATAATTCAATTTCAAATAATATCCAATATATCTTTTGGAAGGAAATGAAACTCAAACTACTATTGAATTCTAATATTTGCTCTACTTTAATAACAAATATAAATAAGTAAATTACCATCAAAAACCAAGGTCCAAGTTTTAGCTCCTCAACATGTTGAAACTGCAAAAGGAACTCCTTAACCCATTTCAATTTATCATTGCCAAGATTATGCAAGCCTATATCATTCTGAAAATTCAAAGTAACACAAACTGAAGATGGCAAAGCCTTAAACTTAAGAAACTTAAAGCGCAACTCCCCCAACATTTCCAATTTCTCCAGATTAGGACATGAGATTTCAATAGCACTAGTGTGGTCTCCAGATTGAATCATACGAAACGTTTTTAAAGATTTAGAAGCAATGACAAGATCTTCAAACCCATTGCAGTTGCATAATTCCAAAAATTCAATCACAGGACTACCATACAAAACATTTTCAATCCCTTGATTAGGTAAGTACGCATAACCTATATGCAAAGCCTTTAGAGATGCCCAATTTACTTTCCCCTCTCTTGGCCTAAAAATAAAACCATATGTCTTCAATTTAACCAAGAAAGCATTCTTGAATAGGAGTAGAGGCAAGTCATAGTCCTCAAGAAGATCTTCAATGTCTTGATTTTCACATTCCAAAATGAGCTCTTTCACATCTCTTCTTGTGGCGAAACGGATCCACCTAGTCAATTTATGACGCAGCTCACCCGTGTGGGAACCGCGTGAATTGATGACAAATTTATTGATTTTCCAGACATTATAGAAACTTAGGGCATCATCAATAAAATCGGAGAAGTTTTCAATAGACATACCATTGGATTTGAAAATGAGAGCTGGAAGATAGGTCCATTGATTTAGCCACCTCTTCGACAAAATGCTCGTCCTAATTGCGTGTTTAGTTGAAGGGAGAAATGAGAGAATGTGTTGGATGAGGCAATCGGGTAACTCACTGATGAAATCTTGATCATCTTTTTCGTCGCACTTCAATCTTTTGCTTTTTCTTTCAGCAGTATCATCAATTGAGTTGTGCTTTTCGCCTTCATTTCCCTCGCTTACCACAGTGGAAGCTCCACTCCTTTCCGCCATTGATAGTAGACAGTCAATACTAATAGGTTTAGGTAATTTGTTCTCTGTTTTGATTTTAATTTCTGTGGAAAGTGCATCAATAATATAAATTTGGGGGATGTTTGTTAGAGGAGATTAGATAACGGGTATAGGGATAAAAAGAAAACGAGATGAGTTATCTCATATAAATGGGCCTAGATTGAGCCTACTGGTCTTCCTGCCGGAAGTAGCCATAAAACCATAAAAGTACATTTTCAGGCTTTTTACATCATAATTGACTGTAAAATTACAACTAAATCATATTATTAAATTTAATTTTTAATTTGTAATTTTTTCTATATGTACCAAATAAAATATATATTTACACTTAATTTAAAAAGTTTAAACCCCAATTCATAAATCTCAAATTCTTAACAATATATTTTAGACTTTAATTTATAAACTTTAATTTTTAAAAATAATAATTTTATTAGTTTGACATAATTCAAAATTATAACTTTATATAATTGTAAATATTTTTTCAAAAATGAATTTCTATATAAATTTTCCTACATTTTTTCCTTACCTAGTAAATTACATAACAGTCATGACTAAATGAATTATTTATATATAGATATTTAATCAGTGTGGTTTTTTAATATTTTTTATCAAACCAGACCAAATAAAATACTGAAATGCATTTAAAAATAAAATTGAAGTCGAATCGAAATATAAAAAAATCAAACAAAAAAATGAATTCGGTCAGTTCTGTTTAATATGTGATTTATAGCAAAGCACACTCCTATTCATCACATCTTTCAATACAACACCAAATAATTGCAAGTTATCTCTCTGCGAGAATTTCAAGTTTTAACTCCAAAATAGTGGAACTTGAAAAAATTTACAATTCCAAAGAGAGTTTATTAGGCATAAAAATTCAAGGGTAAATAATTTATTAGTGTTTGGCTCTTTTGTGGAAAAATGCGGGCGTGTCAGAGAATTATAGTATTCTCAAACTATGAAATAAAATTGCGCCTAACTAACTTCTAATTATCAAACGATTGTATGGAATAAAGAGACCGTAAAATTCTAAAGATTCGATTATCAAAACGATACAGACCTTACAGAAATGATTGAACAACAAATAAAATAAAAATGTACTGGAAAATTAATGAACTTTGGATCTGAAAATCGAAACTAAGGGAACAACTGATAATTATAAAAATTCTGAAGTCTAGAGATAATTTGCTAGAGTTTTTGCTTGAGTGTGTTGAGTTGTTGTCTTCATCGTGATTGCTTCATTTTATAGACGTTGGGGAAACTTCCTGCTTTATTCTACAAGCCACGTTCTCCATATTGAGTAACTACTCCACTTTAACTTCCACGATGAATTGATGCGTATACTTTCTGATTTTTTCTGCTTTTTAATTAGCTCACAGAATACACGTTATAAATATTAAATGACCTCATGATCCCCTAGGTTTACCTCAAGTATCCTTTGGTATTCACTTAGGAAGTTGGTTTCCCATGAGCAGGGACGGAGCCAGCCCAGAGCCCGGGAGAGCCGAAGCCCCCCCCCCCCCCCCCCCCCCGGCCACCGGCTCCGCCCTTAAGTACTGTTAGTTTTATCTCGTGTAGCCCCCCTAATATTGGTATATATTTAACCTATATAGTATTATTTCAATAGTTTAAAGTGGTCAAGTTGGTTAAGAGTCTTGTTTTAGGGTGAGAGGTCATGGTTCAAACCACACCAAGCTCGTTTTTTGTTTTATTTGAACTTTATTTTTTCAATTGGACTCTTTATTATTTTATTTGAACTTATTTTTATTATATCTATTTTTTTAAGATTTATTATCTATAAAAAATCAACTTCTTACTTTTGAGGCTCAATTAACTTAATTTCTAAATTAAATTTTATGAAAACTATAAAAAAATTTATAGCTAAAAATAATAATAATAAAAGTGTGAAAATATTATAATTTTTAGTCAACATACCAAAACGACAAAGTTGAAATGTGCTGGAAGCTTAAAAAAATTTGTCCAGCCCTGACGGGCTGGACTTCGAAAAATTACTCCCAATAATCGGACTAAAATTAGCTCCCCAACTGTCAATTCCTGGCTACGCCACTGCCCACGAGGTACACTACATGGTTTCCCCTAAGGTACACTATGGTTTCCCATCAGGTACACTACATGGTTTCCCCCAAGGTACACTATTGGAAATTCTAAGTGAATGATGTACCAAAAAAGTTTCCTAAACATGCCTTTTAAGAAAAGGTTTCCTAAAATGTTCTTTTAAGAAAAAGTTTCCAAAAAAGAAAAGTTTATCCTATGAAAAGTGTAAACTAGGGTATGAAACAAGAAAACTTTATTTTTGGTGCAAACAATTAGTCTTCATCTTTCTTTTTACGTAACACACTGTTTAGTACTCATATTTTATAAAACACATTAGTAGGTTCATATCTTTTGTCAATATTAACCATTTGATCATTTTGTCTATTTTTTAATGAAACATATTTTAGCTTTCAAAACAGTCATAGTACGATACAAAATGACCGTGTTACTCTGTTATTTCTTGTCTGTATGTTTATGTCAAATATAATGGTTAAAAATCTAAAAAAATAGACAGAATGGCCAAATGGTTAATAATGACAAATGCTAGGGACCTTATAGCATGTGTTTCAAAATAGGGGACTAAATAGTGTATTAGGTAAAAAGGAGGAGACTAATAAATTATTTATCCAAAATTCAATGACCCTGTGTATTCTTAACTTGTAGGGCCGTTTGTTTTATCTACTGTTTGCTGTTACGGTTTGTTGTTTCCTGTTTTAATCTGGAAATTCTAGAATTTCTGAAATTCCAGAATATCTGGAATTTCAAAATATAAAGAATTTCTGAAATTCTGAAATTCCAAAATTTTTAGAATTCTAGAATTTCCAAAATTTTATAATTTCTGAATTTCGAGTTCCAAAATTTTCAGAATTTAATAATTTTTTAAATTCCAGAATTTTTGAAATTCTAGAATCTGAAATTTCAAAAATTCCAGAGATCTGAAATTCCAGAAAATTCTGGAATTTAGAAATCTTAAATCTAGAAAATTATGAAATTTTAGAATTTCTGATATATGAAACCATGTGTTTTTTTAATTAACCCTTAATTTTATAACTTTTCTTTTGAGGATATATAATTTAATATTTCGTGGAATTAGAGAATATTATTTTTTATTTTAGATGTTTTATATGAAAAATAAAAATATATTTATTAATTATTAAATAAATGAATGTTTTGACGAAATTATTTATTGGGTTGTCGTCACATCCTCACATTTTATAAATAAATAAATATATTATTTCAAAGGAAACTATATATAATGAGTTGAAAAATCTACTAATATTAAAGAATAAGTATGAAAAGAATAATATGAAGAGAATAATTTTGATTTAGTGAATGAATAATTCAAATTTCATTCAATATTTCTTAATCAAACCCGACCCAACCCAATCCAACCCAACAAATAAGTTAGATAATATAGAATATGTTGGGTTGGGTTGGGTTGGATTGGATTAGATTGGTGGATTGGGTATATTTTGTACAGCCCTAGAAAATAAGTCTATTTAATTTAAGTTAAATATTATAAATTATAATATTTAAAGTATAATTTTAATTATAATGGGGAATGATTGGTGATCCGTCGGGGATTCTCCATATGGGATTAACGGAGCGGGGTCGGGGATCCCCACGGGGCAGGCTTACCATTCTCCATCTCCGCCTCATCCTTATCACGGGGATAAAATTATCCTCCCGTCTCATTGGGATTCTTATCGGTCCTGATGGACACGAGGAATCCTCGCCCCACTTGCATCCCTACTCTCTTCTTTCTTACGAAAGAAATCCACTATTTCTTATAGCTGTAATAGGCCTTCTTCTTAATTTGGAGAAAACAAATAAGAAAATGGAAAGGAAGAGAGTGATATCATTACGTGATTGGACGAGTTCTTATATTAAGCATCCGGTCTTTTATTTTATTTGGAGGATTCTCAATTCACATTTGGACATTTTTATTGTGATCCTACTTAATAATTAAAATAATAATAAAAATTTATAATAATTATGGGTACTACACGTAGAGGACGAGCCTTGGCGCAACGGTAAACGTTGTTGTCGTGTGACCAAGAGGTCACGAGTTCCAGTCTTAGGAGCGGTCTCTTGCCAAATAAGCATTATTTTGTTTATAAAACTTGTTTGAATTATATAGTAATTCGAAGGTTTAAATATTATGTTAATAATTGCAATGAAAAATTAAATATGTCATAATTTTTTTTTGTTATATGGGTCTTAATGCTATTTATTAAAGTTAAATGAATGGAATTTGAATGAATAATTTCATATTTTTAGTCGTTATATTTTTTTTCTTTGGCCTATTTTATAATATTATGTTAATAATTGCAACAAAAAATTGAATTTGTCATAAAAAGTTTTTTAGTTATATTAGTTTTAATGTTATTTATTAAAGTTGGATGAATGGAATTTGAATGAATAACTTCATATTTTTAGTCGTTATATAATTTTGTTTCTTTGGCCGGTTATTTTATTATAGCTATTAAATATAAATTAAATTAGATATAATATTTTCAATATATGATTAGATATATGGTTTATTTTGTTATTTTTCTACACTTACAAATCTAGTAAAGTCCTTGAAGAACTTATTTGTATAGTATATTTGCAGCATGGCTTTTTTTTAGTGCTTTCTTCATCTATGATCAAGATTATGCTTTCATATAATTTGCTTCAAAATTTATTAATCTGTGCTTTACGAATACTTCCATGAATGGTGCTACCCTGTTTTGCAACAAAACAATTATATCAATAGATTTTTCAGTTTTAATGAATATATTAACGTGTTTAACAAATACTGAGCTTTGTGGTTTTGCCATAATTACTTGACAATTAGGCAACTCCATGGAACATTGCATTGTTTATTAAAGTTCTTGATAGAAACATTGGGTATATAGCCCTTCAGAAACGAGCAATGGAACTATGGAAACCTAAGGGGGATGTTGAAATTATGGATGTGGGTTATGGATTTCACATTGTACAATTTAAAGACCTCCAAGAAGAGAATGTGTTATCAGAGATGGTCCTTGGATAATCCAGGGACATTATCTATCTGTGTGAACTTGGTTCCCTGATTTCCAGGCAGCAACAGCCACTATTGCTTCAACAATGGTCTGGGTCAGGTTTCTAGACCACCCAGTCCAAATGTATGATCCTGATTTCCTTTTAGCAATTGCTAATTCCTTTGGTAAGACTGTAAAAACGGATAAGAATACTCTAAAAGCATCAAGAGGAAGATTTGTCTGTGTGTGTGTTGAGATCGATTTACAGAAACCATTGACAGCTGAATTTGAAGTTAATCAGGTAACATATCGGATTCAAAATGAGGGCATACACGTTGCTTGTACTAATTGTGGTAGATACAGGCATATCAAGTCGGCATATGTTTTACCAAGCATCCAACAAGAAGTTAATGCTCAGGAGAGAACCGATGAAACTTTAGTGGCTAATTGTGACACTACCAACAGTGATCCTATGGTAACTGCTTCTGAGGTTGAATTAAATGGGAAGGAGAATGAGTACGGCCCATGGATGATGGTACCAAGGCGAAGATATATTCCAAGGGCTGACAGAGTGATATTGGGAGAGTTGCAAAATAAAGATCTATCAGATAAAAATAAGGAGAATCAGAATAATAATAGGAAATTTACTTCAACATGCAAAAGTATTCTGATGGAAAATGAAACTCCTAAACTGGCAAACCAATCGAGAAACATTCATAATCGAACTAACAAATATGTCCCCAGCTCGGGGATTGTTATTCGCAATCCTTTTGATATCCTCAGTAATATTTCGAGCAATCTGATAACTGACTCCCAAGATGGGGAGGACTCTAGTAACAGAGCTAAAAGAAGTAGTGCTGACCGTGTTCAGGAATGCACTCATGTTGGCATTGGAAATATGGATGAACATATGATTTTTGGGGCTTCACTTAATCACAAACTGGGAGCAAACATTAAACTTGCAGGTTCGAGTGCTTCACCTAGGAATATGGACACAAGCAATGTCGAGCTCAGATGAAAATCTGGTCAAGGGACGCCCCGGGTTTAGGTGGAATGGTCCCATTCCAACATTGATTATTGGGTTGGGTTTCTTGTCAAATCTTGTCCATGCGAATTATATCTTGGAACTGTTTTGGTGCTGGAGGCACCAAATTCTTTAAAGCTTGTTGTCATTTGGTTCTGAAAAAGGAACCGAATATGTTAGTTTTACTTGAAACCAGACTTCCTGGCACGCGTGCGTCTCACATATGCAAGAAGCTTTGTTTCTCTAATGTTGAGGTGGTGGAGACAGAGGGATTTAGTGGAGGAATATGGGTATTCTGGCATCATGATAAAATTGATTTTATGGTTTCAAAGAAAGAAATGCAGTTTTTACATGGGGAGATTTTGATTAAGGTTGGGAAGAATGGGGGGCTAGATTTTTTGTAACATTCACTTATGTCTGGCCCCAGATGTGTTTTCAAAGACAGTTTATGGAAGATCTCCTTATCCTAACGGATACAGTTTCGCTTCTCTCGCTACTCATTGGGGACTTTAATAGTATCAAATCCGCGGATGAGAAGCAAGGGGGGCTCCTGCAGAACTCTGAATCGTAGCTCAAGCTTTGTGGATTAGATCAATAAAATGAACCTGATTGATTTGGGCTTTCAGGGTCCATATTTTACCTAGTACCGGGGCTCTTCTCCTAGAACTCGTGTGGCTTACAAGCTTGATAGAGGCCTCTGTTTGATGAACTGGAGGTTGGTCTTCCCAGAAGCAATTATCCATCATCTACCTAGACATTGGTTTGATCATTGTCCTAATTTGTTGGGTGAATTGGCTTTGTCGGTGGAATTGGGTTTGTCATAGAGATAGAAACACGACATTTTTCCACCTTTCAACTTTAATAAGGAGAAGAAAAAACAAAATTGAACGATTACGTAACAAAGATAGAAACTAGATTTGGGATTCTGACACTGTAACGCAGATGATTTTGGAGCATTTCAGTGAGGTGTACATGAAAGAAATTCTACTAAGGGGCTACCTTCGTACTATGTGCAATTTCCCTCCTATGCCTAGCCGGTTGAAGCGAAGATTAGCGAATATTTTCTTTCATGATAAGGTGAAAGCAACAATTTTTGAGATGGCTCCCTCTAAAGCTCCTGGGCCTGATGGGTTTAATTTCGGTTTCTACCAATGCCTTTGGACGAAATTGGGAGATCAAGTCAGTGATTTAGTCCTAAATGCTTTAAACACGGGTAGTTTCGATCCGAGTATCAACTCGACACTGATTTCTCTCATCCCCAAGGTTCCTTTTCATGAATCAGCTCCTCATTTTCGTCCCATAAGTCCCTATAATATGATTTACAAAGTCATTACTAAGTCTATTGTGAAGCGTTTGAAGCCTATGCTTGCTCATGTCATAAGCCCGACTCAGACCAGCTTCATTCCTGGTTGTAGCATATCAGATAAAATCATTCTGATGCAAGAGGCAATCCATTCTTTCAATAGAAAAACAGGGCAGGAAAGGCAATATGATTCTGAATG
The DNA here is from genome assembly GCF_963576675.1 of Euphorbia lathyris. NCBI lineage: Eukaryota > Viridiplantae > Streptophyta > Magnoliopsida > Malpighiales > Euphorbiaceae > Euphorbia > Euphorbia lathyris. Next base: position 51,563,332 of record NC_088919.1, read on the forward strand.
TTGAACTTGAAAAAGCATATGACAGAATAAGCTTGCAATTTCTGCTTGATACGCTTTTTCTGGCTAGGCTTGAACAAAATTGGGTTGACCTTATTATGAAATGTGTAGCTGCCTCCTCTATGCAGGTACTCTGGAACGGTGAGAAACTTACAAGTTTTGTGCCTTCTAGGGGTCTTAGATAGGGTGACCCTCTCACCCCGTATCTGTTTGTTCTCTGCCTAGAGTGGCTGAGTCATATGATTGAAGATGTTGTGCTCTGCAAAAGTTGGAATCCAGTGAAACTCTCCCGCACTGGACCTCAACTGGCCCATATGTTTTTCACTGATGATATTGTTCTTTTTGCAGACGCATCCTGTTGAAACACAATTTCCCAAAAGATTTTGATTATGACAAAAATATTAAATTAAATTTATATCTCCATAATTAATAACACATTAAAAGATAAAAATGATTTATTTATACTAATGTGTTTGTTGAAGTGTTTGATTAATTATAAGCAAAAGTTCAAAGATGTTAAATTGGGCCTTAAGGCTCAATCCAAGCCCATTATCAAGAAGGCTTGTGAATCAAAAGTTTAAGCCCAGATCATAGAAGGATCCAGAAGTTCTCCAGCCATCTGTAAATTAAGAGAGTTCTGAAAGACAAGATTCAAGCCACGCTTGACAAGATCAACAGAGACAGAGTTGACCTGCACACAACTAGTTATTGCCCATACTTGATAAGGAAAGTTTCAACCTGAAAACTTTGCCTGATTTGGTTAGACCAAGAAGACATACTCCGACCAACTCTGAACAACAGTGCAACAGACAAACCAACAGACAAAAGATATCAGATAATTGGCTGTAGGCACTAGCCTCTAGAAAGTGAAAAAGACAAATGCACATTTTCCCTCTTAACGGTTATTTTGAAATTCGAAATGACCGCTGCCTCAAGTATTAACTATAAAAGGCCTCTCATTTTCAACCTTGAAAAACACACAGACATATGAGAGATAGAACGATCTTCAATGCATAAGCTCTGAGTGATTATCTTTTGAAGTTCCAAAAAGCAAAGCAAAAAGCAAGAACTGGTTTACACACACTTTCATATTTCTTGTGTAATCTTTTATTTCAGTTCATTCAATGTAATCTTAGATTAGAACAAAAATCATCAATTCTCTAGAATAGTTCGGAAGCTCTGTTTATTCGGTATTAGCAAATAGAGGTAGATAGTTAGTCGGAATGTAGAATTATAGAGGAATGTACTCTATAATTGGCTCAACAACTATTGTAAGAGTTTGTGCTCTACCAGAAAGAGCTCAGTAGTGGATTAAAGCTCAGAAGATGAATTTCGGGGACTGGATTTAGGTAGGAGGCCGAACCAGGATAAATCTGTTGAGTATCATTTTCAAACTCTTACTCTATATATTTGCTTGCTCATTATTTTGGAACTTTTAAACTAATCAGAGTATTATCTCTAACGTGCAAAGTTTGGAAGCCCTCTAAGTGTTGCTCTTCGAATCAAGGACATGAGTAATCTTAGTTACTAGTTAACTAACTGTAACACCCCGTCAAAATTCCTTCTTTTAATTGATATTTAACCTTTGAAAACAATTAAAATGTCACTAAAACGAACAACTATCATAAACACGTCGATTTATTAATTGTCCAACCTTTACATATCAAGAACCTAACCATGAGCCTATACTCTAACCATGTACTGCAACACAGTTTAACATACTGACCATCCTGATAGTTGTACTGCTAGTCAATTAATACCTTTAACCTGTAAAGAAAATTGGTGGAAAGTGGGGGTGAGCTTAGGGAGCTCAGTAAGATAGCTAATTAAATACATAGCACAACCACACACACATACAATTCAGTTTACATGCACTTAATAATTATTAGTTATCAAACAAAACATCTAATAGAAAAAAAATATATATATTATTAGTTTATTCAAGGGCCCTGCTTACTCTAGTCTAGTAATATCCAATGGTTGTTTGACCAATAAAATCAGATCCTGGGATACCCTGTCGTAACAAATACCTGGTATCCCATCTCTATCTCTAGGTACCCTGTCGTCAGGGCCGTTCCTGACCTTTTGTAGGCCCGGGGCGAGAGAATAAAATTGGGCCTTTTAATACCAAATGATTCGGAATATCACCTTGAGGCTCAAGAGGCCCAGCAGCGTTCGACAAGCAAATGGGCCAGGACGGCAGGAGGCCCGCAGGCCCAAGTCAATCCGCTATATATAGGCCAATGAAGGAAGAGGAAGCGATCAGGTAACTAATTTTCTACTTCATTCACATTTGATTACTAAGCTCTCTAGAACCGCTAACTATCTTAATCTTCGGAGTGACCGCAGGGACCGATCCCCGCTCAGAACTGACCCCCGAAGAAGCCAGACCTGCCCGACGCAGATCTGGATCACTATTCCACATTCCCTGATTATTTGGTGCGGTGAAGGTGGAATACAAGTGACTTCGGAGCTTCAAACAAAATGCAGACCCCGACTGAATCTGCCCCGACGACAGTACCCAAAATGGGAACAACTAGCTCCATGACGAACGTCGAGCGTTCCACTCCAAACATTCCGATTTCCCCCAGAAACCTAGGGCCACTGATGGAGGAAGTGAGCCCTGAAGAAGAAGAGACTCACAACACCACTCAACTCCTTAATGCAATCCAAGGTTTTCAGACCACCCAGGCTATTCATACGGCGGCTTAGATGGAGATCATAGACCAACAAAGGAGCTTGCAGGAGGAGAACGCCAAAATCTGGCAATACCTTAAAGAGGAGGCAGGAATGCAAAGAGAAGGGACGTTGCCGGGGGAGCCCGCGGGGCCCGGGGTCCTCGCAGGAAGAGGAGCCGGGGCCGTTACGGCCAGTGAGGGTGGTGCGCGGCGCGAGGAGACAGCAGCCGCGAATAGCGAAGACTTGTTGGAACTAAAGATCCAGCGTTTTCTTGACAAAAGGGCCCTCGGGGGCATCATGGGAGGAAGCATCACCTCCAGCAAAACGCCACTGGTACAAAGGATCATCGAGACGAGGTTCCCACGGGACTGGAAAGCTCCTCGACTATCCCAGTATTCAGTGACCGAGGACCCGAACGACCATGTGGCATCATTCATGAGCACCATCAACTTATACTCGAAAGACGAAGACATCATGTGCAAGGTTTTTCCGACCACCCTCTCGTCTAGTGCGCAAGAGTGGTATCGAGGACTTGCTCCGGAATCGATCGACTCATTTGATCTCCTAAAGGATCTTTTCCTCTCTCGTTTTGCCGCAGCAGCAAAAGTTAGGAAGATCAGTTCAGACCTCAACGGGCTCAAGCAGCGAGCAACTGAACCTCTGCGCAACTTCCTCTCAAGGTTTCACCATATGGCCTCATAGGTTAAGGGCCTCAACTTGGAGGTGGCTCATGAAGCTCTGGCAAAAGGGACCTCATGCGAGCCTCTAAAGCAGAAATGTTTAAAAATGTCGAGATCTTTCGAAGAGCTCATGACAATGGCACAGACCTTCGTCAGATATGATGACTGTGATCGGCGAGCAGGGTACGAGGAGTCAGACAGGGACAAGGCCAGAGGCGACACGCATAAGCAGGAGAAAGGCAGACCAATTCCAAAGGCACGGGAAGAGGGCCGAGCCCGCAAGGAGGGCCCAATGCCCTTTTCGGCTCGGACCGAGCGGGCAAATCTGGAGCGTAAGGGAGATCGATCCCATGGGAAGGAGGTGCATTACGCTGCTCAGAGCCAGCCTCGCCGATTCACATAGCAAATTCCATCCGTCGACAAGACCAAGACCCGTGTAGAGAAAGAATACTGCAAATATCACGAATCCTCCGGACATTCCACGGAAAACTGCTATCAGCTACAAAAGGAGATTGAGCAGGGCGCGCCACCAAAGGTGATCAGGCAAAGGGAGAAGAGCCCGAAGCAGCGGGAAGCAGGCCGAGCAGAAGAGCAAAAACGGCCAAGGTACCATGGGGAGATACACATCATAAGGGAGGGGGCGCCAGCGCTCTCCGCGCCACCGGAGAGCTCCCGTAAAAGGAAGGAAGTCGGACAGACTCTGGCGGTGCAACCACCACTCTGGACCAGCCATTCGGAGGCTCTTGTTGTCACCATCAACATCGCCGGCTTTAAAACCCACCGAGTGCTAGTAGACATGGGAAGTTCGGTGAACCTGCTCACCTAGACGGCACTCCGCGCGATGAAGAGTACTCGCACCGCCCTCCGAGCCGGAACTTTCCCCCTGGTTGGCCTATCAGAGATTGAAGTCCCGGTGAAGGGAGTCATCGCACTATCGACTATCTTCGCCGAAGGGGTCGAGGAAATCGAGGACACCGCAGAGTGGGTGGTGGTCGATATCCCCCTGGCCTACAATGCCATCATCGGAAGGCCTCTGCTGGCAACCTTGAAAGCCACGATAGATATCTCCGGATTATGCTTGACCTTGCCGCTTCAGCACGGACAGATCACCATCCAAGGAGATCGCATGTTGGCCAAAAGATTGCAGTGGGAGGCGACTCAGCCTCAAACAGTGCTCTACCTGGAGGGCGGCCTGATGGACATGAGGGGTTACAATCCCGTACTCATCGAGCTGGTCGATGACTGTGTCCTCGGGGATAACAAGACAGTGAAAATTGGGACCCGGCTCGCGTCCCTTTTGGCCAACGAAATCAAGGCTGTCCTGTCGGAGCATTCGGATGTGTTCGCTTGGTGCACCGAAGACATCACGGGGGTCTCACATGATCAAGCGGTGCACAAACTGAGCATCGACCCCTCCGTCGAACCCTTGAAGCAGAAGATGCGAGTACAGGCAAAGGACAAGCAAGCCGCAGTAAAGGCAGAGGTTGACAAACTCCTAGCTATAAAGTTTATTCGCGAGGTCCACTATCCGGACTGGCTTTCTAACGTTGTACTTGTAAAGAAAGCCAGCGGAAAGTACCGTATGTGTGTAGATTTTACAAATGTTAATAAAGCTTGCCCCAAGGATTCTTACCCGCTGCCTAATATAGACCAGCTCCTTGACCAAACAGCTGGTCGCAAGATCTTGTCTCAGTTTGATGCCATCGCTGGATTCCAGCAGAGCCCTTTGGACCCAGCCGACGCTGAGAAAACCTCCTTCATTACGTATGAGGGCACTTATTGTTACAATGTCATGCCTTTCGGGTTAAAGAATGCGGGGGCCACGTACCAACGATTAGTAGATAAGATGTTCGCCCACCTCATTGGCAAGACGGTACAGGTGTACATCGATGACATGGTAGTCCTAAGCACCGAAGAAGGCGACCATCCACGAGACTTGGCGGAGGTGTTTACGATTTTCAGAGCCTACAACCTTACGCTGAATCCGGAGAAATGTTTCTTCGGAATTCGCAGCGGCAAATTCTTGTGTTGCGTGGTGTCAGAGAAAGGCATCGAACCAAACCCCATGAAGATCGAGGCAATCTTGGCAATGGAGCCACCGCGCGACTTACAGGGGGTTCAAAGACTTAATGGAAGGATCATCACGTTGGGACATTTCATCTCTTGCTTGGCACAGCGATGATTGCCCTTTTATAAAGCGATCAAGAAGGAGCATCCCTTTGAGTGGTCTACGGACTGTCAAGCCGCGTTCAGCGCCATCAAAATTTTCCTCGCCACACCCCCACTGTTGTCGGTGCCGATGCCAAAGCAGGACATTCACTTATACTTCACCATCGCCGATGAGACAGTATGAGTCGTTTTAACTCAGGAAGAGGGGACGGAGCTTTACCCGATCTATTTTCTGAGCAAAGTTCTAAAGGGAGCCGAAATCCGATATTCCGAGGTTGAAAAGGCTCTGTTCGCTATAACTCAAGCATCGGAGCGTCTGAGACCGTACTTCCAAGCGCATACGGTTGTGGTCAGGACCAATTACCCGCTGAAAAAGGCCGTCCAGAAACCAGAGGTCTCCGATCGAATCACCAACTGGTCCGTTCGACTTTCCTAGTTTGACGTACGGTTTGAGCCTCGCACGACGATCAAGGCTCAGGTACTGTCCGACTTCATCGTAGAATTCACCGGCTCGTCTATCACCAATCCCACGTGTAGATACCCATTTTTGTCCGGACCAATTTTTAAGTTTTTAATAAATTTCACTCAAAATTTGAATAATTCATGAATTATCCAGAATATATGGCATTATCTCGAAAATGATTTATTGGGGGAAAAATTATGCTATTAAGGCTAATTTGTCGTATTTCGGTATAAATCGGTAAAAATATCGAATTATATTCAAAGTGCAACTTAATAGAATTAAGGTATAATTCTAACCTATTATGAATTTTATTCGAGATATATTCCTCGTATTCTGAATAAAATTGAATTTGCTTGAATTCGAGTTATAATTTATTAATTAAGGTTCAGATGTCAATCCATCGAATTAACATTTCAATACTTGTTTATTTGTCGTAAACTATATTTAGAAATGCTTATAGTCTGAATTGCGAATTATGATGTAACATCGTATATTAAAGTTAAAGTTAATATTGACTTTGATTGCGATTTATATTATAATTAAACGTTTAGAATATAGTCCATTTCTAAATAACGAATTATGACGAATGGATTCGAAAATTGAAAGTCAATAAATTAACGACAATTGAACGCTTAAAAATGGAATTTTTGGTATATAAACATTTCTCTTATTATTTTTGTTTTTTTACAGTAATTTTGACAGATCCAAAGACCCGCTCGCCAATGTAAGCAAGATCAGAACGCACATTCTAAAGAGTGACCGAATCATATTCAAGTGGCTGAGTTATCTCATTGCGGTACAAGTCCCAACAAATTGGAAGTTCGGAGAATTATTCGTACGAGTCCAACAAAATCCAAAGCACGGGTAATTGTCCGTTCAAGTCTGATTCCAAGGCACAAATAACTATCAGTTCAAGCCTAACAAATTCCAAAGTTCGGGATTTTGTCCGCACGAGTCCATCACTGTAAAAATTCCATCACTGTAATAGTAGAAGAGCCTCACTGTAACAGGGGTGAAAAGCAGGAAGAAGTTCTTCCTCTGTATTGTAACAACCAAGTAATCAATCAAAAGAAAGGGTAACCCACTTTCAAATTCGTTCATATATATATAGATATATGCATACATATTGCCATATCACTGCTTCTTTTTCTTTTTTCATTTCATCATAGAAACTAACCAAGCGATAACTGAAACCCACCTTCACTCCCGAGCACACCGAATGGAAGACTGAAACACCCTCCAGAGCCAATAATGGCTCTGGTTGCGTTTACGGAATCATCAAACTAAAACAAAAACCAAGCTCAGACCGATAAGAAACAGAGACTAGAACAGGGTGAGAAATCATCAAACTACATAAACACCACAATAATCATCCCATCTCCAACAAAGGAAACACAACTAGCATTTCAAACCTAGGTAGCGTAATAGAAACCGCAAAGAAAAACCAAAGAGAAATCGAGGTCGGGGAAGAAAGAGAGCGAGAGGGGCGACGAACCTTATTAGTTTACCTTTGCATGTAGGATTCTGACCGGTTAGAACCTCATCAGAAGCTCGGACTCGTCATCGGAGGTATGAACGGTCGCCGTTCTCGGGGTCGCCCGAGAAGACCCATAGGGTCCGTAATGAGTAAGAAACCATGGGAGACAGTTAGGAGGGTTCAAAGGAGAGTGAAATCGGCGAATAAGCAGGCCGGAATCCATGGGAGCCGAGGGGAGAAGACCGATCGCCATAGGAGAAGAGGGAGAAGGCGGTTCCTATAACAAGAGAGGGGTAGGAGAAGAAGAGAGAGAGAGGCGGGTGAGAAATGGGTTGCTAACAACCCAAATACAAGTATATAATAGGTTAAAAGCCCATTTAACACCCCTAATCCTAACTAATTTAGTTTAAATCCCCGCTAATCCAAAGTTATTTCAATTTAATCCTTTTTTTAATTATCGCAATAAAACTTTTGGCGTTTCGGTTGGGTCCTTGCTTGTTTAGATTAAGCTCGAATTGCCGATCTGAACCTTTTATTGTTAAACATTCATACTCCCAGAAACTGTCAATAAGTGATTGAATGTGCATGTACGGGTAATTCTAACCTTAATTTGACTTACAAAAAAAATTCGATTAATTAGTTAGAGAAGTCTATCACACGTTAATTAATTAAAGTTGCACCTATCACTTTGGATTTAATTGGCATGATTTACTTTATCTTGATTAATTTGAAAAAGGGTTGTATATCAAATAATTTGTTCGTAATTATTAGCTTCGTTTCATTTCGTTAGAAAATTCTCAAACTTGTTGCGATGTCCCAATGAATGCAAATAATCGATCAGAATCTCTTTTAGAATTATATGTAAAATAATTGGTCCAAACATCTGATCTAACCCGGGTTCAAAATTAAGAAAAGATTTAAGACGACTCGAGATGTTATATCGAGTCCACAAATAAATTCCACTAACTTAAATGACAACGAATAAGGTATTTGAACTTATCCGAATATATCACCCTTTTTTTTAATGCATCAATTCGAAATGTTATTTCGGATTAATAAAATTAACCAAATTAATTCGGATCGATGTAAAAACTCATTCGAATTCATAACTAAATTACTTCGAACCGATGTGAAAACGTCGTTTGAATTCGTAACCATATCAATTCGGATCGATGTGAAAACGTCATCCGAATCTATAACCAAATTAGTTCGGATTGATGTGAAAACATCATCCGAATATATAACCAAATTAGTTCGGATCAATGTGGATACATCATCCGAATCTATAACCAAATTAGTTCGGATCGACATGAAAACGTCATCCGAGTTCATAACTAAATTAATTTGGATCGATGTAAAAACGTCATCCAAATTCATAACTAAACTAATTCGGATCGATGTGAAAACGTCGTTCAAACTTATCACCAAACTAATTCTAATCGATGTGAAAACATCGTTAGAATTAAATGCTAAAATAACCCCAAAACGCGCGCAAGTACCTAGTTTATATCGACAATTCAAATCAAAACAAATAGCAAACACATAATATCACAATAGTACCGATACGTCGGGCGGGGTAGGGTGAGATTACATTTCTTCCCTACACGTAACCGAAAAAACGAACCTTAAACCTCTGCGAAGACCATCTTTATCCAAACCAAAACATACAGAGTCAATCCCAACAGATAGGGCGACCAATCACGCCCGCATACACGTATTTCCAAGTGATGATTGGTGGCGACTCGAAACCTTAAAGCAACGAGAAAGGCGGATCGAGCCGGCCACGCACCCCGACCTGCGAAAAATCGGAAGCCAGGGTGCGACAGCTGGCGACTCTGCTGGGGAATTCCAAGCTATATGATTGATATTATGTGTTTAATAATTTTTTCCATGTGTTATTTGTTAGTGCTTTGATTAATCGCTATATCTAACCTTTATTCTTGAATACTGCATACTGTATAAACCACACTATCACCCTGACACTCAAAGGTCATGTTATGATCTACCCTTTTAGGATCTAGGTGAGGCAAAGTACGGATACCACTCGGGTAACCGGGAACGGGTCCTGAAACGTTCTCAACCCAAATTGGACTTCCCTATCAACACTGAAGGGTTAAGGATTTGGTAACCACTCGATTAGAAATAGAACCAAACGTTGCCCTATAGAAACCACCATGTTTTGTGCAGGTTCACCTTTTAGGATTATATCATTCATTCGTAACATTTGTTCTCATTGTTAATGTATGATGTGATTATCATTTTTTTTTGTCAAATGCTTTCACTAAGATTTCAACATTTAATCTAAACATTTTCACTAACTACTTTTTACCTAACATGTACATATGCTTCATTAGTTTAGATGTACAATTCACAGATGTACAATTCACATGTCATCTCATAAAATGTTTTCAGTAACCTAGCTCACCTATGCATTCGCTCATACCATGTCATTCATATCATATGAACATTTTCCCATCACATTCATGCATTTTACCATAAATTCCATTCTTCAAAACTTTGAGGTTTCATTTTAACATATATATATATATATATATATGTATATTATCCTTTTTTTTTAAAAAGAAATTAACTAATTATATATTTTTCTAAAAAAACTATTCATTTGGCTTATTGAAGAGACGGAGAAGAGATCAGAAGTCACATATCAACAAGCTCATAAGAAGTTAAAGAAGCACATGGGAAAATATCTGATGGGATAAGTTTCTCGGTGAATAAAGTCCATGAAAGGCAACGAAACAGTGAAAGCTGCAAATATGAAAACTCCAATCGAAGATACTACAGGATCACCTGCACATACCAAGATGGAGATGCTTGAGGAAAATGTCAGATTAACAAGACTCGGCATAGAAAGGCTTCAGTCGTTGGAAGAAAGGTTGGATCAAGTTGAAAATAGTCATGGAGAGACAGACGCCACAAAGTTGTGCTTGGTGCCTGATGTTGTTTTCCCTCATGGGTTCAAACTGCCACAATTCGAAAAGTACGAGGGTTTATCTTGTCCAAAGGGTCATTTAGCGATATATTGTAATAAGATGGTTGCCTATGTTAACAATGACAAATTCATGATGCATATTTTTCAAGAAAGTCTTAATGGACCGGCTTTAAGATGGTATATGCAAATGGGGCAGGCTTGTGTACAAAGCTGGAAGAATTTAGCAGATGCTTTCATCAAACAGTATAGGCACAGAATTTATAAGTTCCCCACCAGAGAAGATGTAAGGAGAGAAAAAATGAAAAGCAACAAGACGTTCAGAGAGTATGCCCAAAGGTGGATGGATGAGGCCATTCAGATTACTCCTCCCTTAACAGAAAAAGAAATGGTCACGACTTTTTTGCACACACTGGGGGCACCATATCACAGCAGGATGGTGGCATCATCTGCAACTAATTTTTGGGATTTTATTGAAATTGGATAAAGCATTGAAAGAGGAGTTCAGACAGGTAGAATTGAGACAGATTGTGATAAGTATTACGGATTCGAAGACAAAGATGTGAAAAAAAGTACTCAATTTTTACCTCTTGCTGAAAATAACTCGGTATTTCATTGAGCCAGATATGATAATGACTTTTATTTTGGAAGTAACTTTTGTAAAGTCTACCCAAAATATCAGAAAGTTGTAACAGTGGGTGTTCATTCCAAATGTTATTGGGATCATAACTGTGTAATGGGATTCATATTATCATATTCATTCCATTCATATCTTGTACTACATTCTTCCTTTCCATTCACTTCTAAGCACATCATCCCATCAAATGATAATGAAACCATTTTGAGAAGTGATAATGATCAATGTATAATTTCCATTGCTCTTCGCACTACAATAAACACTTGAATTGAGATTGGCCAGTGATAAAAGAGGATTTTGGGCAAACAAAAAAAAAAGGCCTCAGGTGAAAGTCGATGACTCGATTGTTCAGGAGATAAACAGAGATTGTGCACCAAAATAAATGATCAACCCATTGTTTAATATTGTTTCTAGGGAACTTATCCGGATTAAGGTTTTTCAAAAAAAAAAAAAACTCTAGAACTTATTTGATTATTCCTCGAGGCGAAATATCTGACTAACTCATGATTAGGGAAATGACCAAGGCCTTCCTTGAATCGCCCATTTAGCCTTTACACCTACCCTTTCACCATATTCCCTTGTTCTCCCTTTTGAGCCAATGATAAACCTTTTTTTATATCACCAAACTCCCCTCTTTCCATAAAGAGAAAACCAGTTGCGTGAAGGATGATTGAACGTCGAAAAATCAATTTTCCTTCAAAGTGACCAATACCAGGTCAATACAAGAGATGTTCCAAGATGCTGCAATACAATGTCAATACAGCTAAAACAAAAAGAAAAAAAAGCTCGCTAGATCGAAAACCCCACAAGTGCGGTCTAGGCAAAAAAAAAAAAAAAACAAAACCCGCTAGATCGAAAACCTACAAGGACGGTCTAGGCAAAAGAAAGGGTTAAAAAAAAGGCCTGCTAGGTTGAAACCCTCAATCTAGGAAAAAATTAAGGCAAGTCAAGGAGCATAGAGTCATAAGACGATCCAGTCAAATCATCCGAGTTCGAGCACATAAATCTCCTCGTGACAGATAAAAATTGACCAATTCAACTGGTTTTCCAAGCCTTTTCCATCACTATTACCCTCAACCTAAAAAGACCTTTTGATCCCTAGTCATGAAGTCGGTCTACATTAGTGGAGAGGAATATGAAAAATAAGCATATGGTAGTTTCATTTTCAAAATTGACTTAATCTTGATAATCTACCTAGAAACTCATGTGATCAGAGGCAATCAAAATGGACACGTTGAGCAGCGAGAAGCAATATCTCCTCTTCAGGCAATCATAAGGATTTTCCTTTGTTATTCCAAGAGAAGTCTCTTCTGTCAAGGGTCAAATCGTAACTCAATGATAAGAAAATTCAGAATCTTTCAGAACTGTCCCCAACAGCAATACTGAATAAGCAGATAAATTTTGAAGGCTCGGAGCCACCATGATTATGTCAAAAATCATTATCCCCATCTAAAATTTTTTCTAATCTAGCCAATCACCCTTGAATCATGAAGAGAGAGTCAGGATGGAGTTGCGACATCCAATTTGAATGAATTTGTACTCCCAAAGAATGCTGAGATGGAATAACCTACATCTGATTCCGAAAATTCAGCTACTTCAGTGGATGTCTTTCAAAGACATGGACTCGCAAATGAAATCTCAATTGGGAGGTCCGTGAAAAAGCAGCTCAACGAAGCTATATGAGGAATTGAAAAAGAGGGGGCATCAAATCAATCTCCATAGCATCACTAAGTCGATCATATCCGAATATGAGAAAATCTAGAGGGGCAATTGTGGAAACACTACCAACAGAAAATCCTCATATCATCAGTCTAAGCATAGATAGACGAATCTGGAGGGCAATTATGAGGTCCACCAATGAAGATCGCTGACCTCATTACCAAGAAAACGAAGATGTAGCAAACCATTGGGGGTAACCAAGGTGTTGCTACTAAGAAAAACTTGAGAATCAGAAGTGAAAACATCACGAAAAGACATGTTGAGCAGTGAAATCTTCTTGGTCATTTGAGCTTTTTTTATGGCTTCATTATTTAAGCCAATCATTTAAGCCGCTCCTGTCTCAAAAGAAGAGATAAAAGCTGAAAAAAGGAGATACCGAGACACCACTCTGATGTTTGAGCGTGTATTCATGCAGAGTTTTCTGGGGGGCATCAGATCAATCTCTTTAGTATCACCCAGTCAGTTGCATCTGAATGTGAGCAAATCCGAAGGGTGATGCGTGTAAAGTCTAGGGGTAGAGTTTCTTACGACGACTAAATGTGTATTGCGGTGAATGTGCTATGAATATGGATGTGATCTTTTAAATGTTCTAACTCCACAAGACACTACGACTACTTAGGGGCAAGTGTACCCCGTCGTATCAAGTAATAATCCGGTTAAGACCGGGTATCGAATCCATGGGATTTATAATTACAAGTATTAGACGACTCAGTTTCGTATGTTATTTAAGCGGTGATTACTTTGGGGTAAAGTAAGACACAACTACACACTATTCCTAACTATTGGCGACACAGATTCGTGTAGCTAAAACTCTATGAAGCGGGGTGTGTATGATAAGTTATAACCACGATGAATAACGACTCTGAATGTATACGGATAATGGTTTACTCTTGCAAAGATGACCAAGTGTAGTGAGACCGACCCGTGAAGTACTTAGACTACGTGATTCCTAGTCAAGGCGTGTCTAATGCGGGGGAGCTAGAAATTAGGGCCCGTAAGTTCCGTGTCTTGTCAATTCCTACGGTTTCCGGTTTGTCACTTCCGGTAAGGCAACACCTATATAATTCCCTAAAGATAGCCCGGATGGCGGCGGTGATCACGTGCTCCTACACAATAATCAATTATCAATATCAAAACAAGCAATAAACATTAACACGTAAAGGGAAATAGAGATTATAAGCCGTAAATGATTAATATGGAAAGTGTTTAGATGAAATACAACCAAGCCTAGTACATAGGAAGAGTACAAGCTAATTAGCAAGTAAAAAGGGAGAATCCGCCCTTGGAACTAGCTAACCGGACTCAAAGCTGTCTCCTAGGTCGTGGAGGTGGAACTCTCGAGCTTGGTGACGAATGATGGAGCGGGACTTTGATGGAACGCCGGAACAACCGAACAAGCTCTCGAGGGGGAGAGTTTAACTACAAAATCTGAATCTAAATTACAAGGAAAGAAAAGAGTATAGTATAGCTCTCTAGTATGTAATTGGTGTCAAATGAAGTTCAAGAGCTATCTATTTATAGACATCAAGCAAGGGCAAGTTTGTAATTTCACAAAGCACAAGCATGGAGCAACATTATTTGGTGCAGAAATCCCATGATACGCCCCGCGTGTTTTGGTCTACGCCCCGCGTAAATGCCCATTCCGTCAGAAATCTTCTGCATGTGGACCAATTCGTTGTCTTGTTGACTCAAGTACGCCCTGCGTAGAGGATTATACGCCCCGCTTGTTTGAGTCTCTGGAATTTTATTGCCTGAATTGGTGCCCTTACGCCGTGCGTAGCTGAAGTACGCCCCGCGTAAAAGAGTCTCTGATCTTTTATGTTGAAGAACTGCCTTTTTACGCCCCGCGTAAATAGTGGTACGCCCCGCGTAGGTATAGTTGACTCTGGGAGACAGTGCAGTCTGACTTTCAGGATTAGGCCAATTATTGCCGACATGTGTCATACGCCCCGCGTAGTGTGTCATACGCCCCGCGTATGCTGAGTCAGTTCCACATGGTGCCTGCGGATAAGGCAATTATTTCTGGCACTATGTTTCACGCCCCGCGTATAGGATAATACGCCCCGCGTATTGAGTGGATTTTTGCTCCTTTCTCGTACCTGAAATACAAATCTTGAGAGCCGAGTTAGCTTGACGTTTTTATTTTTATTTCTTTATTTTATCAAAAACGAGGAAAATAAACTAAAAGAATGAGATTTATTTTTATTTCTTTATTTTATCAAAAACACTTTATTTTTGTAATTAAACTTATTTATTTTACCCGAAATCGTCCCGTAAATCACGCTAAAAGATAGGGGTAAAATACCCCTATCAAACCTCCTCGGACTTTAAAGTTTTACTTGTCCTCAAGTAAAAGAAATCGAAAGACAAGGGATTGAGAAAATTAAGAAACAAACCACAGGTTGGTTTTGCCAAGTGCGTGATTTCAAAGTTATGGTTTGGTGCAAAGGTTTCGGTAAGTACCTACGCAAACAATTGAGTACGAAACTTGTTTGAAACCTCCATGATCAAGATTTAATAGGCAATATTAACGGGGGTTGATTATCTTTTGAGAACCCGATAGTATCTCACCAAGGGATTTCGCTCTTACTCTCAATTTTAGGTGGGTCGGTGTTTTAGCACTCTTCTTTGCACTTACTCGAGATCATGTTGAATTTGCATTTTCATCCGGGTTTTTCCTCCTAAAATATGGTTAGGCAATATTAAAAATGAACCCGAAGGGGGGTTGTAATGTGGGTGGCTTCTTTAGTGGTTAGTGTAAAGGAACTCGAGTTCAAAAATACCGTTTTGTGATTGCACCGTATCATTGCTTATTTCGGCCTTGGCGAATTTTACAAGACGTACTTCAAAATTGCTCGGGTGGAGCTTTCATAATGCCTCATTATTTTTATTGTGTCCTTTGTTTTTATAGAGGCACAAAAACAATATTTTGAGAGCTTATGATGCACTTTTGCTAAGGCCGTGACTCATTTCGAGTAACTTGGGTGCAACTTGGTTATGTCGGTATTTGAACAAGAGGAAAAAGGGTTAATTGGTAAAAGGGTATTAACAAAAGAAAAGTTGGTTAATAGGCTCGATGGGGTTTCCTAATGTTTAATGAAAACGAGAAAAATAAATTAAGAAAAATTAGCTTAAGTGGGTTCGGTTTATCATCTATTGCCTTTTTACCAAAAATAAGTGTACTTAACCCGGTATTGGATGCAAATTCTATGAGTCGAGTGAAGTCAAAACTCTTGAAAAATTGTGAAAGAATTAGAGTTCTCGTACGAACTCTTTTAGGCTCAAAAAAACCTCACAAAGATTCGGGTTTAAATTGTGCACTATCAAGTCTTCGCTAAATTCTCAACTATCCTGTCTTTATTGCCTTTTCAAAGTTCATTATGGAGATAACATTTGGGTCAAGACTCAATGCCTTAGTTTAGTACTAACCTAAGCTTTGCACAAATTCCCTAATTTCAAAACCAAGACTAAAATTTCTTCATCGAATCATTCCTTTATGTTCCGACACTTTTATTTTTGATGGCAAATAACAGAACTTTAATTAATTTCCAAAGGGGGGATAGCGTGTCGGGAAAATTTAAAAGAGTCAATAAATTAGTTTAATTATTTTGTAGTTTATTTTATTTTTATTTTTATTTTTGGTAGTGCAAAACAAACGTTAAGTGCGGGGTTGCACGTCCCTCCACGTTATTTAAAATGATGCCTATTCCAAGGGCGTCGCAAAAAGAAATGAAAGCAAAAACAAAAACAAAAATAAAGTGAGAAAAGGAAAAGAAAAAGAAGACCCTTAGTGGTCAGGGGTTACGCGAGGCGTGCCCAGAGGGGCGCCCCGCGTAACCAGTACGTTTTGTGGTGTTTTTGGGCAGAGACTCAAATACGCGGGGCGCAAGAAAGAGGCGCCCCGCGTGTTTGAGTTTCTGAACCATTTTTAAACATAAAAAAGAAGGGACGCGGGGCGTGCCATGGGGTACGCCCTGCGTGGCTTTATTACAAGCAGAAAAAATAAACGAAAAACAACACGAAACATAAACGGAAAGTACTAATATATTAAAAATTAAAAAAGATAGTACATGAAACATCAAAACAGCAAAACAAAGGAAAATGAAAACAAAAGAAAATGAAAACATAAAGAAAATGGAACTATGGTTGAGATGGGGGTGGAGTGCCATGGAGGTTGAAGTATGAGGCGAAGGAAGCGGTGAGAGCATCGAAACGAGTGTCGATATGGGCCCGGTCCTCCCGTTGTTGTGCTTCGAGGGAGTCGAAACGGGTGTTGAGGGTGGCGAATTGGGAGTCATAATGGACCCGATCCCGGCGTTGGTTATCCTCCAAGATATCCAACCGAGCATAAATGGCATTAAAGTCGTGGTTGGGTGGAGGACTGAAATTGAGACCCAAGATTGAATCCGAATCCGGACCCCCTTCCTCGTTGGCATGAGCCGCCCCCGAAGTCTCTCCCGGGCCTGAAGTGGAATTGTTAAGGGACTTAAAAGCATTTTTCTCCACGGGCCTCGGCAAAAGGCTGGGGAGGCGAGCAAGGGTAGCCTCGCCAAGAGCGGAAGTGGCGAAAAGAGTGACTAGATGGCACAGCCCGATCTTACCCAGCTTCCGGGTGGAAATGTGGTGGAGTTGGACGGCCACAAGATAAGAGAGGTCATAGTCACAGTTGTTGACACAACAATATAGTGCTAGAAGCTCGTCCTTGTTAACCTTTGTGGATTCCATCTTTCCCGAAAAGTAGACGGAGATGAAGCGGTGGAGAAGTTGGAGGATTGGATCACGAATGAGAGAGGGGCGGAGGTTGGAGACGTCATAATCCTCGGACCCGGTGATGGAGGTCCAAAAATCACGAGCGGAAACCTCCTCGGGCCAATGGGAAATACCATTTTCCGCTTGCTTGGTGAAGTGAGTGCGGAGCCATGGGGTATCAATGGTGAAGGGGTGGTTATGAAGGCAGAAATTGAAGAGGGCAGCACCGGGGACATTGTTAGAGGTGAGGGTGGTGTAGAACTCCAAAACTAAGGAGGGGTAAATGCGGTGTCTTGCTAGAAAATGATCGTACCAAGAGAGAGCACGGAGGCGCTCTACGAAGGCCTCGCCAAGACCAAAACGGTCAAGGGTGTTCCGCTCTATGTACGAAAGTTCCATAAAGTGGGCAGCGGACAGTGTCTGGTAGTGCTCGGCCTCCCCCTCGGTTAGGAGATGAAAAGGGGCCCGGTGTAGGCGGGTAAGAGGTGGAGTTCCCTCCCGTGGAGGTGATTGTTGGTTTTGTGCGGAACGGGAGGAACGGGCCCGTGTGGACCGTGGGGGACGTATGTCGGTGGCTCTCTTGTGTGCCATGGCGATAGTTAGGAATGGAGAGGGATTGAGAGAAGGTGGGAGAAGGTTGGGGTAAAGTTGAGATAATAGTGCGGGAAGAAGAAGGAAAAAAAAGAGATATATATAGGGGAGAAGTGGGGAATCCAAGCAAAGCTCGGATTCCCAGAGGGGTACGCGGGGCGTGAAGGGGCCACGCCACGCGTATCCCTCCTCCTGATGTTATTTGATGAAAAATTGGTGAGATACGCGCGGCGTAAGTAGGGTTACGCCACGCGTATCGGATCTCCTGCCCCCTTTTATGTCAAAAAGGGCGGGGACGCGGGGCGTAAATGGGGTTACGCCCCGCGTAAACGGACGGAAGAAGAAGGATCTTTGTGGTTTTATTTTTATTTTTTTTTGGTAATTTTCTGATTTTTTTTTTTTGGATTTATGAGTGTTTAATGATTTTTAATTATTTTTTGATTTTTATGTTCTATTTATGGGTAATTAAGGTGGTGGTTAATGACAATTTATTATGGAGGGAAGGTGGAAATTTGAATTTGAAAAGATGAGAATTGATTGGGTGGGAGAGGAGGTGGAGTGTGGAAGTGGGAAAGGTGTATAGGGAAGAGGAGTGATGGGAAGTTGGAGAGAGAGAAGGTTGTCATGGGGATTTGTGATTCACAACTCCCCGAGGATACGCACGGCGTACTCTGGGGTACGCCCCGCGTGTCCTACACATGGCATTTATTAAAAAGAGTTCGTTGTTTTTTATATATGGAAAGCGTACGCGGGGCGTAAATTTAGGTACGCCGCGCGTGTTGTGTCCTTTATTAAGTAAAAAGGGCAGACACACAACTATGCGGGGCGCAATGGGTTGTACGCCCCGCGTATTTCAAGATTTTGGATTAATGTGGGATTTGTTTTTCTTTTGATTTTATGAAAATAAAAGAAAATGGGAAACAATAAAATAAAGCAAAAGATGAAGATGAAAATAAAATCACAATAATGCAAAATAAAGAGAAAGGAATAACATTTATAATACATATAGACAAATGGTTCGAGGGACTCAAACCGATGCTACATTTTGAGTCGAAGTAGCTCGACTTTCTTGTATGGCGGCTTATTGCAAGACGTCCGTGTTGGAGCTTGTTAACTTGAGGAAAAATCCTTGATCGGAGCACTTCCCTGTGAGGTGCCGTTGGGATCGGCCGGGAACACTCTGATGCCAAAGTCAGTAAGATGGATCAAGGAAACCAACGGAATTGACAAGAATGGTGAGAATGTGTGTGTACCTTGATAACCTGGGGGATCAGGCTATATATAGCTGGGAAGTTGTAACCTTCAGGTAACTAGAAAGTCTCCATTAATGCCTCATTAATGGCGGTTACGGGTTATTCTGAATCTGGCGGATTAGCTAATTAATAACTCATTAATGATCTTTTATGGCCGAGTCAGCGGCCAGCCGTTATAGAGGCGAAGGGAGAGATTCGCCCTATAGGTCCGCCAGCGGATCTTTCTAAGCTGGTCTGGGGAGATCCGCCAACCAGCTTCCTTTTGGAGACCAATACGCGGCGTACTTTGAGGTGAATATCCCTTTTGGTCCTCAGGATAATATCTCAATGTTATCAGAAGCCCCCCCAAAATGTCCTTAAAGTCCTTTAGGGCTTTTGAACTTCCGTGCGCCGTCATAAACATTTGCATTAATGAGCACATTGTTCAATGCCATTAGATTATTGACACGTGTAGTGGACACACTGTCCCAGGAAGAAGAAAACTTCTTACTTCTTACGCTTCCTCTTTCCTCCTCATTTCCCCATTTTTCTCCTGCGCTCGAAGCTTTTCTGGGATTTCTTCTGGGTTTTGCACCAAGCTTCCGATTTCTCATGTAAGTTTTTCTTTTCGCTTTAACTTTTCCTGGATGTTTAGAAGTTCATCTTCATCTTCTAGCTCAACTTCAGAACTTTTTAATTCCTCTCCTCCTCCTGAAATTGAAGTAGATTTTAGCTGGACTACCTCGTCATTGGAGAACTCCCATTCTTCCGAGGATACTGTTAATTTCGATTTAGCTGAGTTTGACAACTCGGCGCGTAATCATTACCAGACTCGTTCCACTAGAAATCCCTCTCTTTTTACTTCTATCTCTAGTGCCGCTCCGGCCGGTGACCCTAGGTGGTTCCGGGGATCAATGGCCTCTTCTTCGATTCCTCCCAAGAAAAAGAATCCCCGAGCGGAGTCCACTCCATCTCGCATGAATGCCGCGGATCTAGCGAATCTGGTGGATCGCTTTCCCTGGATCAAAAATTACGAGACCCAGCTCGCCGCATCTCATCAACGTCCTTCATGTCCGCCTAGCAGCTTCCTCACAGTGTATAGTAGTCATGTGAAGAGAGGGTTCCGACTTCCTCTTCCAAAGATGATGGCAGACATCCTCTCTTACTTTGACATCACAGTCAGCCAGCTACATCCTAACTGCTGGTTGGACATTGCTTTAGACTGCTACCTTGCCTCGAATTTAGGAGTTGTATACACGGGTCGTATCTTTAGAGCTTTTCACAAACCCTCAAAAAGGAAGTCCGAATCTTATCTCACGTTCGCCAAGTTTGGAGCTTATTCGCCTTTTAGCGAAAAAATGTCTAATGTTCATTGCTGGGATGAGAAATTCTTCTACGTGAAGATAAAGGATGGCGAACCATTGGGCTTTGCTTCAGTCTGGAATCCCAGGCCGCTACATATGGCGGGTGACATGCGAATTTTAACAAACAGTGATGAGGAGGTGGCGGAGCTCATGAAGCAGATTAAGGCGGATGCATGGACTTATGCAGATGCCTTAGCTTTCATGATGAGTGATATCCCATTGATTCGTCGGGAAGAGGATAAATTTATTTACTCAAAGATTGTGCAATTTGACCAAGGTACCCTTCATTGCTTCGTGAACTTTGATTACTTTAATGTTTTCTTTGGCAGGGGTGTATCTAAGGCCAATCACGCTCTTGCAGAGACACGCAGGAAGTTTTTGGAGGCCGAAGCACGCAAGAAAGGTCAAGCGGTGAATCCTCAAGCTGATACTGGTAAACGTCCCACAGAGAAGGTGGTTGATCCGCCACTAAAGAGGAGGAAGCCCAACACCACTGGGGGCCTTAAGCTTATGGCGGACGCCATGAGGTCCGCCAAACCTGCTGAGGAGATTGCACAGGTAGTCTATCTTTTGATTTCCTTTCGTTCATCAAGTTTCGGGCCGGAGTATGACTCTTTCATGTTTGTGTAGTCGGTGAAGCCTGATATTGGTGGATACTGGTCCGCCAAATTGGGAGCCCAAGGCTCTTTCGAGAACGAATCCATCCTAAATGATCTGGATGAGGCCTTGGGTCAGGTGGGCGAAGTGCAGAGGAACTATGACCAGATTCCTGGTTCAATTCATGCTCAAAAGGGGAAGACGGAGCTCCTTTCGGTGAGTTTCTTTTAGAAAATATGTAGAAAGTATTAGTTCCTTAGTCCTTTTGCTTTTTGATTGAATCGTTTGTTTTTGACAGTTGTATGCTCGCCTTTGCACCATGGAAAATGAGCTCCTTCAGAATGTGGCAGATAAAGCAACTATTGAGAGGTTGGAGAAAGAGATAGTGGAAGCCAATTCCACTATTGCTTCTATTAATGCAGGTCTTGCTTCTGCGAATGCAAACCTTGCTTCTGCCACAGCCACCTTGGTTCTCAGGGATGAGGAGATTAAGAGTCTAAAGGCAAAGATTGCATCTGATGCCAAGAGCCACGAGGACGCCCTTAGAGAAGCTGAATACACGACGGGTGTGCAAGCTTTTTATTACGGCGAGATGCTTATGGCGTACTTCTCCTTGGCGCATCCTGAGATTAACTTCACAGATCCGCAATTCGCCGTCCCTGAACCGGAAGATGTGGCGAAGTTCAATAAAATGCCAGACTCTAAGGAGTACCTCCGTGATTACATTCGGAGATGGATGAAGGGGCCTATGGAGGAAACCAAACACACTACTACGGTCTTGGTGGATGAGCTTGATGAAGTGCCCCTTAAGGCGGATGCGGAACCAATCCCTGACCAGGCTCTTCCACTTGGTCCCGCATCTTTGGCGAATAAGGAGGTATCTCCTGATGGCGTATCTGCGAATGTGGAGAGGGAGGATCCCCAAGCAAGCACCGTGGGCGAAGAAAGCGCAAAGGAGGATGCTCCTATTGTTGTTTAGCTTGCTTTTATTTGGGATATTGTAAAAACATTTCTAAGTACAATTTGTTTTGATCCTTTATGGAAACTATGTTATTTTACCTTTACGTTTGCGTAAGGAAATATATAGACACCTAGGATTTGGAGTAGGTGGCCAGCCATACTCCACTGTATGAACCTTTGTGAAGGTTTGAAAGCTGTTCTATTCCTTCTAGAGGAAGTAAAGCTGCCCAGGGGATCAGTTTGCTACCTATCTTTGAGGTGAAATGATCCGCTCGTAGGACTTGTGAATTCCTTTCTGGGAAGGATAAGAGAGTGTAAAGACCTTGCGTCCAAGGATCGTTTTAACTCTATTGGAGATTATGGTCCGCCTAGAGGTGGATCCGCCTAGAGGCGGATCCGCCCATAAGATTGATCCTCTTATATTTTTAAGGGGCATCGAGGACGTATCTCTAAGATAGCGATACATTGCAAATGTGGAGAGCGTTGGATGCCCCCCTCTTTTTAAGACTGGAATATTGATATTGCTGCAGTAAACAATAAAAAGAACATAGATAATAGAACAAATGATGTTTATTAATGGGAGAACCCTTATTACAGCAAGTAGGTCTTATAAGTGAGCCTCGTTAAAACCTTTAATAAGAAAAACCACATGGGAAAAAGCTTATTAAAGGAAAAAGAGTACTCAAGACCGTGTATACACTTCATTTTTTGACAAAGTATTTGCGGAGGTTTTGGAGGTTCCACGTGCGTGGTAGTGTATTGCCCTCCATGTCCTGTATTTTAAACGTGGCTGGTCCAATCTTGTCCACTATCTGATATGGACCCGTCCAGTTAAGTCCTAGCTTGCCCTTGCCTTCTCGAGATTGGACTTTATGAGCTTTACGGAGCACGAGATCTCCCACATTTAGATCCACAAGTTTGGCGTTTTTATCATGGTAAGCTGCAATCCGTTGTTTGTATGCTGCCATGCGTACATAGGATTGATCCCTGCGATCTTCAATCTGATCTACGTGCTCCCTTAGTCGTTTGCCGTTGTCCTCTTCACAATAAAAGGCCACTCGGTCACTGGGGACCTGTATTTCGACTGGAATAACGGCTTTAACGCCATGAGAAAGGGCGAACAGTGTTTCCCCTATAGCCGTCCTTGGGGTGGTGCGATAAGCCCATAAAACACTTGTTAGTTGATCCGCCCATTTCTTATCGTGCTCTCCCAATCTCCTCTTTATCCCCTTCACGATCGTTCGATTGGTTACTTCGGTCATTCCATTGGACTGGGGATAATAAACGGAGGCGAATCTGTTCAGGATGCCCAACCCCTCACAGAAAGCCTTGAATTCGCCACAGTTGAACTGTGTTCCACTATCAGTGATGATGGTATGTGGAACACCGTATCTTCCTACGATGTTGTCTTTGACGAATTCCACCATTCGTTCTGCAGTAATGGAGGAAACAGCTTCGGCTTCTATCCATTTGGTGAAATGGTCCACTGCCACTACCACGTACCTTCTTTGCCGACAAGTTGGGGGAAATGGGCCGACAATATCTATTCCCCAGAGGGCGAATGGACGTCCTTCTATGATTGGCCTCTGAATGTGTTTGGTAGTATGTGATTCGTTCGCATGAATCTGACAATTGTGACAAGATTCTACCAATTTTTGGGCATCCAATTCAGCCGTGGGCCAGTAGAAACCCGCTAACCTGGATTTTTTCAAGATGGCGGCGGATGCTTCATGTGCTCCACATGATCCCTCATGTAGCTCTTTGAGGATCTATTGCCCTTCTTCCGGTAGAATGCATTTCAACCAAGGATGACTAAAGGACTTTCTGTAAAGGCCGTCATTGATCAAGGAGAAATAAGCTGCTCTCCTGACTATCCGCCGTGCTTCTTCTTTGTCTTCAGGTAAGGTTACATTTAGCAGATATTGGCGAATGACCGATCTCCAATCGTCTTCTACCGTTGTGAGTAGGGATACCTCCTCTGAGGCAAATGCTGGAGCTATTTTAACTTCGAAGGGACAATCCGGATCTGTCCATTTTTCTTCACAAGAGGCCATTTTGGCCAAATGATCAGCTTCTGTGTTGGACTCCTTTGGTACGTGAATCAACTCCAATTTAGTTTCCTTAGCTTCAAGGTGATCCAGCAACTTTTTGACTTCCGCTACGTATTTGGCCAGAACCTCGTCTTTCACCTCGTAATTCTTGATTACTTGGTTGACCATTAGTTTAGAGTCGCTATAGATTACGATCCGCTCCGGAGTGATTTCTTGGAGTAGGCGTAATCCCAATATCAGAGCTTCATATTCAGCAGCATTATTAGTGGCATGGAAATTTAATTTTGCTGCGTATCGTAATTTTATGTATTGGGGACCTTTGATCACAACGCCTGCACCCGCTCCATCCGCCGAGGAGGCTCCATCGGTGTACATTGACCATTCCTCTATCGGAGGCTTGGGATGATATATCCCTTCGTCAGTGAATTCATTTACGAAGTCCGCCAGGACCTGACTCTTTAAAGCTGGCCTGCTTTCATACCTTACATCGAATTCACCAAGGTGAATTTCCCACTCCATCAACCTTCCTGAAGTGTCTGGTTTCTGCAACACCTTTCTCATTGGTATATTTGTTCGAACCACTACAGTATGCGCCTGAAAATATGGTCTAAGGCGGATTGCCGTGGTTACAACAGCCAGTGCCATTTTATCAAGCTTTGAATACCTGGTTTCGGCGTCTTTCAAAACCTTGCTCACGTAATAAATCGGAAACTGCTGGCCATCCTTTTCACGTATCATGACCGTGCATACGGCTTTGTCTGTGACCGATACATACATGTAGAGATCTTCTCCCTTCAAAGGTCGACTCATCATGGGTGGATCTGTGAGGAACTGCTTGATTCCTTCGAAGGCTCTTTCACAATCCTCATTCCACTCGAATGCCTTTTGTTTCTTGATGACTTCGTAAAAGGGCTGACATCTGCGAGTTGAACAAGAGATAAACCTGCCCAAGGCTATGATACGCCCGTTAAGGCGTTGTACCTCTCTGATATTCCGTGGCGCTTGCATTTCCAGGACTGCCTTAACTTTGTCAGGATTTGGGCTAACTCCTTTTTCGCTGATCATGAACCCTAAGAATTTTCCATAGGTTGCCCCGAAAGTGCACTTCTCTGGGTTTAACTTAATGTTGTGGCGTCGGAGTACGTCTAGTACCTCCTTTATATCATCTGCATGCTTTTCTACGGTCGTACTTTTGATGATCTACATAGATAGAATAATTACCACTTTTACTATCTGCGAATATCTTGTTCATCATCCTCTGATAAGTTGCACGTGCGTTCTTAAGCCCGAAGGGCATAACTTTGAAACAATAAGTGGCTTGGTGTGTTACGAACGAGGTCTTGATTCTATCTGAGGGCTCCATAGGGATCTGATGATAACTTGACTTCACATCAGTAAAGGAATACATTGCGTGACCGGCGGTTCCATCTACAAGCATGTCAATACATGGCAAAGGATAGTTGTCCTTAGGGCAAGCTTTATTGAGATCTGTAAAGTCAATGCACATACGGTAAGATCCGCCAGCTTTTTTCACCAACACGACGTTTGCCAACCAGTGAGTGTAAAGTACCTCCTCGATGGCATCCGCCCTCTGGAGCTTGGCGATCTCTTCCTCAATCACCTTCTGCCTTTCCGGGCCATGATTTGTCCGTTTCTGAGCCACATGAACTGCATCCTTATCAATGTTGAGTTTGTGAGTGATTACGTCTGGGCTGATTCCGGGGAGAATTTCATCCTTCCATGCAAAGACATCTTCCGCCTCACAGAGCACTTTGGTGATTGCATCTTTAATCTCGCCCTTGAGCCCCTTAGCCATTCGCACCTGCTTTCCATCCGCCATAAGGTACATTTCGGTCTTGCCCAAGGCCATTGTGACGCGCTCCTCTTCATCTTCCTCCTTAGATTGGGGGCGAATCATTAATGATGCCAAATACATCTCTTGGGCCACCTTTTGGCTACCTTTAATCATTACACCTCCCTTGGCCGTGGGAATGTAAAGTGTTAAGTGGCGAATGGAGATAAGAGCTGCAACTTCAGAGATAAAAGGTCATCCGAGGATGATATTGTAAGCTAACTGACCATCCAAGACCGAAAACTCTAAATCTCCCCTCCAAACTTGATCATCGTCTGTAAGCTCACAGTCCAAAGTAACTTGGCCTTTTGTTTGAATAGTATGTCCCGTTACTCCCAAGATATCGACCACGGTTGGCTCTACTTGAACAGGATCCATCCTGAGTTTGGAGAAAGCTCCTCGGGTAATGACATTACATGAACTTCTAGTATCAATCATTACCCTCTTCATCTCCCAGCCTTCAACCATCATAGTGACGACCAGGGCATCTGCATGGGGTGGTATCTCAGGACCTGCATCTGAAAAGGGGCGATTTAATGACGTCATGTCAAGGGCAGTAGTCTTTGCCTTTTTCAACGTTGGCTGATACCCAGGTCCGCCTGCTATGACATTGATGGTACCCTTTCCTTTCTTTTTCGGGTCCTCCTTGCGTCTGTCACCTTCTCCTCTTTTGCCTTCTGTTTGGATGAAACGATCCAATTTGCCCCTTTCTATGAGACGCTCAATTTCTCGAGCTAATTCCCAGCATGCATCAGTGTCATGGCCATTTTTCCTGTGGTACTTACAATAGTTTTTAGGGTTTTTACCATTATTTGTATACTCCCCCCCCCCTTTGGTTTGGGGTATGAAATGCTCCGTTTGTGTTGGCTGTTCTCGATCCACATAAGAACTTCACTCTTAAAAGCATTGAGAGGTGTAAAGGAGGTGACAAACGTTGATTTATTCCTAGAATCTCTTCGCTTGCTTCGGGAGGAAGGATCCTGACGCTTGTCTTTGTCCCGATCTCGAAGACGAGATTCGCCCCTGTCTCTTTTTGGCGATGATGGTGAACCTCGGCGAATGTCGTCCACCTTTATAAAATCTTTACAACGCTCCATCAGCTCCGCCATGCTGGTGGGTTTCTTTCGGATGAGATCTTCCTGCAAACTCTTGCAGGTAGTGTTTCTTACGAAACATTCCACAGCTACGGAGATATCCACATCAACGATTTGTATGCACAATTGGTTGAAAGTGTCCACATACTCCCGAAGGGGCTCATTCGCTTTCTGCTTTAACTCAAAGAGCTTTCCAGACTTCACCACTGCAGGAATACAACCAGCGAATTTAGCACAAAATTCCCTGCTCAATTGATCGAAGCTGTTTATCGAGCCCGGAGGTAGAGATTGAAACCACAAATAGGCTGGGCCCCCCAGCGTGGTGACAAACATTTTGCAGAGCATGGGCTCGGTGGCTCGGTTGAGCCTGGCCAGTATTCGATACTTTCGAACGTGAGCTTCTGGATTATCTTTGCCTGTGTATATTGCGAGATTGGGAATCTTAAAAGCTCTTTCTGTCTCCTCCGCCTCAATCCAAGCTGCAAAAGGCGAATCTCTATTGGCGAACGGGTTGGGCCTGGCATTTTCTTCATTCATACGGAGCACCAGGGCCCTTACCCTATCATCAAAATTTTTCGGATCCGCTCTGGGACGGCCTCTTCGTGGCGATCTACTTGGAGAAGAAGAAGAAGAAGAACTTGAATCAGACGATGGATCTGATGGCGAACGTCTTCCTTCATTACCGCGTCCACTTCCTCCTCCGCCTCCTCCTCCACCACCACCTCTCCCTCAATTTCCTCCACCTGGGGGAGTCGGACCACTTCCTCCCCCCTGGCCTCCTGACGGGATGTGTCCAACAGTTCCTGAAGGCGGCGGCGGTGGTGGTCCACTTGCATGGGATGCCTTTTCTGGCCTTTTACTTCGCCTACGGCCAGTAGATGGGGGCAATCTGCCACGACGGGAGGACCTTGCTCGTCGGGGCAAAGGTGACCTTATCCGCTTATCCTTCTCTTTTCTATGCTTCTTGCGAGCTGGCCCTTTAGATCCGCCCAGGGATAAATTCGTCCGTGGACGCCTGGGTATATCGGACCCACCAAGATTCAACACCGGACCCCCAGATCCGCCAGGAAGGGTTGTATCATTTCTTTGACTTCCTTCACCAGGGAATAACTCCCGATTAATTGGTCGCTCGCCACCTGATGTCGTGGCAGTTAACATGGAATCTGTGTTGTGAGCTTGAAGGAACGAGGAGCTATGGGCACTTGGTCCAAGGCCAAAGTTTAACAAAGGCAAAGATGAAACGGTTGACGTAGACGTCGTACTCCAACGCGGAGGAAGAGTCATGTATGTTCGAAGGCGATTTCCTATCTCGAGTCCATATCGCGCCTCGATATCTTGTGCACACATATTGATAAAAGCAGCGGTAGGCATGTTATTGTCGACATGCATTATTGGAGCGGTTGTATCGGTGCGACTAGCACTAGATGGTGTAACTAACGGCGTTTCAATCCCTGAGGAGGGATTTTCACCTCCGTTGGTCATTGCGTTTTCAGCGTGAACGAAAAAACCCTTTGTTTGATTAAGGATTCCACGCTCACCGCACCAATGTTAACTTGAGGAAAAATCCTTGATCGGAGCACTTCCCTGTGAGGTGCCGTTGGGATCGGCCGGGAACACTCCGATGCCAAAGTCAGTAAGATGGATCAAGGAAACCAACGGAATTGACAAGAATGGTGAGAATGTGTGTGTACCTTGATAACCTGGGGGATCAGGCTATATAGCTGGGAAGTTGTAACCTTCAGGTAACTAGAAAGTCTCCATTAATGCCTCACTAATGGCGGTTACGGGTTATTCTGAATCTGGCGGATTAGCTAATTAATAACTCATTAATGATCTTTTATGGCCGAGTCAGCGGCCAGCCGTTATAGAGGCGAAGGGAGAGATTTGCCCTATAGGTCCGCCGGCGGATCTTTCTGAGCTGGTCTGGGGAGATCCACCAACCAGCTTCCTTTTGGAGACCACTACGCGGCGTACTTTGAGGTGAATATCCCTTTTGGTCCTCAGGATAATATCTCAATGTTATCAGAGCTTGACGGCTCCGAACTCCTATTGTTGAGGAGCGTTATCGCTTGCCCAGATTCCCTATTCTTACCCCGCGGATTTTGTTCAGTGTTTGCCGGGAGGGTTCCTAGTGGCCTTTCTTGTTGTTGACGGTTCAGGTGGGCCACCTGGAGGCTAATATCCCTACAAAACACTTCGCTATCGGAAAGACGGGTTAATATGTCCTTCAATAAGGACGTGACCGATTGGTCATGTACATTATTGGAAGGCGGAGCGTTTCGATTACCGGGCGCGGCTTGTGATTTCCCGAGCCCGTTTTCCCGAAATTCTTGCTCAAAGCCGGATGGGGGCCTCAACACGTTATTATTGTTTCCATATGATAAGTTCGGGTGTTGATACCGAGGCCTCCATCTGCTATTATTATTATTATTATTGTGGTGAGAATAGGAGTTCAGATGGGAATTATACCTTTGGTTACCTCCTATATAACTTACGTTTTCGGCATCGCCGGCGAAGGGGCTACCGATTTGGCAATTAAACGCATCATGGTCTCCACCACAGTGAGTGCACATCATGACATGTACACTTTTATTGAGGCTTAATTGGGCGATCAACGAGTCAAGCTTCTTGTTCATTTCATCTATGGAGCTTTTCGGAGCCTCTTTCTCCACAGCGAATGTCTGGTGTCGCGACGGGCCAGCAAGCCGATCCTCTTGCCATTGCACACTTTTCCTTACGAGCTCATGAATGAGCTCGTAGGCCTCACTAGCTGACTTTCGAAATAGATCCCCACCTGCAGCGGAATCAACAGTCGCACGGTTAGTGGGAGTTAACCCGTGGTAAAAAGTGCTTACCAAGTCGTGCTTTGGGATGTCATGGTGGGGGCAGTTTCGGAGCAACTTCCGGAACCTAGCCCAAGCTGCGTGAAGGGCCTCGCATTCCAACTGCCTGAAGGATGTGATATCGGTCCGTAACTTGACTGTTTTGGACGGCGAAAAATAGTAGGAGAGGAACTCCTTTTCAAGCTCTTCCCATGACGTGATGGATCCCGCCTCCAATGAATGTAGCCACTCCAGCGCCTGTCCTGTCAATGAAAAAGGAAACAATTTCAGTCTCACAGCCTCAACGGGAACACCATTTTGCCGAGAGGTATCGGCACACATAAGAAATTTATCCAAATGTTCGTTGGGGTTTTCGTGGAGTTCCCCTCCGAATTGACCGCATTGTTGTATCAGTTTGATCATTCCGGTCTTGATCTCGTATGTGTTGGCCGGAATTGTGGGAGCGACAATGCCGTTACGATTTTGGGGACGATGCGGCGCAAGGATCTCCATCATCGAATGCGTATCATTGGCCCCGCGGATGTTGTTCACGTGTGGCCTTGGGTTTCCGTTGGGTTGGTTGACCTCGGCGTTGGGGTTTTCCATTCTCTCTTTTCGAATCCTACAAAGAGTACGTTCAATTTCGAGATCAATAGGTACGAGAGAATCACTTTTAGATCGGGTGTGCATAAAGTAAAACAAGTATATAAGAATTATCAACAAAAAAGAACAATGTTAGCAAACGTATATATAAACAATTTATACAAAAAGAATGCTTAAACTAACAATGAAACGTTTTTGCCTAATATTGTAGCAAATTATAAATCCCCGACAACGGCACCAAAAACTTGATGCGTGTAAAGACTAGGGGTAGAGTTTCTTACGACGACTAAATGTGTATTGTGGTGAATGTGCTATGAATATGGATGTGATCTTTTAAATGTTCTAATTCCACTAGACACTACGACTACTTAGGGGCAAGTGTACCCCGTCGTATCAAGTAATAATCCGGTTAAGACCGGGTATCAAATCCACGGGATTTATAATTACAAGTATTAGACGACTCGGTTTCGTATGTTATTTAAGCGGTGATTACTTTGGGGTAAAGTAAGACACAACTACACACTATTCCTAACTATTAGCGACACAGATTCGTGTAGCTAAAACTCTATGAAGCGGGGTGTGTATGATAAGTTATAACCACGATGAATAACGATTCTAAATGTATACGGATAATGGTTTACTCTTGCAAAGACGACCAAGTGTAGTGAGACCGACCCGTGAAGTACTTAGACTACGTGATTCCTAGTCAAGGCGTGTCTAATGCGGGGGATCTAGAAATTAGGGCCCATAAGTTCCGTGGCTTGTCAATTCCTACGGTTTCCGGTTTGTCACTTCCGGTAAGGCAACACCTATATAATTCCCTAAAGATAGCCCGGATGGCGGCGATAATCGCGTGCTCCTACACAATAATCAATTATCAATATCAAAACAAGCAATAAACATTAACACGTAAAGGGAAATAGAGATTATAAGCCGTAAATTATAAATATGGAAAGTGTTTAGATGAAATACAACCAAGCCTAGTACATAGGAAGAGTACAAGCTAATTAGCAAGTAAAAAGGGAGAATCCGCCCTTGGAACTAGCTAACCGAACTCAAAGCCGTCTCCTAGGTCGTGGAGGTGGAACTCTCGAGCTTGGTGACGAATGATGGAGCGGAACTTTGATGGAACGCCGGAACAACCGAACAAGCTCTCGAGGGGGAGAGTTTAACTACAAAATCTGAATCTAAATTACAAGAAAAGGAAAGAGTATAGTATAGCTCTCTAGTATATAATTGGTGTCAAATGAAGTTCAAGAGCTATCTATTTATAGACATCAAGCAAGGGCAAGTTTGTAATTTCACAAAGCACAAGCATGGAGCAACATTATTTGGTGCAGAAATCCCATGATACGCCCCGCGTGTTTTGGTCTACGCCCCGCGTAAATGCCTATTCCGTCAGAAATCTTCTGCATGTGGACCAATTCATTGTCTTGTTGACTCAAGTACGCCCTGCGTAGAGGATTATACGCCCCGCGTGTTTGAGTCTCTGGAATTTTATTGCCTGAATTGGTGCCCTTACGCCGTGCGTAGCTGAAGTACGCCCCGCGTAAAAGAGTCTCTGATCTTTTATGTTGAAGAACTGCCTTTTTACGCCCCGCGTAAATAGTGGTACGCCCCGCGTAGGTATAGTTGACTCTGGGAGACAGTGCAGTCTGACTTTCAGGATTAGGCCAATTATTGCCGACATGTGTCATACGCCCCGCGTAGTGTGTCATACGCCCCGCGTATGCTGAGTCAGTTCCACATGGTGCCTGCGGATAAGGCAATTATTTCTGGCACTATGTTTCACGCCCCACGTACAGGATAATATGCCCCGCGTATTGAGTGGATTTTTGCTCCTTTCTCGTACCTGAAATACAAATCTTGAGAGACGAGTTAGCTTGACGTTTTTATTTCCTAAACTAATCAAAAACGAGGAAAATAAACTAAAAGTACGAGATTTATTTTTATTTCTTTATTTTATCAAAAACACTTTATTTTTGTAATTAAACTTATTTATTTTACCCGAAATCGTCCCATAAATCATGCTAAAAGATAGGGGTAAAATACCCCTATCAGAGGGCAATTGTGGAAATTCCACCAACAGAAAATCCTCATATCATCAGTCTAAGTATGGATGAACGAACCTGGGGGGAAATTGTGAGAGCCATCAATGAAAATCATTATGGAGATATAGAACACAATTTGGGGGCAATCTAGGTGTTGTTACCGAAGAAAACTCGAGAATCAGAAGAGAAACATCGTAAGAAGATGTGTTGAACAGTGAAATCTTCTTGGGGACGCCAGGTCATAACTTCAACATTTGAGTATGTTCACTCAGAATTTTGCTAGGGGGCAACCAGGTTGGCTTCCTCAGTACCAAATTCATCATCTAGAGACATCGGTAATTCTGAAACCGAGAAATAGAAGACATTGGGGGACATGGCACTTTCATATAAGATGGTTATAAAGGACCATGATCTTCGCAAGCCTTGAGAGCCAAAGATCCTCAGGGGTGTCAACCAATGTTTGAAAAAAGGAGATACCGAGATACCGCTCCGATGTTTGAGCATGTGTTCATGCAGAGTTCTCTGGGGGGGCAACCCAATTGGCTTCCTCAGCACCAAATCCATCAGACAGAGACATCGGTAATGTTAAAGCCGAAAATGAAAACATTAGGGGCATGACACCTTCATTTGAGATGGTTATAAAGAACCATAATCTTCAAAAGCCAAGGGCTTCGAATATCCACGGAGATAGCCAATATTTAGAAGAAAAAAACGGTAGTCTTTGTGAAAATGCCAAAAATTGGGTGGTTGACTGAGAGACAAGGGCAGACCATATAATCTTAAAACAGATGAAGCCAAGATTCTGAGAAGCAGTTTGATCTCTCTCAGATTGTACATGAGCCAAATATCCCCAAGAATAGCAAAGAT
This sequence comes from Euphorbia lathyris, assembly GCF_963576675.1. Classification (NCBI taxonomy): domain Eukaryota; kingdom Viridiplantae; phylum Streptophyta; class Magnoliopsida; order Malpighiales; family Euphorbiaceae; genus Euphorbia; species Euphorbia lathyris. The sequence continues at coordinate 51,596,933 of NC_088919.1, forward strand.
CCAGGAAGATTGATTAGTCTTTGCGAAAATGTGGCAAAGTAAAGTCAGGATGGTTGACTAGGAGGCAATTTGTCAAGCTATGATGCAAGCCTCGAACCATGGAGTTCTAATCAGATGAAGCCAAATATTCCGAGATGAAGCATCAATCTCTTTCGGGTTACACATTACAAATGAGCCAAATGGATAAAAAAAAACCAAAAAAAAAGTAAAAATTCAAAAATAAATGTTCATTTTCTTATCATTATTTTTCATAACACTTTTCATGGTGGTTTCACAAAATTTTCCAAAGTATTTCCAGCATAATGCATTCATATTAAAAAAAACGAAAAAACATTATATCGCATTAATGTTTTCATCATCATTTTCCTCGAGACTTTTCAAAAAGTATTATCATATCATCTACGGTTGCAACATCATTTTTTTCTCATAGTTTTTTTTAAATAAAAAAAAGCATCATATCATCTCAATATTTTCACGAGCATTTAAAAAAAACATCAAATCATATCGCAAAAATTTTCAAAAAAATCTCATTGGTGTTTTCATATCTTTCATGACATTGTCATATACAATTTTCAAACAGAAATTCACAAAAAAAGGCATTCTACACTAAATTGCATTTTTTGTCAAATATTCCTCAAAAAAATTTTCTCATTAATCGCAAGATTGCAAGCATATCACACTTTGAGCTGTCAATTTCATCACAGACGTTCATATGTCATTTCGAATGCACCATTTGCCATGCTCCTTCCTTTACAATAATCATTCTAGTGTCCATTAAATGCTTCAGAACAAAAAAAAAACAACAGACCTCCACGGTCAAAACTGTTGAGAAAAATCGCTCCCTCTTATTGAGCGAGCTCATTCATTCATTCATGAAAAACATTTCAGATAATCAAATTTGCATTCGAAAAGCAATCAATCATGCATGAAAAGAAAAAATCATAAAATTCCAAAAGAAAAAAAAAACTCATGTTTTTCAAAAGAAAAAAAAAACAAAAACAAAAACAACAAATAAAACCTCAAAAACTTCTTTCCAAAGAAAAAAAACTATTCCAAAAAAGAAAAGAAAAGCATATTACACATGCATTCACCCATTTTGTCATGCACAGATGTTAAGTTTTGCAGGAACACAAGAAGCCTTGACAGGTAATCACAAATACAACTCATCTTCCAAGGGATACGGGGAGCCATTATCACTCAATCAAATCAAACGGGGAGCCGTCATCACTCAATCAAATCAATCGGGGAGCCGTTGTCACTCAACAAAAAAAACTGGAGGATGCACAGTCTCAGAGCATTCAAAACTGCAGAATGAGCAGTCTCAGTTCATTCAAAACTGGAGGATGCCCAGTCTCAAAGCATTCAAAACTGCAGAATGGGCAGTCTCAATTCATTCAAAACTGGAGGAAGGCCCAGTCTCAGAGCCTTTCAAACAATCTATAACGCTCACTTTGTTGGGTCGAGCACAATCCATAACGCTCCCTTTCTTGGGTTGAGCACTGCCTACACTTCAAACCGCTCCCTTTGCCGGGTCGAGCACGCTCCCTTTGTTGGGTTAAGCACAAACCATAACGCTCATTTTGTCGGGTCGAGCACGCTCCCTTTGTTGGGTTAAGCACCGTCTACATTTCAAAACGCTCCCTTTGCTGGGTCGAGCACAAACGATAGCGCTCCCTTTATCGGGTCGAGCACGCTCCCTTTGTTGGGTTGAGCACCGTCTACATTTCAAACCGCTCCCTTTGCTGGGTCGAGCACGCTCCCTTTGTTGGGTCGAGCACAAACCCTAACGCTCCCTTTGTTGGGTCGAGCACAATCCATAATGCTCCCTTTGCTGGGTCGAGCACGCTCCCTTTGTTGGGTCGAGCACAAACCATAACGCTCCCTTTGTTGGGTCAAGCACAATCCATAACGCTCCCTTTATCGGGTCGAGCACCGTCTACACTTCAAAACGCTCCCTTTGCTGGGTCGAGCACAATCCATAATGCTCCCTTTGTTGGGTCGAGCACGCTCCCTTTGTTGGGTCGAGCACAAACCATAACGCTCCCTTTGTTGGGTCGAGCACAATCCATAACGATCCCTTTGTCGGGTCAAGCACCGTCTACACTTCAAAACGCTCCATTTGTTGGGTTGAGCACCGTCTACACTTCAAAACGCTCCCTTTGCTGGGTCGAGCATGCTCCCTTTGTTGGGTCGAGCACAAACCCTAACGCTCCCTTTACCGGGTCGAGCACGCTCCTTTTGTTGGGTCGAGCACAATCCATAACGCTCCCTTTGTCGGGTCGAGCACGCTCCCTTTGTTGGGTTGAGCACCGCCTACACCTCAAAATGCTCCCTTTGCCAGGTCGAGCATGCTCCCTTTATTGGGTCGAGCACAATCCAAAACGCTCCCTTTGCCGGGTCGAGCACGCTCCCTTTGTTGGGTCGAGCACAATCCATAACGCTCCCTTTGTCGGGTCGAGCACGCTCCCTTTGTTGGGTTGAGCACCGCCTACACTTCAAACCGCTCCCTTTGCCGGGTCGAGCACGCTCCCTTTGTTGGGTCGAGCACAATCAAAACTGCAGAGTGAGCAGTCTAAATTCATTCAAACCTAGCGGAAGGCTCAGTTACAGAGTCTTTTAAAACTGCAGAGTGAGCAGTCTAAATTCATTCAAACCTGGCGGAAGGCGCTGGAATAGCCATTTAGGGGTCGACAATCTCCACATACGGTACGCCGTTCGGCTCGATTTCCCAACCACAAATAATCAGGCAGAGTATGAGGCCTTGATCGCAGCTCTTCGACTGTTGAAAACAGTAGTGAACGGACAGCTGGCGATATACTCGGACTCAAAGCTCGTCGTCAGCCACGTCAGCGGCACCTACAAAGCCAAAGATCCGACGATGTGCCAGTACTTGGCCCTCGCCACATCCTTGATCAATGACCTCAAAGCAAAAGGAATAACCCTCAACCTCATATTGGTGCCACAAGAGGAGAACGAAGAGGCAGATGCTATCGCCGCTCTCGCAGCAGGCGACCAGTCCAAAGACCCGCACACCCTCATCGAGATCGCTGGGGCCCCGGCCATTCACGTAGAAAGCTCGCTACAGATCGACTTAGCGGACGCCGCGGCTGGCGGATGGAGAAGTCCAATTATCAGATATCTTCAAGATGGAACACTCCCCACAGATCGAGCACAGGCGTCCCTCGTGGTCCGGCGTTCTTGGCGATATGCATTACATGGTGGCTTACTTTATCAGAAATCCACCACGCATCCCTGGTTGCGCTGTATATCCGAGGAGGAAGGGGATCACTGTCTTAAGGAAATTCACCAGGGCGTCTGTAGCTCGCATCAGGGCGCCCGGACAATTGCGAAGAAGGTCCAGCTCCAGGGGCTCTACTGGCAGACCATGGATTCCGATGTGATGCGTCTAGTTCGCAGTTGTCAGGCATGTCAGCTACACGCCAATACTCACCACGCCCCGGCGGCTCCATTCAAGGGCATTGTCACACCTTGGCCATTCGCGGTATGGGGCATTGACCTACTCGGCCCTTTCCCGATGGCTTTAGCACAAAAGCGTTTCGTTGTAGTGGCAGTCGATCACTTTACCAAATGGATCGAGGCTGAAGCAATTGCCAGGATAACCGCGGATAATGTAATCGGTTTCCTCAAGCGAACAATCATATACCGATTCGGGGTCCCTCACTCCTTCATCACTGATAACGGGAGGCAGTTTGACTGCACTCAATTCCGCGAGTTTTGCGCGGAGTGGGGCATCAAAGGGTGATACACCTCGGTGGCACACCCTCAGAGCAACGGCCTCACTGAGGTAAGCAACCGAACACTCCTATCCGACCAAGGCCGAGCATGGCCTGACTACATTGCAGCGATATTATGGTCATACCGCACTACCCCTCATTCGGGCACTGGGCGCACTCCTTTTTTCCTCGCTTACGGGGCAGAGGCGATGGCACCGTCTGAGGTCATCCTTCGCTCCCCTCGATAAACCACTTTCGAAGAAATCAACAACAGCGGGGAACTTGCGGAAGCTAGTGACCGACTTGAAGAGGAACGCCTTAATGCTTTATTACACATCACGGCCCATAAGCAGAACATAGCGCGTTACCACGATAGGAGGGTTTATCCCCGTACTTTTCAAGTCGGGGACCTTGTGCTCAGAGACGCCGCAGCTGCACAGTCCCCTTTAGCTCAAGGCATGCTTGGCCAATCATGGGAGGGACCATACAAGATCGACACTTTCCTCCACAATGGAGCTTACAAAATCGCCTCGTTAGACGGCTTGGTCTACGACAATAGCTGGAATATTCAGACGTTGAAGAAGTATTATCAATAGCATCTTGTAAAGAAAATCATCAATAAAGGGTTTTTCGTTCTTTGTTTTTCTTTTTGTCAAAAAAAACCCCATCTTGACGACAATCAGAAGCGAGTTACCCAATCTGGCCCTCGCACCGCTTTAATCCATGCATGCTATCCAAAGGCTTATCGAGCATCTTGATCGCCTTCGCAATCGCCCAACAATCCCATATTGTTATCGATTGCTTACTGGCGGGCACCACGATGTATTTTCCGCTACAAGAGCATCTATATGCTATCCAAAGGCTTATCGAGCATCTCGATCGCCTTCGCACTCGCCCAACAATCCCATATTGTTATCGATTGCTTACTGGCGGGCACCACGATGCATTTTCCGC